>NW_004444000.1:5274078-5363083 GCF_000243295.1 Trichechus manatus latirostris | reverse complement strand
ACCTCACACCATGCACAAAAACTAACTCAAAATGGATCAAAGACTTAAATATAAAATCAAAAGCAATAAAGATCATGGAAGGAAAAATAGGGACCATGCTAGGAGCCCTAATACACGGCATAAACACAATATGAACCATAAGTAACAATGTACAAGCACCAGAAGAGAGACTAGATAAATGGGAGCTCCTAAAAATAAAACTCTTAGGCTCATCAAAAGACTTTACTTTTGGCTACAACAAATCGGATCAGCATCTAATCTCTAAAGTCTATAAGATACTGCAAAACCTCAACCACAAAAAGACAAATAACCCAATTAAAAAATGGGCAAAGGATATGAACAGGCGCTTTGCCAAAGATGATATTCAGGCAGCTAACATACACATGAAGAAATGCTCACGATCATTAGCCATTAGACAAATGCAGACCAAAACTACAATGAGATACCATCTCACCCCAACAAGGCTAGCATTAATCCAAAAAAAACACAAAAGAATAAATGCTGGAGAGGTTGTGGAGAGATTGGAACACTTATATATTATTGGTGGGAAAGTAAAATGCTACAACCACTTTGGAAATCGATTTGGTGCTTCCTTAAAAAGTTAGAAATAGAAGTACCATACGATCCAGCTATCTCGCTCCTTGGAATATATCCTGGAGAAATAAGAGGCATCACACAAATAGACATATGCACACCCATGTTCATTGCAGCACTGTTCACAATAGCAAAAAGACAAAAACAACCTACGTGCCCATCGATGTATGAATGGATAAACAAATTATGGTATATCCATGCAATGGAATACTACACAACAATAAAGAACAACGATGAAGCCGTGAAACATCTTATAACATGGAGGAATCTGGAGGTCATTATGCTGAGTGAATTTAGTCAGTCACAGAAGGACAAATATTGTATAAGGCCACGGTTATAAGAACTCAAAAAAAAGTTTTAAACACAGAGGAAAACATTCTTTGATTGTTACGAGAGTGGGGTGGGAAGGTAAGGGTTGTTTACTAACTAGATAGTGGATAAGAATTATCTTATGTGAAGGGAAGGACAGCACACACTACAGGGGAGGTGAGCACAACTGGACTAAACCAAAGCTAAGAAGTTTCCTGAATACAAGCAAACACTTTGAGGGATAGAGTAGCAGGAGTAGGGGTCTAGGGACCATGCTTTCAGGGGACATCTAGGTCAATTGGCATAACAAAGCTAATTAAGAAAATGTTCTGCATCCTACTTTGGTGAGTGGCATCTGAGGTCTTAAAAGTTTGCAAACGGCCATCTAAGATGCATCAATCGGTCCCAACCACCTGGAGTAAAGAAGAAAGAAGAACACCAAAGACACAAGGAAAGTATTAGCCCAAGAGACAGAAAGGGCCACATAAACCAGAGACTCCATCAGTCTGAGACCAGAAAAACTAGATGGTGCCCGGCTACCACCAATGACTGCCCTGACAAGGAACACAACAGAGAGTCCTGGATGGAGCAGGAGAAAGGTGGGGTGCAGAACTCAAATTCTAGTAAGATGATCAGACTTAGTGGTCTGACTGAGACTGGAGGAACCCTGGAAAGCATGGCCCCTGAATTCTCTATCAGCCCAGAACTAAAACAGTTTCCAAGGCCACCTCTTCAGACAGGGATTGGACTGAAGTGTGGGACATAAAGTGATACTCATGAGGAGTGTGCCTCTTAGTTCAAGTAGATACAAGTGACTAAATGGACAGCTTCTGTCCGGATGTGAGATGGGAAGGCAGAGAGGGTTAGGAGCTGGTTGAATGGACATGGAGAATCAGGGGTGGAAAAGAGGAGTGTGCTGTCACAGTATGGGGAGAGCAATTAGGGTAACATAACAATGTATGTATAAATGTTTGTATATGAAAAAAATAAAACAGAAAGAAAAAAGAAAACCCTTTGGAGCACGCTTCTCCTCTGACACATAGAAGTCACCTGATGACAGCTGATGTCGTCGTTTTTCTGCTACAATATAACCTTGAAAACATGAAGTGGCCTCTTAGTTTCCTTATCATTAAAATGTAGGTGGTTATAGTAGTTTTGATGATTAAATGATTTAATAAATGTAGAACAATTAGAGCCATGTAAGCACTCAATATTAGCTACCATTATTTAGCTTTTGTCTATGTGGCCATATTTATAATGTAAGGCGATTAGAGGTAATGATATTTAAGGTCTTCTTTGGTTTAAAAATTCTGTAAGTCTCATCTATGTTTGTATTGCATGAAAGCTCTGTAGCTATTTATGGTGTCATGCCAAGGAGAACAAAATTAGAGGGTGAAGCTGGAATGACGATAAGCGATAGGAATAGCTAACACATGTATATCTCTTTTATATTCACAGAGCTTTTGCATGCCTACATCTAATGTGAACCTGTGTTATCCCCTGTGGGTAAGGCAAGGATTAGTTTCTTCATTTTAAAGGGAGAATTTAAAGTTTTGAGTTGCTCAGTGATGAGCCCAGGGTTAGAAAGTTAGTGGGAAAGGCAGAACTCCAGTCCACTGTCCTGCTGACAAACAGATCTCTGTTGTCTACCAGGCAGAGGGATTTGAGACTCTGAGTGGAACTCTAAGCAAGCAGGCGCCTTTGAAAATGAGCTTTTGTCTAACTGTATTAGACATTTTTCCCTCCAAGATAAAAGACTGGGCAAAGCTTCCTGGCTGTATTTCACCAGTGCATCTTTCACTAAACTTCAAAATTTACCGCTTTTCCTTTTTCTGACCAGAAAACAATCTCCCCCGGACCCTGAGACTATTTTGAAGGTAGACAGTTCCCTGAGAAAGAAGGAAAGCAAACTAACCTAAAGCAGTCTTGAAAAGTCCAAAGCCTGGCCATTGGAAACCAGTAAAAGTGGCCCATCCTGTCTGCACTGTGGCTGGTGATGTCAGAAATCCACCTGGGCACACTCTCCTTGCTTTCAAGCGCCAGTGCACAGGTCAGACCACGAAAGCAATTTGCATATAGAAAGGTTATCAAAGGGCCTGGAGAAGGCTATAGACCTGTGAACTTAAAAGGGAAAACTGCTCATGTTCTGGGAGCTTTTGTCAAAGGAGAAGCAGTGAAGCAATGCCTATTAACTCTTGCATTTCCAAACTCCCTGCTCCCTTTGTTATCTAGACCGTTTAACCCCTCTTGGAGAAATATTGTGCTCTGTGAGGAGAAATTCCACCTCTCTTAGGAAAGAATAAGCTCAGAGTGGACAGGAAAACCTGCCATACACTCTTACATCCTGTGCAGCCCAGCATCATGCTAGGAATGTATTAGATCCTCAGAGAATTCCTCAAAACTCGGATTGTATTCAACAAACTGAATCCTACAGAGACATTCCTAAGAAAATGTTGCCAGTTCTTAACCAGCAGTGCTGGGAGGCCAGTCTTGACCAAGATAACCCAACAAGAGTGGCTAATACACAAGACAAATCTATTTATGGTTTTAAAACATGTTGTATGGTTTTATTTGTACCTGTTTACTTTACCAAAGAAGTTTTGCATCAGTTAATTCATTCACTCAGCCAGGCAGTGTACTAGGCAATACAGGGCTGATCAAGATAGCCGTAGTCTAGGGTCATGCAGAATTCATCAGGTATGGGGGAAGGGAGCCATTCAGCCATAATTATATGAATTGTTTAATTGCAGTAGTTGCGCTTGCTAATGAGAATTACTGGCAGTATTAAGAATATATAAGAGGGAGCCCTAACCAAATATGCTTGGGGTGGCGGCGGGGGGAAGAAGTGTGGTCAGGGAAAGAGTCTGAGGACATGATATTTATATTACGACTTAAGGAATGAATGGCTGAATTTGTGGATAACAGGAGGTGGGGAGATGCCTAGGTTAAAATGAATTTGCATTGCTTGAAGGCTTACTAAGGGATCCTGGGCACAGATGATATAGAAGTGTACCAGGCATTCACTCTGTTGTAGGGGACAAATATTCAGTGTCTTCATCCCGGCCTATTCCAGTGTCTTCATAACAGCCTGCCTTTGTGTATTAAGGGGAAGAGAAGGTGCTCTTGAAGTTTCTACCTTCTGAACTCGGATTGCAGAGACTTATACGCAGATTGCTTGCACACTAGATGGTGTCAGCCTGAGAATAAAGTCTTCTCACTAAAGACTCATAAAGGAGACTATCAAATTTACTCATCAAGAGATGCCAGTGGGAATGTGGATGTACTGCCCAATGTTGCCACGGCTGTGAATTCCAATCAGTTTCCTGAAACCAAGACATTTCAATTAACAGGCAGCACTTCACACCTGTACATCTCTCTTTTCTGGCTTCCCAGTCAAAATGCTGTGCATTATAAATAACAGTAAGCTACCCCATCAGAGACTATAATTGAGTGTTTCCTTTCTGTTGACATCAACAAATTCCCTTTAGCAAGTTACTGTGTGGGACTTAATTTGGTTACATATAGGGGAAGCCATCCACACTTTGTTTAATGGTATTGAGTATGTCTCCCTCTGGGGCCAGTTCACACTCCCAGAAGGGCTCTTGGACATCAGTCTTGTTTCAGGACACAAAGCTGTTAGGGAAGGACAGGGAAAAAGGGAAATGGCTAGATGCTTCAAACATAAAGAGAACATGGCTAGAAATGTTGACAGATGTTTTTAGGACTGCAAAAACTCATTTTTAAGACATTTTTAGGACTGATACTGTCATGGTGGACACATGACATCATACATTTGTTAAAACCTATAAGACTGTACAACGCAAGGGATGAATTTTAATGTAAAGTATGGACTTTAGTTCCACCACTCATCTATCAGTTTGTCATACTGTGGTGGCCTGCATGTTGCTGTGATGTCGGAAGCTATACCATCAGTATTTCAAATATCAGCAGGGTTGCCCATGGTGGACAGGTTTCAGTGGAGAGTCAAAACTAAGACAGACTAGGAAGAAGGACCCGGCAGTCTTCTTCTGAAAAAAATTGTCCAGTGAAAACATTATGAACAGCAGTGGAATATTGTCTGATATAATGCTGGGAGATGAGCCCCTCAGTTTGGAAGGCACTCAAAAGACCACCGGGGAAGAGCTGTCTCCTCAAAGTAGAGTCGACTTTAATGACATGGATGGAGTCTAGCTTTCAGGACCTTCACTTGCTGATGTGGCATGACTCAAAATGAGAAGAAGCAGCTTCAAATATCCATTAGTAATCACAAAGTGGAATGTACAAAATATGAATCTAGGAAAATTGGAAGTCATCAAAAATGAAATGGAATGCGTAAAGATCAATATCCTAGGCATTAGTGAGCTGAAATGGGCTGGTATTGGCCATTTTGAATTGGACAATCGTATGATCTACTATGCTAGGAATGACAAATTGAAGAGGAATGGAGTCTCATTCATCAAAAAAAGGAACATTTCAAGATCCATCCTGAAGTACAATGCTGTCAGTGATAGGATAATATCCATATACTTATAAGGAAGACCCCTTAATATGACTATTATTTAAATTTAGGCACCAACCATTAATGTCAAAGATGAAGAAATTGAAGATTTTTATCAATTTCTGCAGTCTGAAATTGATCAAACTTTCAATCAAGATGTATTGATAACTACTGGTGATTGGAATTCGAAAGTTGGAAACAAAGAAGAAGAATCGTAGTTGGAAAACACGACCTTGATGAGAGAAACGACCCAGAGATTGCATGATAGAATTTTTCAAGACCAACGACTTCTTCCTTGAAATACCTCTCTTCAACTACATAAATGGTGACTATACATGTAGACCAAGCCAGACGGAATATGCAGAAATCAAACTGATTACATCTGTAGAAAGAGACGATGGAGAAACTATATCATCAGTCAGAATAAGGCCAAAGTCTGACTGCAACACAGACCATCAATTGCTCTTATGCAAATTCAAGTTGAAGCCAAGAAAATTAAAACAAGACCACAAGAGCCAAAGTATGACCTTCAGTATATCCCGCCTGTATTTGGAGACCATGTCAAGAACAGACTAAATTCACTGAACATTAATGACAGAAGACGAGATGAGTTGTGGAATGACATCAAGGACATCATACATGAAGAAAGCAAAAGGTCATTAAAAAGACAGGAAAGAAAGAAAAGACCAAAATGGATGTCAGAGGAGACTCTGAAACTTGCTCTTGAATGGAGAGTAGCTAAAGTGAATGGAAGAAATGATGAAGTAAAAGAGCTGAACAGAATATTTCAAAGGGCAGCTCGAGAAGACAAAGCAAAGTATTATAATGAAATGTGCAAAGACCTAGGGTTAGAAACGCTTGGCATTTCTCAAGCTGAAAGAACTGAAGAAAAATTTGAAGGTTCAAGTGGCAATATAGGATTCTATGGGCAAAATATTGAATGATGCAGGAAGCATCAAAAGAAGATGGAAGGAATACACAGAATCACTGTACCAAAAAGAATTGGTAGAAGTTCAAATATTTCAGGAGGTAGTGTATGATCAAGAACCTATGGTATTGAAGGAAGAGGTCCAAGCTGCACTGACGGCATTGGTGAAAAACAAGTCTCCAGAAATTGATAGAAAACCTGCTGAGAAGTTTCAACGAACAGAGGAGCTCACTCATCCATGCCAAGAAATTTGGAAGGCAGCTGCTTGGCCATCTGACTGGAAGAGATCCATATTTATGCCCATTCCAAAGAAAGGTCATCCAATAGAATGCAGAAATTATCAAACAATATCATTAATATAACATGCAAGAAAAAATTAGCTGATGATAATTCAAAAGCAGTTGAAGCAGTACATCAACGGGGAACTGCCAGAAACTGAACTGAGATTCAGAAGAGGATGTGGAGTGGGGGATATTATTGTTGATGTCAGATGGATCTTGGCTGAAAGCAGAGAATACCAGAAAGATGTTTACCTGTGTTTTATTCACTATGCAAAGGCATTCAGCTGCATGGATCTTAACAAATTATGGATAACATTGCAAAGAATGGGAATCCCAGAACACTTAATTGTGCTCATGCGAAACCTGTATATAGACCAAGAGGCAGTCGTTTAAACAGAACAAGGGGCTACTGTGGGGTTTAAAATCAGGAAAGGTGTTTGTCAGGGTTGTGTCCTTTCACCATTCTTATTCAATCTGTATGCTGAGCAAATAATCTGAGAAGCTGGCCTATATAGACCGGGCAGTGTTTCGTTCTGTTGTACATAGGGTCGCTATGAGTCAGAACAGATTCCATGGCATATAACAAAAACAACAACGTGGACATTAGTTAATGATAATGTATCAACATTCGTTCATCAGTTGTATCAAATCTACCACATGAAGAAAAGATGGTAACGATACTAGAAACAGACTACAGGGGCAGAAAAGGGGCATTTGGGGGAGATCTCTCCATACTTTCAATACAATTTGTTCGTAAATCTAAAACTGCTCTAAAAAATTAGGCTTATTAAAAACAATGGACCAGTTCCTTGAACTGAAACAGTTGCCCTACTTTACAGTTTAATAACTTGTCCTGCACTCTAGTATGTAGTGCTTAGATATGTGTGTTGGTAGAAGGAGGGGGAAGAGCATTGAAGAGTGCACATAAAACGTAAAATACAAGACAGATGTTAAATGCCATGAGAAAGGGACAGTCATTTATGCAAACAATTTCAGCACCACTTTCTTCCTCCAGGGAGAAGGAAATAGGGGGAGAGTTAACTTTTTTCTTTTTTTAGTGATGTGTGTCTGACATTGAATATATGTAATTTTACTCCTTACAATAGTCCTCTGAGGTAATATTTAACATACTTATTTGATAGAGGAAGAAGCTGAGGCTGAAAAAACATAATTAATAAGTGGTAGATATTCAGTTCAGACCCATGTCTCCCTGACTTCAAATCCCTGTTAATTCCACTACATCTGAGGGATTCAGTCACCCCTAAATCCTTTCTCAAAGCTGCTTCTAGAACACAGTAATTAATCTGCAAAATATGAATTGATTTTCCACTGCATGAATAGAATATATTTTGGTTCTGTAGGGGATATGAACAATTGTAACAATAGCAACATCAACAACAATAGGTAATGTTCACATGGCGCTTACTATTTTGTAAGCTTTGTTCAGAACATTTTACAAATATTAACTTATTTAATGAGACACCTACATCTAGACAATCAGCTTCCAAACACACAACCGTTGTGCCCACGAACAGTGAGCCTCTCTCCCCTGAGTCTTTTGGGTCAGGGTGCCAGGTAGCAGGTGAGAGCAAAGTACAGGCTGTTACCCATTGTAGCTGCCATTACCGAGGCCAAGACAGGCAGGAGCATCTTGGGTAGTGACACAGTAGTTCCACCCCAAGAAACAAAATGCCCATGCAATTACACCTGCTTGGAGACTTGTTTCTAAACTCCTGAGCAGACTGTACGGAGCCTTCCATGGGGAAAGGAGGGCTGTTCATCAGTGGGGAGGGAGTGTTCACTAGACATTCAGATTTTTTTTTTTCCTTTCTCTACTAGGGGCTCAATTTTCCTCTGCAGCATATGGGGATGGCCCAGCTAAAGATGTCCTTTATCTTCTCAGGGAAGAGGATGCAATGGGCAGGGTTTAAATCATATCAGAAGAATGAGAGATTAGACATTACTTAGAATTTCGTAGCTGCAAGGTTTTTGAGAAACTTGGAAGAACAATTGAGTTAATCAAGGGAAAATAGAAGCTAACATTATTGAGTGGTCACTCTCATATATCATGTGTGATGGAGTGTGCTCAGCTCTCTCTCCTGTCCCGCTCCCTGGTTATTCTAAACCTCAACCACTCTCCAGCCTAACCATCATAGATAGCTACAATATGTTCTTCCTTCTCTTCCCAGATGATGAGATTCCTCCTCCTGCTAAAGTTTGGTTCTTCCACTTCTACCGTTGATTTCCCATGCCCCACCTCCATCTCCTCTGGAACTTTGGACCATTAATTCCTTCCCTCTTTCTTTAGCCACTTCTTCCCTTTTGGCTACTATCTCTCAATCTATGAACATGATCAAGTTTTCATTAATAAATAAGAACAAAAGTAAACTTTAAAGACATGTCCCCCTCTAACAATAGTCATATCTCTCTCCTTTCTTTATCATCCAGACTTCTTAAAAGAGTAATCCACATCGACTGTCTTCACCTTGATACCTCATATTCACTCCTCAATCAACCGTAATCTGGCCTCCTACATAACATAAACAATAAAGCACTTTCTCTGAACATATTTGAGTCTCACATATTTGTAACAAGTGACAGACACAATTGATCACTTTCTTCATCCTGAAACTTTTCATCCCCAATTTCTGTGCCACCTTCCTTTCTTTTCCAACAGTCCTCTTAAATGGTTGGTTTCCTTGGATTCAACCCTTAGCTCACTTCTCACTTCATATGTTCTCCTTGTCAATTTCACATATGCTCATTGTTGTAAATTCTAGATGTGTGCTAATAATTCCTAAATCTCTATCTCTAGTCCATGAGTTCCATACCTGCATCTCCAGCTGTCTGCTGGGCAGTCACCTGATATCTCCCAGGTACCATATGCTTCACCTGCTTCATGTTCAACATTGAGTTTAGTATATGTGTCTTCTTCCCTGCTCTTTCTTCTTCATTGTCTTTCTTGATTTGTAGCATATCCATCTACTCAGTTGCCCAGACAGGAACCTGGACTTTTTCAATATTCATTTTTCTCCAGAGATTTGTTTATAACCAGTAATCAATCCTGACATTTTTACTTCAAATATACCCCCCTTTTATTAGCCCTGATACCATATTAAATTTTAACTTCTCTTTATATCCTTCTTTGACTACTGCAGGAGTCCCTGGGTGGTGTCAATGGCTAAGTGCTGGACTATTAACTGAAAGATTGGCAGTTCAAACCTACCCAAAGGCACCTCAGAAGAAAATGCCTAATGACCTGCTTTTGGAAGGTCACAGCCATGAAAACCCTCTGGAGGGCAGTTCCACTCTGACACATACGGGGATGCCATGACTTGGAACTGACGCTATGGCAACAGGTTTTTGTTTGGGTTGCACTGTTTCAATAGCCTCCTCTCTGTTCTTCTAATTTTCACCCTTCAAGTCTTTTACCCACCCAAAAAACATCCTCCATACTGCTTCCAGAGCAGTGTTTCTAAAACATCAGCCTGGCCGTGTGAGTAGCTGTAGCCAACTGGACAAACTCTAAACTTTTTCATAGGATAAAAAGGTTTTCTTTATGTGACCCCAGCTCATTTGTCTAGCTTCATAGCCCAGCTTTACTCTTTATGCTATAGTAATATCATGATACTTGCGATTATTATGGTTAAATGTCTTCTAACCCTTTGCTTATGGTGTCTCTTCTGCCTAGAACATCCATCCCTCCTCTCTCCTTCACCATCTCTTTGCCTAGCTACATTAGCCCAGTAGTCTTCTCTCTGAGAACAGTGTTACACAGATATAAGGAAAGAACTTCGGCAAGCCAAACCTAAACTTATAAGTAAGACAGAGTAAGTGCCCATCCACATGATTTGAATGGTGACATTTGGAGAGGGTTAAAAACTGGTAATCTTTCCTTGATAAAATCAGTCAATTATTGAGTCATCCCTTTGACTTTATAGTCTTTTGGTTTTTGAAGAGTCCCCTATAAATATCTTAGGGATGAGGTAAATCCTTTAAATACTGATCAATTTCCACATATGAAAAGGGGTCATCACAGTTAGCTGAGAATGAGGCTCTTTGCAAAAAGGACAAGTGATTAAAAAAAAAATATGATAAAGAGGGAAAAGAGTATTACTATAAAGGGAGCTGAGAAAATGCCAAATGCAAAAGTCTACATCACTGATCTAACCCGGATGAATCTTTTGGATGTCCCCTGGTGTGTTAGAATTCAAGTTAATGACCAGGTCATAGAAAAGGAGGAAAGATAAAAAGGTTTTCTGAATAATATAGAATTGTTCCCCACGTACCCGTATGTTTACTTCTTTAAAGATAAAAATAAACTGTTAAAGATAGATTATTTGTTTAATGGGAGCCTCTGAGCTGGGTAAAGCATGCCTGAGCTTTAGAAATAAAGTATAAGGATAATGGACTCAGTGCCTACAGGTTATTGGTGATAGACTGAGGAAGAAGTGGTGTTTTCATCAAAAGATCAAAAAGTAATATATGAGAAGGAAGAACATTAGACGCTAAAAAATATGTGTTGCACATCTAATCCCAAAGCATTGTGCTACATCACTGCAATTATAATAGTGATCAGTATGAATATAATAATTGCCCTGCATACCTGGGGTATGTACACGACATGTGACAGGTATTCAGTATTTGTTGAAGGAAGGAAGAAGGAAATAAGAAAGGGAAGCAGAAAGGGAGGGAGGAAATGAGAGAGAAAGGCAGAGAGGAAGAAAACATGTGACCTTTTGTTAGTGCCCTGTTGTTGTTGTTGTTGGGTGCCGTCAAGTGGGTTCTGACTCATAGCGACCCCAGTACAACAGAACAAAACACTGCCTGGTCCTGCACCATTCTCACAATCATTGCTATGTTTCAGGCCATTGTTGCAGCCCCTGTGTCAATCCATCTCTTTGAGGATCTTCCTCTTTGTCACTGACCGTCTACTTTACCAAGCACGATGTCCTCCACCAGGGACTGGTCCTTCCTAATAACATGTCCAAAGTACATGAAACAAGGTCTCACCATCCTGGCTTCTACGGAGAATTCTGGCTGTACTTCTTCCAACACAGATTTGTTCATTCCTCTGGCAGTCCATGGTATATTCAAATTCTTTGCCAACACCATAATTCAAAGGCATCAATTCTTCTTCCATCTTCATTATTCACTGTCCAGCTTTTGCATGCATATGAGGCAATTGAAAATACTGTGGTTTAGGTCAGGTGCACCTTAGTCCTCAAGGTGACATTTTTGCTTTTTACCACTTTAAAAAGGTCTCTTGCAGCAGATTTTCCCAATGCAAGATGTCATTTGATTTCTTGACTGCTGCTTCCATGGCGTTGATTGTGGATCCAAGTAAAATGAAATCCCTGACAACTTCCAATCCTTTCTCTGTATATCATGTTGTTTCTTATTGGTCCCTTTGTGAGGATTTTTGTTTTCTTTATGTAGAGGTGTAATCCATACTGAAGGCTGCAGTCTTTGATCTTCTTCAGTAAATGCTTCAAGTCCTCTTTGCTTTCAGCAAGCAGGGTTGTGTTATCTGCATAACTCATGTTGTTAATGACTCTTCCTCCAATCCTGATGCCACATTCTTCTTCATATAGTCCAACTTTTTGGACTATTTGTTCAGCATACAGATTGAATAAATATGGTGAAAGAACACAACCTTGACACACACCTTCCCTGATTTTAAACCACACAGTACCCCCTCGTTCTGTTTAAATGACTGCCTCTTGGTCTATATACAGGTTCTGCATGAGCACAGTTAAGTGTTCTGGAATTCCCATTCTTTGCAATGTTACCCATAATTTGTTATGATCCACACAGTCAAATGCCCTTGCATAGTCAATAAAAGACAAGTAAACATCTTTCTGGTATTCTCTGCTTTCAGCCAAGATCCTTCTGACATCAGTAATGATATTCCCTCATTCCATATCCTTTTCTGAATCTGGGTTCAATTTCTGACAGTTCCCTGTTGATGTACTGCTGCAACTGCTTTTGAATTATCTTCCACTAAATTTTACTTGCACGTTATATTAATGATATTGTTTAATAATTTCTGCATTCTGTTGGATGACCTTTCTTTGGAATGAGCACAGATATGGATCTCTTCTGGTCAGTTGGCCAGGTAGCTGTCTACCAAATTTCTTGGCATAGATGAGTGAGCACCTCTGTTTGTTGAAACTTCTCAGTTGGTTTTCTGTCAATTCCTGGAGGCTTGTTTTTCACCAATGCCTTCAGTGCAGCTTGGACCTCTTCCTTCAATACCACCAGTTTTTGATCATATGCTACCTCCTGAAATGGTTGAACGTTGACCAGTTCTTTTTGGTACAATGACTTTGTGTACTTCCTCCATCTTCTTTTGATGCTTCCTGTATCTTTCAACATTTTGTCCATAGAATCCTTCAGTATTGCAACTTGAGGCTTGAATTTTTTCTTCATTTCTTTCAGCTTGAGAAATATAGAGTGTATTCTTCACTTTTGGTTTTCTAACGGCAGGTCTTGGCACGTTTCATTATAATACTTTGTCTTCTTGAGCTTCCCTTTGAAATCTTCTGATCAGCTTTTTTACTTCATCTTTTCTACTTCATCTTTTCTTCCATTCACTTTAGCTACTCTGCATTCAAGTGCAAGTTTCAGAATCTCTTCTTTGTGACATCCATTTTGGTCTTCTCTTTCTTTCCTGTCTTTTTAATAACCTCTTGCTTTCTTCATGTATGATATCCTTGATGTTATCCCACAACTTGTCTGGTCTTTGGTAGTTAATACACACTGTGTCAATCTATCCTTGACTTGGTCTCCAAATTCAGGTGGGATATACTGAAGGTCATGCTTTGGATCTAGTGGACTTGTTTTAATTTTCTTGAGCTTCAACTTGAATTTGTATAAGAGCAGTTGATGGTCTGTTCTGCAGTTGGACCCTGGCCTTGTTCTGGCCTATAATATAGCGCCTCTCCATATTCTCTTCCACAGACGTAGTTGATATGATTCCTGTGTATTCCGTCCAGTGAGGTCCATATGTATAGTCACTGTTTATATTGTTGAGAGGTATTTGCAATTAATAGGTCATCGGCCTTGCAAAATTTTATTAAGTGAACTCCAACATCATTTCTATCACTGTGACAGTATTTTCCAACTACTAATTCTTCTTCTTAGTTTTCAACTTTCGCATTCTAATCACCAGTAATTATTAATGCACCTTGATTGAATGCTTGCTCAATTTCAGACTGCAGACATTGGTAAAAATCTTCAATTTCCTTATCTTTGGCATAAGTAGCTGGTGTGTAAATGTGAATAATAGTCATATTAACTGATCTTCCTTGTAGGTGTGTGGATATTAGCCTATCACTGACAGCACTGTACTTCAGGATGGATCTTGAAATGTTCTTTTTTACAATGAATGTGACATCATTCCTCTTCAATTTGTCATTCCTGGCATAGTAGACCATATGATTGTCTGATTCAAAATATCCAATACCAGTCCATTTTAGCTCAGTAATACCTAGGATATCAATCTTTAAGTGTTTCGTTTCATTTCTGATAACTTAAATTTTCCTAGATTCATACTTCGTACATTCCATGTTCAGATTATTAATGGATGTTTGCAGCTGTTTCTTCTCATTTTGAATCATGCCACATCAGCAAATGAAACTCCTGAATGCTTGACTCCATCCATATCATTAAGGCCATTTCTACTTTGAGGAAGCTGCTCTTCCTCAGTCTTAATTTTGAGTGCCTTCCAGCCTGAGGGGCTCATCTTCCAGCACTATATTAGGTGATGTTCTGCTGCTATTCATACAGTTTTCACTGGCCAATTTTTTTTTCAGAAGTTGACAGCCAGGTCCTTCTTCCTAGTCTGTCTTAGTCTGGAAGCTCTACTGAAACTTGTCCACCAAGGGTGACCCTGCTGGTATTTGAAATACCAGTGTTATAGCTTCCAGCATCAGAACAATAAGAAACCACCACAGTCTGACAAACTGATAGACTAGTAGTGGCTCTAGGGTAGCTTAAATTAACTGTATCTATGGCAACAGTTTAATGTTTAGCTTTTCACCTCATGGTATGTTCTTGCCCCTAGTATGTCCATCTGGTAAAGTCATACTAAAGCCATCTCACATTAAGATTAGGTAGAACTCTAACCTATGAGCTATATACCCATTCAGTATGAATTGGATGAGTTATTCAAACCAGATAGCAAGTTAATGGTAGCGTTAGGATTTCAAAACCAGGTACCAATTGAAACCCAGCTGACCATGAACCTGGGTCCTGTAGCCATCCTGACAATTAGAGAACAACTCATTCTTTGTCTAGACCTCGTGGTAGACCAGGTGTCTCGAACTTGCCTAAAATGGAAAAGAAGGTGTTGTAAAGCCAAGGCTGTCACAGGTCCTGATTTTGTTTTCTAATCTATTCCATTGTTTAAAGGCTTGAGAGTTGGGGGCAGCGGGGGGAGGCTTATATCTTGTAATCAAAGAAGTTTATGTGTGTTCTAGGCCAGTTTTGTAAGATGGCTGTCCCAATAAAGGATTTATAAGAACAATAAAAAAGAGAGGAAAGAGCCTAAAGACTTTCTCATGAACACAGTTTGTTTATATTATGAGAGTCCAAGGTGGAACACTTTGGACAAGAGCTACATTTTGCCCATGTCCATCCCACCCCACCCCTTCCCCTACACAGCCCAGAACATATGCCGAAGAACTCTCTAGTCTTCATCTCAGGATCTCATTACTATAGGAACTTGACAGTTCTCTTTGCTGGCTGACACCCAACCCCAATTCTCTTATCCCAGATAAGTTTTCCATTCCTTAGAAATTATTTCCTTATTTAGGCTATTTTGAGGTACTTGTTGTGACTGCCCTACATTCCTGGAAGGCCTTTCTTTAACACAGTGCTGGTAAGTTCAGATCAATGCAACATTTTAGGTCTCAGTGGGGGTGTACTTGACCTAGACTATGAGAAGGCCGAATAGCTGCTTACAGTATGATGTACATGGAGGCTAAGGTTGATCTCCAGATAACCCATTTGATAATAATGCCATACACTAGTACTGATACAGTCATAATGGACAATCTCAAAGAATCTTAGTCATAGCATATCTATGAATTGTGAAGTGTGAATTATCTTTATCTTAGTGATGAAAAATTGAGGTTCATAAAGCAGGAGTGGAATGGGAGCAGTGAAGTAACTAATCCAAATTCCACAGCTAGCAATGGGCACAGATCTCATGTTCCAAGCTTTGTCCATCCTCTTCTACCTGACCTCAGCTTTTGGGTTGGTCTTGCCATTTTCCATGGCCAGAGAATCTAATCCGAACCAGAACCTCTGCCAATGAATGCTGCTGGCCACTAGGGAGGAAAGTGGGAGAGAACAGACAGCTCCTTGTGAAATTCAGATCAGTTCTCTTTTTGGCCTTCTATGAAACTTTTCCTGCTTCTCCTCCTACCTCACTGGCTGGACCCTCTGTCTCTTTCATGGACTGTTCTTTTGTCCACCCTAGAATGCTGGTGTCTGGTAAGTCCATATTTATCCTTCTGGTCTTCTTACGTTATGCACCTTCCTGAAATAATATCTTACAACCTCTCTGACTTCAGCAAAATGCTGGATGCTGATGAGTCCCAAATTGTTATTTCCAGGAGATAGTTATTTTCTGATGGTGAAACTCATATAGCCAACTGACTCCTGAATATCTCCTCCTGGACCTATCAATAGCCCCTCAAATGCAAAGTGACAAAAGTTGCACATAATATCTCTATTCCCTACGATTCTTCCTACTTTCCTTCTTCAAATGCAGACCAACTTTGTAACCTGCAGGTCATCCTAGATTCCTCCCTCACCCATACCCACAACCTTCTACTGATGACCAAGTACTAACGTTTTATTTCTCTAAGATCAATTGAATTTGCTCTCCATTCTCATTGCCATTCCCTTGGGTTAGATACACTTAATTTCAGGCTTGTACTACAGCAGAAGACTTTAAATTGATCTGTCTGCCTCCATCCTTTCCCCCTTCCAGCTATACATTCACTGCCTTCAGAATAATTTTTCCTAAAAAACAAATCTGACCTGATCACTCCTTTGAAAAAAATCTACAAATGCCTCCCCAGATATTTCAGGGTAAGTCATTTTCATGCTATGTAAGACCCTTTATGATCCATGTTCACCATTTAAGTTTCATCTGTTGCCACATCCTATTCTTCAGCCTTACTTGCAATTTCCATGAAATGAGACATAATCTTACTTTTGCATTCAAAGTTTTGCATATAATCCCCATTGCCTAGATTACTTTGTCCTTCTCTTTGTTTACTAGCTATTTCAAAATTGGGACTTATCTCCTACAGGGCATACATCAGTAATTAACAACTATAGGAAGCATTTCCTGACTCCGCATGTAAGATTAAGTACCACTCCTCAGTGATACCAGAGGTGCCCTGTGAATATTTCTATCATAGTAAACACATTGTAGTGTGAGTCTACATTTACTGTGTTCATCTCCCTCCTCCACTAGATTATAAGCCTCTTATTTTCTACATCTTTTATCACCAGTGTCTAGCAAAGTGTCTGACCATAGTGGGTGTTTAACAACATGTCTGCTGAATGAATGACATTGTGCTGATGACTGGGCTGAGATCACAGCATGCTGCCCTAGGTGCATTCATGATTATGCCATCCTGACCACAGTGGCTATGATCATTAAAACTGATGTTTCGATTTTGCTTTCTTCATCACACAGCAGTCCAGTAGGAAAGGGCCTCACAACTCTGATGTTTCTACCCAGAAGTAGTTACATTTCAAAAATGGCTAGTTGTAGTCAATAAAATAGCTTTTTTAAAAATTGAAATTAGGTATATCTATCTTGTTAAAGCCACAAAGTACTTTTCAACATAACCCACCATCCAAATTTGACCTTATTTAGACACTTATTGAGTGTTTACTCTGCTCCAAGCATGTGATGGGCAGAAGGAATACAAGATACAGAATGGACAGCTCCAGAGCTGTGAGTTCACTGTAAGCATTCACTTGCTGAGGGCAACATTGGAGTATGAGTATCCTGCACACTATCTGCCAAGCAAGAAGCTTAATAAAGGTTTTGTTTGTTTTACTAAGCATTCTGACAATTGGGAAATATTCATTTATTTATAATTCATTTAGCCATCATACTTGCTTTGAGCACTTGTTATGTGCCTTGATATAGAGATTAATTAAAGAGAGTTTCTTTGCCATAGAGAAGCATTTTAGAACTTGGTGAAGACAGCTGCACCAACAGGCAATTACAGTGAAATAGTAAAAAAATGTTCTAATAGAAGTCTACACAGGGGCAAGATTTCCAGACAGAAAGAAGATAAGAATATTATAGGCAGAGAGAACATCACATGGAAATGTGAGAAGGATGGAAGAGAGCATGAGAGCTTCAGGAACTGTTAGATATTCAGTGCAATGCATCACAAGAGAGTGGACAGATTATTTGAGGAGCCTGGGGGAGAAATGTTAAGAAATGAGGCTGGAGAGATTAACTAAGGGTTGACTAAGGCAAAACTAAGAGAAATGAGTCTGTGACCAACTAAAGGTTTGAACTCCTTACTGTAAGCTCTAGGGAGTACCCTATGGCTCTTAAGAGGTAGAAAAAGTGGAATCAATTATATGAAAAAGGGTGTTCTGGAAACTAGCAGACCAAATAGAGGGCTATTGAATTAATGCAAGAAAAAGATGATGAGGAGATGACCAAGGCTGTGCCAGCAGGTATGAAGGGAACAGGAGTGTTTAAAAGGTAATTGGAAGGCAATCATGAAGATCTTGATAAATGATCATGTATACGAACAGAGCAGGGTGAGGACAAGGGTGAGGAGAGTGAGGAACTCCCCTCAGCGCACAATTTAAAATGGTACCAAAACTCAGTAATCAAGATAAATAATACTTTAATGCAATATCTAAAAAGATCCATGCAAAAAATCCACGCATGATTAATAAAATATCAAAAATTTATTAAAGACAAGATCAGTATTACTGATTTTTTCTTTTGCCTCTGGCTCTAACATGGCTCGGCATGGCACTGTACTGATCCTGGGTTTATTTAAAACTTCAATATTTTGTTCATATTTTTTGCATTGATTTTGATTTTTTAAAAAAATATTGCATTAAAGCATATATATTTTTTATTACTAACTTTTTTAATACTCCCTTAAATTTTGCAGCAAGGCAAATGCCTTGTTTGCCTCACCCAAGTGCTGGCCCTGGAACGAGCAGGGGTAGGAGAGAAAGAAAGTGGGCAGGAATGATTGTAAGGGTGATTTCAAGCAAGATGTATTAATGTGCCCCCATGGTGCCTTCTTAAGCCACTCCATTGAAGGACAGCTGTGTCTGCTTCTAAAGGTGACTTGTACTGTGGACAGCTCTCCCTTCCCCACCAAAGCTTGCCATTTTATGCTAGAAGATTTCATCGGATGCAGACATCATGTGGTGCCCACCTACTGCCCTACATCTGAGCTGGTGGAGTTTGATTCTCCTGTGATTAAACTCAAAAGCAGCTTGTGTACATCTTGCCTAAATGCCACAAATGCTTTGAAATAAGCATGGAAATTGGTTTCTAAACTCCAGCAGTTCCTAAAATAGGGGTGGTTTAAAATAAAGCAGAACAATAAAAGGAATTCCTATAGAGTAGATTGTGGGAAATAGCAGTGAGCCTTCAAAATGGAAAACCTCAGGAAGACGTCATAAAGGGCATCCAGCCATTCCTGGGTATGAAGGTGTGGGAGGGGAACAGGGTTTACTGGGAGAGTAGTCAGCTCTGACTCCATGTCCTCAGTGTGGAAAAGCTCATTTCTCTTCATCCCCTGAAGCTTCTTTTCACTTTATATCCTGTCTTGATACAGATGTAATATGTTATGTCAGTGAAAGCTTTGGACTAAAAAATATTGTGGCCTTTGGAAATCTAGGAAGGAATTGGGTGGGATTTTCCAAATTAATTGCCATGCACAGAT
Organism: Trichechus manatus latirostris; assembly: GCF_000243295.1. Taxonomy (NCBI): domain Eukaryota; kingdom Metazoa; phylum Chordata; class Mammalia; order Sirenia; family Trichechidae; genus Trichechus; species Trichechus manatus. The sequence continues at coordinate 5,343,508 of NW_004444000.1, read as the reverse complement.
AGAGTACTTTGGGGTTACTGGGGCAGAAGAGGGAAGGTATTGGGAAGTACACTTCTAAACACAAGGCTGCATGTAAGGCAAGAGGTGAAGAAAATGATAGAACAGGTTAGAATGGGCATCAATATAGACAGTTTGATCATGAGAGAGGGTGGGTGAAAATTTGAATACAGCATGTCTGATAGCCTCAATTTCTGTACAGAAATAGGAGAAAAAGTCTCCTAAGAGTATGGGGTTGGGGTGACTATTTAGCAGAATAGTGTAGGTTTAAAGAACTGAAGATAGAGTTATCAAAGATAACTAATGGATTTGGAACCATCCTCACAGACCCTTTGAACCTGGAGACCATGGGTGCGTGTGACCCCAGTCTGCATGACTGTGTGACGTTTACCTCCAGCTGACCCAGAATTCTGGGTCAAGGCTTGGAAAAAGTGGGTCATCAAGCTGCCCTCAGGTTGGGAATATGTAAGTCATGGGAAGGATTGAGGTAGCTGGGTGGTGTAGAAAAGAAAAAACTTGAGAAGTGGTGAGTGTTGGGGGCACTGATTGATGAGACCAGTGATGAGAGACATGAACACGTGCATGAGTTTCCAGTTTCAAAGTTTTCATGGTACTAGAATGGCTGACAGAGCAACATGTTTACAGAAGAATTACCCCTAGGTCAGCACAGGCAGCCACACAACCTGTGTTTTCTAGCAACCGGGGCTCCTGCAATCATTATGAACTCTGCTTCTTTAACAGTACTATCTCCTCTCCTGAAATGCATTCACATCTTCTGTAATCTGCCTCTCTAGAACCCCATTTAGGAAAACTGGTGGTAAAAACACTTATTTCACCCCTAACTAGGAAGGGGCAAATCCCCCATAATCCTTGAACTTATGGTGATATTACTAAAACACGACAATAGATGATGAAAGCAACATCCTCAGGTTGATAATGAAGACTGATCTCGCTGACTTCTTACAACCATCCTGAATACAGCCATCAGGGCAGGAGGGCCTTTAAGAAGGTGATATGTAATTAACCTAGTTGGAATTGGGCCAAGGAACCCCAGCTTAATGGCCCTGGGAATAGGAACATTAATGGCCACTAATGGTCAAGTCCCCTTTCATATCTTACTCATTACAGCTACATTTTATAGTCTATGAGATCATAGCCTTTGGCCCTGGGACCAAGGGTAATGGAGAGTCACCACTCCCACAGATAATGTGTTATGCATTCTGACAGCTTCTGTCCAGCTCTTGATTTCTCCATCACAATATTCAGGTACAATATGTAGCAGATCTCAACACATACCAGCCATCTGCTGAGCACGGCTGATGATGGCTAAGACATATACATAATGCATATTCATGGGGAAAAATTGTTTCAGATTTTCATCCAACAGACTGACAAAAGCATGACATCCTCCTGCTCTCACCTGGGTGGTGCTGATGTTTCTTTTTCAACTCACTCCCTGGGTGAGCTGGAATACAGTCTTTAACCACCCTGGGATATATCCTCGTTCATCTCAATTAGATCTCTTTTAATGTTCTTGTTAGTTGCCATCGAGTTAACTCCTACTCATAGTGACCCCATGTACAACAGAAAGAAACATTGCCTGATCCTGTGCCATCTTTACAGTCTTTGGTATTCTCAAGTCCGTTGTTGCAGCCACTGTATATTTTGATTCCCTTCCAGCCTTGGGAGCTCGTATTCTAGGATTATATAGGACAATATTCTGTTGTGATCTGTAGTTTTCACTGACTAATTTTCAGAAGTAGATCCCAGCCCTTTCTTCCTAGTTTGCCCTATTTTGGAAACTCTGCTGAAACCTGTCCACTATGGGTGACCCTGCTGGTACTGGAAATACCGATGGCATAGCTTCCAGCATCATAGCAACATGCAAACACCACAGTATGACAAACTGACAGATGGATGGTGGCTAATGTTCTTAAAGAGCTACGAATAAACACTGGTAATTAGTTTTAATTATGTCTGGATGTTGGGAACTCTTTCCTTTGTATATAAGACCCCACTGAGACTCAGTCATGGGAGATTCTGGGGTTATTCAAGTTCAGTGTTTTACTAGATGGTGAAATTTAAGCATTGAGAGGGGTTCAAACAGAGACTGTGATTTTGATTTGTCCTTCTCCTGACCTTAGGGTCTGAGACAAATTCTGTGGTGCTACCTCTCCCAATGAATTTTAAAAACCAAGTGTATTAAAAAGTTATTAGATACCGAGAAGTTACATGCTATCAGCAATAACATACATCTACAGAAGGCTCCGTGGTTCACACACATCAGTTTCACACACACTCATATTGAATCCTCTCTTAGACTCTCAGGAGTAAATATGACATTCAGTTTCATCAACATGAAAACTGAGGTCCAGAGCCATTGTTCTTTTTAGTTGCCATCGAGTCGTTTCCGACAAGGGCAAGATTAAGGCATGCGAGGGCCCTAAACACTGATAATCGGTGGTGCCCCCTCCTCTGCTTACTCACACATTCGAAGGGAATGTATGAGTTATACATGTGTATGTGTCTCAGCTATCCATGATGTAACTTCTTTTTAAATGTGGCTATAATATTAGCAATTGAACACGAAGGTGGCATATGCTATTTTATTTATTTTTTTGTTTTAAAACATTATTTTTAATGTTTTGTAGACACTTATTCTTCACCTATATCAAACTATCACATCAGCCACATCTTTTTTTTTCTCTTTTTTTTATTGATGTAATTAAATGAAGTTTACATTTCAAGTTAGTCTCCCATACAGAATTTTTTTTAACACACATTGTTATGAGACCCCAACCGCTCACCCCATTCTGCGACAGCACACTCCTCCCCTCCGCCCCTGATTCCCCATGAACGTTCAACCAGCTCCTTACTCTCTCTGCCTTCCCCTCTCACCTCTGGACAGAAAGCGCCCCTTTGGTCTCTTATGTCTACTTGTCTAAGAGGCACATTCTTCATGAGTGCGTATGCTATTTTAGCAAAATAAAATGCACTGGATTTTAAAATTTTCAGTGGATTCAGGGTACTAAGTTTTTTACTATATACTGCATTTTCTACAAAAGGAATATTGCACATATTCTACAACAAAGAAAATGAGTCAGTGGACCTAGTTGTTTCAACAACCTATATAAATTCTGTTGATTGCCCACAAGGAAAAACTGACTTTCACCAGTTTTGCTTTGGACAACTGGTGCCCCTGCTTTGTTGATGCCCTACATACGTCGTTACCTTGCTTACTGGGTAAACTGTCATTGATTCCAACTCATGGCAATCCCACTTATGCAAAGTAGAACTGCTCCATAAGATTTTCAAGGCTGTGACCCTTAGAAGAAAGATCGCTAGGGCTGTCTTCTGAGACGCCTCTGGGTGGGTTCAAACTACCAACCTTTTGGCTTGTAGTTGAGTGCTTAATCATTCCATGGCTACAAAGTTAATAAGAAGCAGCTCAACTCAAGGCAGAAGCTTGATTTGTTATCAACGGGAAGAGGAAGAAAGGAAGGGAGTGACTGAAAGAGGACTCTCAACATGCACTGTTACTGTGATCCCTTTCCTGAGAGAGAGGGACAGACCAGCAGAGAGCCAGAGCTGCCGTTCTCCTGCTGCATTTCATTCTGCACAATAGCTCAGATGGCTGGTGGTCTCCTCCACTTATCTAGCCCTTTTCTTTGGATCCAACAAAAGGGCCCCGGGGGAAGCAGAGCCTGCCTTCGGCCCTTGGCAATTAAGGACTGGATGCAGGCAGGACAGGGATAAGATGTCGGCATGGTGCTGCCAGCCTTGGCATTTCCTCCATGGATCCGCAAGATAATCCAAGCCATTAAATCGTCTCAAATTATATGCAGTGACTGATTTTTCTGTGTGAACATCTCACTGGCTGAACACAAGCATCTCAATAGCCCCAGTGCCCTAATTTCCTTCATCGAGAAAACAAAACCAAAGGTAACGAAGAGGAGGAAAGACTGAGCACCAGGAGACACACTCTCGGGGTGGGGGGTGGGGTGTCTCCTGGGCTAAAATACATCCAAAGCAGATCCAAAAGAAAGCAGTGATTACAGGCTGATTTTCTGCCTGCATTATGTAAAGTGTCCCAACTTCTACACAAATGGCAGTTGCTTTATGCTAGAAATCCTTTTACTGAGTTTTGCTTATTAGTAAATTTTGTATTAAAAAAAAGTATACAATGGAGACTAAAGGGAAGTTTTTCAATTTAAAGGTGAGGCTCTCAGAATACAGGCAAAAGATACAAGGCTGGCATATACCCAAGAGCTGATTTTCCTTTACAAATGCAAATATTAAAGAAGGAGAAATGGAGAAATGGGCTGTCCATTCCTTTTGCTAGTTAAGGGTGTGAGGAGTCCAACCCTTCAGCTAAAGGAGGTCAGAGTTCTGCGCATTGAAAACACACTTGGTTCTCTGGTCTACCAAAACAGGTTACAGTGGGCAGAGGTTTTGGTGCAGCTGAGCATAGGTGAGGAAACCAAAAAACCTGTTGCTGTCAAGTCAATTCTGACTCATAGTGACTCTATAGGACAGAGTAGAATTGCCCCATAGAATTTCCATGGAGTGGCTGGTGGATTCAAATTGCACCTCTTGGTTAGCAGCCTGAGCTCTTAACCATTACGGGGGTCATCCCATAATGACGGACATGGAGACCTTTCCCTCTCCCTGCAGGGATGCCACCTCCTGTCCTGTTAGCAATGAGAACTAACTGGACACTTCATTGAGATTCTCTTACTTTTCTGGTCTGGGTTTCAAGTTATAAAGACAGTTATATGATATTCATTCATTCACTCATCATTCATTCTATTAACATATACTAAGCATCTTCTACGTTGTTGACATTGGGCCACACACGGAGAATTCAAATAATTACGAAAGGGAAGCTAGAATCATGAAAGTCAAACAGAAATGGAACACAGCCATTGTGATCAGCGAGATCTGAATGGAAAATTTCATGGCAACAACTTTGGACCTTGGATAAATAACTTACTTTACACTTGGAAAATGGGATGGAGGAGGACTAATGATACCTACCTTAGAGAGTTGTTGGAAGGATTAAAAATGTATATAAACCAACTAGCATAGAGCTTGTCACCAAATCAGTGCTCAATAAGTGTGAGTTGATTCCATCCTTCTTCTGAATTCTCACTTGGAACTTGAACCTTTTGTATTTTATTTTATTTTATTTTTTATTTTCAGGACCACATTTGGCTTACTACCACTGTGACATCAGATCCCCCAGGCCAACAGCAAGAGGCAGCTACTTGTCTCTATTAAGGTGCAACTCTATGACCCTCTAGATACAAGGAGGCAGGAAGGGAGGATAAAGACTGACATGTATGAGTGGGGCAGGGGAAATTTGAGCTGACTTCTGTGGGAAGGCGGCAGAGACTGATGAGAGGTCCCTCTCTGCCAATACCATATCATGCGTTTTATATTCATCATTTTACAGGATTGTGTGTGGGGTGGGAATCCCCACCCATCCAGTCTCAAAAATTCCAGGGAAATGTCCCCAGTGGGAGTTGGAAAGACAAATAAGAAATCACGAGGTGTATCCATTTCTGAGGCTATGTGGCAGGATTATTAAGTCCTAAAAGAAATAAGATTTGTGTTGCAGCTGAGAATATGATGTAAATTAGCAATTAGTCAACTTTTTATCCAATATCCCCTGTAGACTAGGTTTAGCTACGAGGGGAGAGGAGCTTACCCTCCAACCATCCCCAGTGGGAGCCAAGGACTTTATTTAAAGGCGTCTCCATGTATCATTTGCCAGTTTGGGGGTATGTAGTCTACTTTTCTGGGACATGCTAACCATCAGCTCCTACAGTGCACATATTGTTATGGTTATGGAACTTTATAAATGACAGATAACCTCCAATGTTGAGCCTTCAAAGGACATGAATGCCAGGGAGAAAAAGAGGGTATTGACCTCCTCTCTGTATCCCTCAGAGTGCCTAGGCGTGGATTGTAACTCAAACTTTACCTGTGATGAATTTTGTGACCTTGGGTAAATTATTTTATTTCTTTGAGCACATCATATCATCTATTAAATGAGGATCGTAATATCTGACAGGGTTGTTGTAAGGCTTAATTTAGATAACACAATTGAAATCCCAAGCAGAGCAACTGCCATTTACTAGCAACTCAATTAATATTAGTTACCTGACACAGAAAACAGAATGAAAGCCATGTGGCAAAGATTCAGTGTTTGATAATGATGATAATGATAATAGAAGTATTAGTGTGGATATTTGGAAAGAAGGCAAGGATTATCTCCAAACTTGGCAGTGAGTTGGGTGCTTGAAGTAGAAATGGGGTGGGCAGGGCTTTGCTGATTCATGTACTCAGGAGGACCTTACAGTCCCAATTCCAGTAAAAGAGCAATCTATGGCATGCATGACTTCAGGTTGCACAGAGAAATCAAGTGTGCTACTTTGGTCACTCTACTCAGCCTTCTACGTCTCAGGCTCCCGGGACCAACCATCAATTCATCTCCTTTCCAAAAAGGGAGATGCTCTTAAAGTTGGTGTCTCTCAGCTCCCTGACTTGGCATAAGCCAGAGGGGACTGCAGCTAACCAGCTCTGCCTCTGCTTAACCCTCTGGAGCATGGTAGAAATGGGTTTCCCAGATCAAGTTCATTGACCTGGGACTGGTAGGGACTTAAAACAACTGAACACTACACCACTTCTGCTTCCAGATCAAAATGGAATTTGGAGGCAATTTCTTAAGTCACTGGATTCTCTCATGGACAAGTCAAGCAACCATGGCAGACTGCATCCTCTCCTTTTCCTTCTTTTTCTTTTTTATCCACATTCCTCTTCAATTTCTCTCTCCTTTGTTCTTTAAATTTCCCTTCATTTATCCTTGCACAAAATTGCTGAGTCAAAGTTTCCCTTTCCTGCTGCCCCTCTCAGAAAGCAGACAAATAGCAAGATGCCTGCACTGGATGGGACATAAATAATGCAAAATGCCCAGGAACAGCCAGAGAGGCCCTCTGGTTACAAAGAGAAGATCTTTCGATAACATATTATCCTATTCACTCTTCTTAATGCTACGCGCGCTTCATTCAGCAGAGGCATACACCTACTTGCTCATCAGCTTGAAAACCCAACAAAGGACCTGGTGTTTGTCCTGCTGTCTGATCCCATCACCACCCACCAAGGGGCCTGTTTGACATCCTTTCCTGATTGCCTATGCTGCCACTTCCTGGGTCACTGGAACCTGTCATGACATGGCCATACTTAGTTCAGCTCAAGGCCTGTTTCTTAGTTTAAACTCGCGTGATGACCTTGATTTCTTGATATTTGCTGAACACTGGAAAGGAAGAAGGACTTTAACTCAAACCCCTGATATATTTAAATATATGACTAATAAGTTCCTATACTGCACCAAGGGCTTGGCGAGTACTCTATGTCCCAACCATAACTCTGTAAAGTAGGTTATTATTTTCATTTTCAGTTGAGGAAATTGAGATTCAGGTAAGTTAATTGATTACCCTAAGGTCACTGAGCTAGTAAATTATAAACCCATTTCAAATTCAGTATTTATTACGTTCCATATTCATTCTTTTTTTTCTACTGGGGATTTAACTTGTATTTTTAGGATTCAGGATTTGCGGACTAGCATTTGGCTGCTAACCAAAAGGTCGGCAGTTCGAATCCACCAGCCACTCCCTGGAAGCCTCATGGGGCCGTTCTACTCTGTCCTGTAGGATCACTATGAGTCAGAATCAACTGGACGGAGAGGTAGATTTGTTTGTTTTTGGTTGATAGGGGAGTATAGGATTCAGGTTAACAGTAGAAACCAGAATTTCATTCAGTTCAAAGGAAGATATGGTAATGGAGAGACAGAGGTGTGGGCAGGGTAAAGTAAATGCAAAAGGTATGTTGAGGCACCCAGTGATTCACCACAAAGGGAAGCTGTTACCACCTCTAGACCTAAACAGGAATGGGGATAAAATAATGTCATTAGAGCCAAGTGAGAGCTAGAGCCAGGAGGGCCTGCCTGCTAAGGTCTGTGGCTTACAAGGACTTAGCCACTGTATGGACGGCAGTCCTGAAGCACAGAGAGGGGACAGGGGAAAAGACCGTTTACTCTGTTAGACATTTGCCAAACCCCACTGGAACCAGCTATAAGGGTCAGCATTCCTTGGCACAGAACAGAGCAAAGACAGGGAGAATGGTTGGCTGGGGTGGGGGGGAAACAATGAAGAGTAATCAGCATGTGGAGCCAGCATGTGATTCTTAGTCATGTGGCCGGCATGGGAGAGAGTCACTTCTTCTGCCCCAGGATCTATGCCCAGAGATGGTGTCTTAGGCTGGGTTCTCTAGAGGAGCAAAACCAGTGAAGTATATATATATGAAGAGAGAGAGAGAGATTTATTTCAAGGAAATGGCTCACACAGTTGAGGAGCCTGGCAAGTCCCAAATCCATGGGTCAGATGTCAGGCCGGAGGCTTCTCCTGACTCACGTGGTTGTAGGGGCTGACAAACGCAAAATCGGCAGGTCAGATGGCAGGCTGCTGGCTCATGGGGCTGTGAGATCTGGAGAATCCCTAACTCTTCAGGTCAGATGGCAGGCTGCTGGCTCATATCTCAAGACCCAGAGGTCAGAGGATGACGAGTTGTTTGCGGGATCCAAAGAGGGTGAATGTTTTGGTTATCTAGTGCTGCTATAAGAGAAATACCACAAGTGGATGACCTTATCAAACAGAAGCTTATGCTCTCACAGTCTAGTAGATCAGAAGTCTGCATTCAGGGTGCCAGCCGCAGGGGAAGGCTTTCTTTCTCTGTTGGCTCTGTAGGAAAGTCCTTGTCATCTAGGAGCTTCTCCATGCAGGTACCCCAGATCCAAAGGATGTGCTCTGCTCCTGGCACTGCTTTCTTGGTGGTATCAGGTCCCCCTGTTTCTCTGCTTCCTTCTCTCTTTTATATCTCAAAAGAGATTGGCTTAAATTGTAGATTAATCTTGTAGATTGAGTCTATGTAACTGCCTCTAATCTTATCTCATTAACATCATAGTGATAGGATTTACAACACATAGGAAAATCACATCATAATGACAAAATGGTGGACAATCATACCATACTGGGAATCATGACCTGGCAAAGTTGACCAATATTTGGGGAAGTCACAATTCAATCTATGACAGCGAGCTTTGCCAGAACATCTGTGTATATTGGATTCAGGCCACAACCTCAAGGAAATTCCCCTTTCATCTGAGTGGCTGCTCACATCAGATCACAAAATGGACAATGATTGCATAATATCTGCCAAACCACTGAGTATAAGTATAATGGCCTAGCCGAGTTGATACATAACCTTAACCGTCACAGGTAGATATTCCAGGAAGCTAATAATGTTTAAGCTTCAGGGTCTATTTCCATTATGTCTTGCTGACAACTGACCACCCAGAACCTTAGTGACTTAAAACAAAAATATGTTATTTTTCATAATTCCATGGGTTGTCTGGCTGGTTATTCTGTTTTTTATCATGTCAACTGGAGTCAGTCATGCAGCCACACTAAGCTGGGAACTGAGCTAGGTGTGGCTCCCCTGACGTGTCTGGAGCCCTCCATTCTCCCTCTCCATGGCCTCTCATCATTCAGAAGTTCAACCTGAACTTCCTTATATAGGAGCAGCTGACTTCCAAGAGGGCATAAACAAAAGCTGTCAGGTCTCACAAGACCAAAGTCAAGAACGTCATAACATTACTTCTCCTCATTCTCCTGGGCAAGGAAAGGCATAGGCTAGTCCAGATCAAACCAGAAAGAATATGGACCCCACTTGATGATGGGAAGAGCTGCATGAACATGCAGGGATGCTCCCATTGTTGGGGGCTGTCTTCCCAGACAATCCACTACACCACAGTCTGCCTTCTCACTATAACAATTCATACCCATATTATGTGATAAACATATTCCCTCCTACCAAGACACCCTAAGTTTTCATCCCATATGGCATCAGGATCAAGTCTAATGTCATGATCTGTATTGGGATGAGATGTAGATGAGACTCCTTGGGTTTGTCATCTCTTGAGCTATAGTACTGCAAACTAGAAGTACAAGTTAAATGCCCTATATTAATCATGTAATGTAGGATTAGAATAATTTTAATAAGAACTCCCTTAAAAATAGAGTGAAGAGGGAAACACATAGCAGTCACTGGTCCATAGCAGTTCTGAAATCTAGTGCAGAACACGCTGTCCATTCATCCTTCCCTGGGAGCAAGGTATTTTCTTTGATTACAGCCAAATTCTGCCTTTGACAGAGTTCTTAGATTCATTGTTATCCTCAACCTTTGGTTCCACCTTCTGGACTCATGGCTTTGCCCTCTGAGTCATTCTTCCTTTTTCGTAAAAAATGACCAATGTTTGCAGACAACTAACTTTCTGCCCATAGAAATTTGAGGTCCCCAAGACCTCTTTTTTTATTTTGAACTTACCCTATTACTTTATCCAACCTGACAGTTTTCTTATCAGGACAATTCTCTTAAAAATACTGTGTATTACCTGTATGTCAGTCTTATTGGGGTTTACTCCATGCTCTATGCTCCATGCTGCATTGTAACTCTTTCTGAGTCTGGCCTCTCTCTGCCTTGGGTGGGTGAAGCTGCTGTGAGACAACACCCTATAAACCTTGGGAGTTCTTTAGTCTAGCTGAGAAGGTCTATGAGACACTACCTTAAATTTCTTAGTGGTCTCAACAAGAGGTCTCCCAACATCCAACATAATGTAACTGTCCTGGGACCCTTACATTTACTCTAAATTCTGCTTGAAAACTAACCAGGTCTTCTTTGGCTGCCATCTTTTTGAAATACCTTAACATATACTGCTGAAGAAAGTCACTTGACATTTTCAATATTTAACCTGGAAATCTCCTTAGCCAAGTCCTAAGTTTCTCACTTTATCACTTTTATTCCAGCCCCTACTGACACTTCCCACTTAGTCCTTTTAGCCTATTATGGATTGAATTGTGTCCCCCCAAAATGTGTGTCAATTTGGCTAGGCCATGATTCCCAGTATTGTGTGATTGTCCAGTATTTTGTCATCTGATGTGATTTTCCTGTGTTGGAAATCTTGTCTATACGATGTGGATGAGGCAGGATTAGAGGCAGTTATGTTAGTGAGGCAGGACTCAATCTACAAAATTAGGTTTTGTCTTGAGTCAGTCTATTTTAGACATAAAAGAGAGAAGTGAGCCGAGAGACATGGGGACCTCAGACCACCAAGAAACAAGAGCTAGGAGAATAGTGCATCCTTAGGACCCAGGGTCCCTGTACTGAGAAGCTCCTCGACCAGGGAAAATCGATGAGAAAGACCTTCTCCCAGAGCAGACAGAGAGAGAAAGCCTTCCCCTGGAGCTGGCACCCTGAATTCAGACTTCTAGCCTCCTAGACTGTGAGAGGATAAATTTCTCTTTGTTAAAGCCATCCGCTTGTGGTATTTCTGTTATAGCAGTACTAGGTAACTAAGACATAGCCTTTGCCTGCCACAATTATCACAAAACCAACGCCATATGCATTGTTATGGCAGTATCATATTCCTAGATGCAGTTTAGCTGTCAGCTGCTGTTTTACTTATTTATTGCTGAGTGAAAAACCTCCCCAAAACTTTGTTGCTTAAACAACAATGACTATTTATTTGCCCATGATTCTGCATTTTGGGCAGGGCAACTCTGCTTCAGGTGGTGATGACTGGAATCATTTGTGGCTGAATTCAGCTGAGAGCTCCTTTGGAGTTGGAATATCTAAGAAGGTCTCCCATCATTATGTTTTTGGATGGTTTGTTATGCAGTTTGAAGAAACAGAAACAGAGCCCCTCACTGCACCTGCTCCTCCCAAGGAGAAGGCACTGGAAGAGGCACTAAGAAAATATTCACTGGCCATATATATTTTGTAAACTATAGAAAAGTGAGATAGATTAACTGCAGTCAATCAAGATTGTTATTACTTTTAACCTGACATAATGTTCATCATACTACTCAAGGTTAGGTGGCATTTCAGTGGTCACAGGCATTTTTGGGATCCAGGGAAAAGGAATTGGAGTTAGGGATGCATTTAGTTTGGGTTTAGTCAGATGCAGTTTATGCGCTTCACAGGCATTTCCATGTATATTGAATTGTTGCTTGCTGTTCTGATTAGAGATGGCTTCCAGGAACATTCCTTCTGCCTACTGTGCAGACACCCACAGTGTTACCCAGAAGTCCTACTGCAATATGAATGTGTCCTACAGTTCCCAGGGTTGGAAATATGTGGGTAGTGGCGGAGAAACAGTTTGAAATGAAAGGAGCCAAAAGCTAGTCTGTGGCAAATTTCTTTTAAACAGCACAGCACGTAAATGAAAGAAACTCAGTAGATGTTTTTCCAGATTTGACCAAAGTCCTAAGTATTTCCGTATTCTATAATGATTTGGGAAGCTGAAAGAAATTGTTCTGAACTATTAATTTAAAAAATTAATCAACCATGCTACAGAACATACAGGGTTATATTTGTATTCTTTCTTTAGAAAGTGTTATTTAAAAATTGTTACGTAGGGGGCGGGAAGTGGAACAGAATTCCAGATTCTCATGAAATCTAGACTTCCTGAGCCACTGAGGACGGATGAACCCCAAAACTCTTGCCCTAAGATACTCTTTAATCCTTAAACCAAAAATATCCCTGAAGCCTTCTTTAAACTAAACAATAGGTTAGCTTATTTGGTAATGAATATTTGCCTTGAAAGTCATGCTCTTTTGAAGAATTATCTATATATGATCAAATTGACAACAGCAACTTGAAAGGTCAGATAGGAAGCTTATGGGGTAGTGAGTGCACGTGAATGTGGGAAAACAATTTGGAAAAGGAGGGCAAAAATGGTTGCACAACTTGAAGACTGTAATCTGTGTCACTGAATTGTACGTGTAGAAACTGTTGTATTGGTCTATGTTTTACTATGTATATTTTCAAGAATAACAAAGTAAATTTTTTAAATGAACAAGTGATAAAAAGTATATAGCTAAAACTGTAAGAAAAAATATTACAAACGTATATCAGGGAGATATCTAATAACAATATGTCATTATTCCAGAATTTCTGATAACGGTGAGTATTTTTCAGCTTTTAAAAAAGTGTAACTTGTATTTTCTCACTTTTAATAAATACTCACATCTATACCAAATTTTGTATTTGTAATTGCACATTCTTTTTCTTAACGAATACCTCAAAACTGTGTAAGATCTGGGCCTCACAAAATCCGGACCGTGTTCTTACCTACACCAGAGACTTCGCTCTCAAAGGCAAAGCAAGGTTCTTAACTAATAAAATCCTGCAGTCGGTGCTATCTTCCAGGATGAAGGATTTATACTCAGTGTAAAATGACTTATCTGGGTTATATTCTGGGGAGGATAGAGAATCATAGAATACCAGAGCAAGATAAGTCGAGATGAGGGATGAAGAGCAAGGAAGCACGTAGCTTTACCAAGTGGCTGTGGAAGCAGACAAAACAGTATCTTTTGGCAATGGGACACTCAGATCCGGACAAGATCTGGTGACGTGAAGGTAGTGATAATAATGCTACTAGGAACATCAACAATAATAGTTTACTTCACGCATTTAAGTACTGTATCAGGGCACTACTTTAAGCACTCTATGTGTATTAACTCATTTGATCTTCCTAACAACCTTACATGATAGTTTCCACTGTCATGTCCATTTTGCAAATAAGGTCAGCAGGCACAGAGAAATATAGGAGGCTGCCCTAAGTCACACTGCTCATAAATGGTGAGGCTGGAGTTCTGAGTCTATCTGGCTCTGCAGGCTCCTTTCTTAACAACTCACAACACTGCCTTGCATTTGTATAGTACTGTGCAGTTTATGAAGCAATTTTACATACAGTATCACACTTGCCATCCTAATAGCCTAAAAAGTTAGCAGGGAAGTTGCTGTTATTCTCATTTTATAGGTGATTAATTGAAATCTAAAATTACAAAGTGACTTATTCAATGATCACACAGCTAGTAAGTGGTGGTATTGGAACTGAAAGCCAACTCGTGTGCTTTACATTATATCACACTGCATATTAATAAATTTCAGCTATAGTACTTTTCAATTTCTAAAACATCTTTATGTACAATGCAAATTCAACACCCTTCTACAACTTTATAAAAAAGGTATTGCTATTATTCCAACGATACTGAAGAGAAATATGAGGCTCAGCGAGATGATACAGAGACTGCACATGAGCTCTGATTTTTGGATCCCAAATTCAATTCCCCCTGCACCATGCTGCCTTCTTCACATACAGTGTTCTCCAGTCTGCTTGTTGAATCCTGAGCACAATTTCTCCTTTCAAATGCTTAGGGAACAGAAGATGGAACCAAGAGCCCAGGACTTGGAAGTGCATGGTGCACTCAGGAAATATTAATTGGATTGATGTGGCTGGAGCATAGGGTGGGTGGACATCAAATTGAAACAATAAATTGCAAACAGAGGATGGGGGCTTTGAGTCCCACAGTGTGAACGCTCCTATGCAGGGAGTGGGCATCCAGGGCACGCAGAGCCTGTGCTAGACACGGGGTGAACAGGCTGAAGAAGTGAACGCGAGTCTTTAGCCTCAAACAGTTTGGCATCTGGTCTGGGAGTTGTTTTTAGTTGCCATCAAGTAGTCTCTGTCCCATGGGGACATCATGTACACAGATGAAACGTTGCCTAGTCCTGTGCCAGCTTCATGATCATTGGTGTGTTCGAGTCCTTTGCTGCAGTCACTGTGTATTTTGAGTGCCTTTCACCCTATGGGACACATCTTTCAGCGCTATGTCAGACAATGTTCTGTTGTGATTCATAGGGTTTTCATTGACTAATTTTTGGAAATGGATTGCCAGGGCTTTCTTCCTTGTCTGTCTTGGTTCAGAAATTCTGCTGAAACCTGTCTACCATGGGTGACCCTGCCTGTATTTGAAATACCAGCGGCATAGCTTTCAGCATCATAGCAACACGCAAGCCACCACAGCACAACAAACTGACAGATGGGTAGTAGGATCTGAGAGTAGCAAACATATATAAGAGAAGCAGAAAAACAGCAACAACTTAGAATATTTATGAAAGAATGGGTAACTAACCTAAAAGAAATAAATTAGTATAGTGTCACTGTGTCTTAGGATCACAGAACAGTAAATAAATGTGCTATACTAACCATATACTGAAAATGGCCCAGGTATCCATGAAAAACAAACAAACAAAAAAAAACCCTTCTTATTAAATGTTTTCTGTTTAAAGGTGATCTAGACAGTGCCCCAAATTGTGGTTTCTTCAGTGGTCAATTAGAAGTGGGAGAATTTTCTTTCCTCCTGCAGCTTGTTAGATTAATATTCCTTAATCTCCTTAATGGCAGTGATGATAATAATAATAGTAATAACAACGATAATAATAGCTGTCATTTTTTTCACTGCTTACTATACTGGGCAATTCATATACATTACAGCTGAGTCCAAGCCATTCTGCAAGTTAGATATTAGTATACCCATTTTACAAATAAGGAATGAGTCCCAGAAATATTAATTGACTTTTTCAAGGGGTAAAATAGATTTAAACCTATGTGTAAAAGAATATGAAACCTGAACTCTTTCTGACAAATCGTACCTCTCAATTTCTTTGCCCAGAAACTAGTACTGGGATTTCATTTCATACTCAGTCAAGGCTGAGCAGCTGACTTTCATATTTCTGGCATTCAGCATTGAGCTTAGCCTAACTTTTTCTCTGTAGCATCTTTATTTCATCCTTATCTTCTAACCAAACTTAGAACCATTTCTCCTCAAATGCCTTTTGTTCTTGTACCCCCAAGTGTTTGTCGTCTAACAAGTTTGATTTACCAAGTTTTTCATCAAGTATTATACTCATCCTGTACACAATTCTTCCTTTCTAGAATGTTCTTCTTCCTGTCTTTGCCTATCAAAATCCTACATTATTTAGGGTATGCTCTCATGTGTCAAGCTCATAGTAAACCTGAATAAAGTACTGCTACTATTATTATTACTATTATTTTCATCATTATTACAATTATTATCACTATTTCATCTAACAAATATTTTGTGTCTACAATATGCCCAAGCACTGTGAGGTATTAGGAAAACAGATACAAATAAAACACAATATTGGCTTTCAAGGAACCATGTGTGGTGTGTGACGGGAAAGGCATGTGTAGAATGGAAGTGTGATAACACACAAAAATATTGATATACAATATTACATGATAAGGGTAACTAAGAGTGCTATGGAATGATGATGACAATTTTGGCAATTTTGGCATTATCATAGAAGGCTTTTTAGAGGAGGCAATAGCTGATGCTTGATGCCTAACGTATGTTGTGGATCTCCTGGGTGATGCAAACAGTTAAACACTCTGCTGCTAACTGAAATCTTGGATGTTAAAGTCTACCCAGATGTGCCTTGAATGGAAGCCCTGGTGATCTACTTCTGAAAAACCAGCCATTGAAAACTCTATGGAGCATAGTTCTACTTTGACACAAGTGAGGTCACCATGAATTGGAATTGACTTAACAAGCAAATGATTTGGTTTGGTTTAATGAACACATTGAAGTTAGCCAAGCAAATACCACTGCACGTTTGAGGGACCAATGTTACCCATTTGCCCAGAATAGAGGAATTATCTGAGACACAGTACTTTGAGTACTAAAATGGGATGATCCCAGGCAAACTGGGATGCTCTTTACATGTGCAAAAAATCAGAGGTAACAGAGTCTGACAAATTATTTTTGAATGAATGAATCATGCATAAATACATGAGAATAGTCTACTACCAGTTAACCTCCTTCCTAATATTTGCAAACCCAAATCTGACCTGAGTCAGCTGAAGGCTGCAGGATTCTGTCCACAGTCAACATTCATTCTGGACTTTGTGTTGATGACAAAGGTTTTGATAATGAAGATGTCACCGAAAGTCAAGTAAGGGTAGCTTGGGAAATCTCTTACTCTCCCCCCTCAAGCCTGTGTGTTTCATTAAAATATGTATGACAACATTTCTCCTCATATTATTGTATTACACTATCCTTAATTGCATAATTCAACATTTTCAAGGGTATTTGGAGGAAATTTGAATGGTTCATTGACTGGTATTTGAAGGAAGTCAAGAAGTAAATTAAAAAACATGAGGGAAATTAGTAGGAAAAGAGACTGACTGAAGGGCTGATACCAGTCTACTGAGCTGCTTATCCCTGGCTGCCTCACCACAGCCCTGTCCAGGGATGTCTCGACCTTCTGGACCCCAAGCGGCCCTTGGTCCCAGCCAGGTCAGCAGGGGCAGCCAGAGCAGCCAGCCACTGGAAGAAGTCTGCTGTTGGTAGCTTTCCCCCCCACCCTCCATCTCCTGTTGTTGTTGTTTGTGATTTTTGACATACATTTTGCAGATCGCATATTTTCAAGGCTCCGTTGAATGCACACCGGCTTGGGCTGATTGCAATCACGCTGATTGGGAGGCCCGTTGTGGCCTGAGAAGGCTCTGCGGCTCACCTGTGTGCTGTCAGGCCCCACCATTCCCTGGCCCCCTGCCCTGAAAGCTTTCCTCTCCTCAGATGTTTCCCTTGAACTTCCTCCCACCCAACCATGTGGGGTGGCATGATAGATAGTTGGTAATATATTTCCCTCCTCTTCTCCGCTCAGGTGCTGAGATCAGGAATCTCAGCCTAGGAGAGAAGCCAGAAGGAGCTAACATGGACAGGAGGGTGGGCAGGGGGCAGGGTGCTCCTGGGTCAGCCCCCAGAACCATGGCAAACATTCAAGCCTCGAAGCTCTTTGTGCAAGGGGCCTCCTCCTGGCCCAGCAAGACTCCAGGTTAAAGCCAGCTCCAGATTCTTACTCATAGATCCGCTGCACATCAGCAGAACCCTCAGCAGGGGATGTGAAAAGTGATGCATTAGACTTCTCTGGTTGGATGGTTGTGCTGGGAAAACGGAATGTTGGAAGGAGGGAGAGGTGTCAGTTTATCAAAGTGGATGCTCAGCATTTGAAAAGTGGTTGCAAGAAATCTGAATTTCTTCCAAATGCAGGGAGAGACACTGAGATGTTTTGCTGGGTCCAAAACTGAGCTCATTAGGATTCAGGGGAAGTTGACATCTTTGGAAGCCAAAAGAACGGTCTTTGACCACATGTTCAGAGGAAGCAGGTTCCTCCCTCCCCTAGCTTGGCCCTGGGGACCTTCCAGGAGTAGTGCCCACAGTACAGCATGGAATAGAAGGCATCACAGGGCCCTTCTGTTATGAGATTTAGGGATTCTTGACTGACATGACTCAGGTGATGTCTTCTACACCCCCCAACCCAAAATGAAGCTTTCAAGGTCGTGCTGGGAGCCAGCTGGGCTTCAGCTGAAGAGGAGAGGCCTCTGGGATATCTGCAGCCTCCATCCTGTCATATCCTCATTATTTCTGTGTACCCCATCTTGCTCATCAGGCACCGTGTATAGCTGGAAAAGGGCCCACCTAAGGATAGCACTTGAGTCTCTAGCTGCAGACAGAACCGGTAGCAAAGCCTGGGCAGGCCAGGGATCAGCCCAGCTGAATCTAAGTGTCAGGAGTGGTGGCATCTGGTCACAGATACACCCAGCCCCTTCATTGCTTACCTGGAGGGGCTGCAGGAAGCTCCTGGGAGCCACATGTCCAGCGGTTCCAGAAGAGCAAAGCCCCCTCCCTGAGGGATTCATTTAGATCCAGCATTTCCATCAGATTATTTGGGAGCATTTCTCTTGTTCTAGTTCAATAATACATTCAATAAAACTGTTAGTGCTTGACATGAATACCAAATCAGAGGGTGGCTGCTGGCATCTGGTGATCCAGCCCGGCAGACAAGCACTGCCGTCCCCTGACACTGCAAGGTAAAGCCAGGTGAAGTTAACCTCATTCTTGTGGGTGAAACAAATAATGACAGCAGCCTTGGAAAGGGCCAGAGGGCCTCTGTGAGTCCTTAACTGAAAGCACAGCACCACAGAAGCCAGTCCAGCACCCCACACCTCCGCCTCCTCTCCTTTTCTACCAAATGGAGATGGGATTAGCTGTGACTGAATTCTCTCCAGCAGGTGATCAATAGCTCAGATATGGGGCTTTGCTTCAGATCGAGGCTGCTCAGGTGGTGGAAGAGAAACTTGGCTCTATATAGGATGCTCTGGTCGGGGAGAATTCTCCTACATCCACCTTCCCTCCACACCGGAATGGCTATCTATGGGGCACCCAGAGATTGCTGCTACCAGCAGGCTTTTCCTGCAAGTCCACCTCATTCTGATCCAGACAGGCTCCCTGGGTGGGTGCATGCTAGGCAATCATATTAAAAATGTGCAGGTGGACTGACACTGCATTGAATAGGCTTGGGAGTTCTGTCCGTAGAGTCAGACAGACCTACATTCAAATCCTGTCTCAGACCACAGACTGGTCATGGGATCTCAGACAGAACAGAGCTTCCATTTCCTTATTCCAATAAATGGAGTTAATGACTGTCTGTCTGTCTATCTGAGTTGTACACACAGACAACTATGTGTGCCTCAAACTTCCAAGCAGTGATGAAACTTCGAGGAAAGAGTTTGTCACCCAGTGGTATCAACCACTCCATGGGTGCCACATTCATTTAGTATGATTGAGCTGGACACACAAGACATGCACACAGTGTTGGCAGAATGAAAGCCTTGATTATTATCTAGAGAAAGCGTGTGGAAAACTATAGGAATAGGTTGCTTATCATCTACACATAGCTCACTTTGTAGGAGAGGAACCTGCTTACATCTCAAAGAGGGAACCGCAGCTTACGCTTCTCCCAAATTACCCATGACCATACTTACATCATTCAGCAGGTGCACATGGTTCTGGTCAGACACTGTGTTCATGTCACCGCTGCCTCCAGCTTCCCATGCTGCCCGAGGGCCCTATGGCTCCCTGTCAGGCCCCTGCTGGTGGTCTCTGCACAAGACCAGCCTCCTCTTGCCTCTCAGGAACTCAGCACAGCCAGAGTCTGCCACTGCGAAAGGCAGGCTGGCACAGCCCCACACTGCAAGTTGTTCTGCTCAGGTTTTTGCCTCCACCAAAGGCAGACCAGCCAGATCCCCCCACTGCTTGTCCTGTGGGCCAGTCTTGCCTACTGCCACTCTGACTGCTCTCTCTCTCTCTCTCTCTCTGCTCCTGGGCCTCACTGGGCCTCATTGGACCTGGAGATGCCAGCTCTGTCCTGCTGTACAGAGGCACCTGCCCAGGATTTTTGGAGCCTCTGCAAGCAACCCCTGCGTGGGGTTGCCCAGCTCTGCTGACTACTTCCTGCCCAGTGGTGTCCAGATTTTCTCCATAGGCCGACCAGCCCATCTTCTCTCTAAGTCTTCATTGTTACCAGTTTAGTGTTACAGCCATTGACCCGTATTACAGCTCTTTCATTTGGATCTAGGAGGTTTTCCGCACAGGGACCTCGGAACCAAAGAATGAGCTCAGCTCCAGACTTTTGCTGATCGTAAGGCTCCCCACCAAAAAAAAAAAAAACACCTCTGTGAGGTTGACCACAAATATAGGCAATCCCAAGGCATGGCCCTTCCAGCAAGACCACAAGCCAACCAATCCCCTAGATGAACTGCAAGCCGCTGAGTCCTATTGGATACATTACAAACTGCTTTTGCTGCAAGTAAACTGATCAATCCCTGCAAACTCTTTATCCAATCGCTTGCAAGACTGCAGCCTGACCAATCATTTTGTGAGGATTACAAACCCAGGGCCAGAAAGGCCATATATAAGAGAAACTCATTGTATTGCAAGGATACTATTCGCCCCCTAGATGTGTTGGGAAGATTGATATGCAATGTTGTTTGGTACATAGCTATTATTTATCACATTCTTGCTAAGTTTCTGAAATCACATTAACTGTTTGTACTCTTATCTTATTAATTCTGTTGTTGTTGTTTTATTATAATTATTATAAGGTCCTTCTGAGTCCTGGACATGACTCTGACTTCTGTCTTGGGGCCATGACCTTTTCCCTCCTTTTCCTCCAAAAAATCACACCAGTTATTGCCCATTACATCTGCTCTTTCCTGTCGTCTTGTTTCACTGAAAATGCTAATTCCCACAGCCTGCCTCTCCAACTCACATTTGCATATGCATCAGCGCTCATCCTTATTCTGGAGAGGTGGCTTCTGGGCTGAGTGGCCTGAAAGAGGGCTCTGTTGGAAAGATTAGCAGAGCAGGGAGCCGCCTGAGCTGCCTGGAGGGCGGGGTAGAGGGGGATGGCCACTTGCTTAGCTCCTCATTGGACCTCCTTTATCCTTCTTGCTTTTTCCTGGAGGCACCTGCTGGTAAGCAGGAGGCGGTTGGCTCAAGTCACTGGGACTTCTGCCAGCACTATCTTGCCAGTGTCGATCCAGGCAGGATATCTGACCTGGGAACTCTGTGGTGTCAGAGGCTGTCACTGGCCCTCCTGACCCTGAGATCAGGGCTGACTGGCCAAGTACCCCCAGGACGTTCCATTCCAGCACTTGTGATGCACACTCCAGAGTCCAGTGGAGCTAAAAAATAAAGGACAGTGATCACTCCAAATCATGTAGCACTGGAAGACACTGTGGCCACTAAGCAGGTGTTCACAGTTTGATAGGAAAAAAATCTGGGAACATGGATTAGAGGATTCTACATGCTCTTTTTGGAATCAGTGATGCACTAGACAAATAAAACAGGCTTGAGGTCCCGTAGACATGGGTTCAGATACTAGACACTATCTTTATTACCTAATAGCCAAAGAACCTATGTACTCATCTACTCTGAGCCTCAGCTTCCTAATCTTTAAAATGGCTTTAATGACAACTACTTCATACAATTAGGATGGTGTTGAGATAGGTAAAGTGCCTTGCTACTTTCACTGTTTCCCAAGCACCAAAATCCAAGGATCTCTCAGGTACTAACTGAAAAGTAGGCGTTGGAACTCACTAGTCACTCTGCAAAGACCTGGCAGTCTGCCCCCATAAAGATTTACAGCATCAGAAACCCTATGGGGCAGTCCTATTCTGTCCTATCAGACCTCTATGAGCTAGAATTGACACAGTGGCACACAACAACAACAACACGTCAGATTCATTAAGTTCCCATCATTTCCATTGTCACCACGCAGTCCAAGCCACTCTAGTCTCTCACCGGAACCAATTCCATAGTCTCCTGAACATCTTCCCACATTTCCCTTCTGCTCCTCTCCAATCTAGTCTCCATATCACAGCTGGAGTGTCTTTTTAAGACTACCAATTGAGTCACGTCAGTCTTCTGCTTTAAACTCTAAAATGGCTCCTGCTTCTTGAGGAAAAAAAAAAAAAATTACAAATCCCTAACTTGCCCTTTGCACCCTCTCCAGTCTCATCTTCCACACATGCTCTCTCCTCTGCTCGCATATCTCTAAACACAGTGGTTATTCTCTAATTTTTTAATATGCTAAGTCCCTTCTGCAATAGGGGGAAGAATTCCTTGGGTTTCCAAAGCAGGTGTGGTTCCCTGCACCTGTGTTGATATGCTCTGAGAATACATTGTGCTTTGGAGGTGTACTGGTATGTCAGTGATGCACACATTTGTAAATACACACATTTGTTTGCCTTTATTATTTTTTGAATTATTTGTCACTCTTCCAGAAGACACCACCAATGAAACCACTGGGTGATGTGTGTTATGGGGCAAAATAAGAGGCAGAAGAAAGGCTGAAGGTTGCTGGAAATGGTGGCACTGAAGAACCCACTGGAAAGGTGGCAAGCACTGCGCTCTGCCTCAGCCCTGCCCAGGGGTGCTGGCCTGGGTCTCAGGCAGTGTGCCTGTCCTGAGATTTGTTCCCTGCCAGCACAGGGCTGATTGCTGGGAGTCCCAAATGTCACAATCCAGGCAGCAGCTCTGCTCATTCATTAGTGCAGTGCAGATGGGAAAGCGAAGAGACCATCCCAAAGTCATGAACTATGTAGAACCATGCTGAGAGAGGGTGCCACACTTTCTCTGTCTCTCTTTGGCTGAGTTGTACATTTTGCTGGCACGGGAAAACAGAAGTCTGTGCAGAAAGAGGTGCTTGCCTCTTCTTTAGATCTTCACCCCCTAAGGAATCATTAGAATCTATGATTTACTCATCCCACAGATGTTTACTGAGCAAACATTCCCTGTGAAGCTCTGTTCACATGCTTTACATTTATCTATCATCTCCTTTGAGCCTCACAACAGACCTACATGGCAGGTTTTATTATTATTATTCCCATTTTACAGATGAGAAAACGAAGTCACAGAGAGGTAAAGTAATCTGCCTATGATCCTACGGTTAGTGACTGGTGGAGCTAGAAGTTAAGTCTGACTTCCATGCCTACCTTCATAACCACATAACCACAGTCGAACAAGACAAGCAAAGTCCCTGCCTTCATGGAGTCCACATTCTGGTGAGCATGATGGACAGTAAGCAAGTAATTAATGACAAGAAACGGATCACGTTTTTCAGACACGGTGAGTGCTGTGAAGGATAAAAGGGAAGGTGAGGGATACAGAGTGACTTGAGGGTGTGGTGGTTGTTGAGAGAGTGGTCAACAAGGGACCTGGATGCAAGGTGTCAACATGCGGAGGAAGGATGTCCTAGGCTGAGGAAGAAGTGAGTGGACTTGTCATGTCTGAGGACAGCTGTGATGGCTGAAGTGCAAGAAGGGAGGGGAACATGGCAGTACTGATGTGCAGGCAGGACAACAGGACAGCAGGACCACTACAGAGAAGACATGGTAAGACACGGTGATGGTTTGGATTCTATCCCAAATGTACTGGGAGGACACAAGGATGTTTGCAAGAGAAGGATGTTGAGATCTAATTTATATTTTAAAAAGGTCATCCTGGCTGCTTTTTACAGAGTCAAAGCAAGAAGACCAATGCCTAGGTTTTTGCCAGTCCAGGTGAAAGATGATGGAAACTAGAGATGCTGCAGTGGAGGTGATGCAAAAGAGAGTCATTCAGAACATGCTTTGCTGGTCAATTCTTGATCGCATTTGCTGTAGATTTGGATATGCGGCAGGATCAGAGAAAGCAGAATCACCAGAGTTTTTACCTGAGCAAATGGTTGGATGGGGATACCTTTGTCAAAACAGAGGAGACCAGAGAAGGAACAGATTTTTGTCTATGTGTGTCATGGGTGAGGTTGAAATCAAGGGTTCTGTTTTAAACATGTTAAGTTTGAGACACTGATTAGACTTTCAGTGAGGACTTCAAGGAGGTAATTGGATATCTGAGTTTGGAGTTTAAGGGAGGGGTGGAGGCTGGAGTCATCAGTGTATAGACGACATCTAAAACTGTGAGTTAGACAAGAGCACACAGAGAGAGAGGTGGGCAGAGAAGAGGAAGGAATCTGAGGAAGATTCCTGGGCACTGCAAGACATGGAGGTCAGGAAGAAGAGTAGAAACCGGCAAATGAGGCTGGGGAAGGGGGAAAAGGGAGGGAGCCAGGAGGGCATGCTGTCACAGAGGTGAGCAAAGAGAGGGATCTCTGTTATTTATTTAGAGATGGATCCCTGGCACTTAAGGCAGGGCCTGGCACATCATAGACGTTTAATAAAATTCTTGTTGAATGAATTTGATATATGACTGGGAGATTGGATAAGATGACGACTGAAAATTGATCACTGACATTGGCAGGATAGAAATCACTGATATACATAACCAAAGATATTTTCATTCTGTTCAAGAGAAAATGGGAGAGGAGGAAGAGCAGACAGAAAGCAGACACCTTTCTCGGGGAGGTCCGATGTGCTGGAGAGAAGAAAGAGACATGGAGTCAAGAGAGAGTGTTGGTTAGTTGATATTTCTTTGATTTCAGATGGGAGTCAATAAAGAACATTCACTTGTGGAGTTTTGTTCTAACAGGAGTTATCTAGCAAAGGTGGAACAATTGAGGATGAAGAAAAGAAGGGATAGATGAAGGCAAGAACAGTCTTGAGCAGGGGACACTAAGGGAATATACATGAAATCCTAAGCACAGACAAAGGGTTGTCTCCAAGTAAAACAGGGATGGCTCGTTCAGGGGAAATAGAAGGGAAGGCAAATCCATGGGCAGAACAGATACCTCGTGAGTTGACTTGGGGAGGAAAGGTTAAGTGTTATAGTTTTCTTCCGGTGGTGTCAGATAATCGTGATGTAAGGAGTGAAGTTATCACCAGAGGAGGAGAGGAAGGTTTGGGGACTTAAGGAAAAAGCAGAAGGTATAAGATGGTCCTCTCTGGAGAGAAGGAGAGCACATTTACTGAGAAAATATGCTGGCATCGTTGGCCAGCTTTAGGTTCACTTGATAGTTGAGGTCATGATTTTAAACCTAGGCTGGTGGCATAGTTGTGGGTTTTTTTATTTTGTTTGTTTTTTTTTTTAACTCCATTTAGCTGCCTTGTTAGAGTTGAGGTTAACCAGGTTAGGGGTTAGCTTGGGTGCCATCAACTATCCCTACACTGACCACACGAGTAGTGTTAGGGGCTTGATACCAGGCAGGTCTGAGTAGAAATGTTGGAGTCGCTTCTAGCCTGGCTCACTTTGGGGCACACTCCCCCAGCACTGCCCAAACCAAGACCACCGTGCCCTGCCAGCTCCCATCAGGTCCTCCCTTCTGATCCTATTCACTTTAGACACTGTGCCTGTTTCTCCAGCACCCTTGCTGGCTTCATGCCTAGCTCCCTGAGCACCCTTGTCCTTGCCTTTCTCTTGCTGTGTCCCCCATGGGCTGGTCTGGCTGCCTGGGTTCACTTCTGACTTCAGACCGCAGGCTTCCCTTGGGCTCAGATTCCAAGAGGCAAGCACAGCTCACCTCCTCATCAGACAAGGGCAAGCACCAACTCACCACCTCTCTAGACAGGGGATGCCCTCAGCTGTGGTGGCTCTCGGCTGCCTCCACCTGCCATAGAAAAGAAGAGGCTTCAGCCACTCAGCTCAGCCCTGGTTAGCTCTTGGGACTTGGCAGGAATGGATTCCCCAGATCGTGTTTCTTGGCAGAGAACTGGGAGGGATTTAAAATAACTGAGCCCCACCACACCACCCATTTCAGCTCTAAATGGCGTTTGAAGGCCACTCCCACAGCACGGGGCTCTCTGGCTCAAAAGTGGGGCTGCCAAGATATGTGCTGCTCCTTGGTCTGTCTCTGGGCTTGCCTACCTCCACCGAGAATGATGGCTTTTCCAAACCCTCCCTGGTCTGCATTCTCCATGGCCATCTGGATATTGGTGCACCCCCACACCTCTGTCAGCTGTCAACGTCCCTGCATATCTGTCTATTTATTGATCTGTAAATTTTCTGCCATTACGCAAGCTGTCAGTCACACCCTCTCTGTTCCTTTCTTCCTGCACATATGCCGCCACACTCCACTCCAGCCTAGCCGCAGCCCCTTCTCTTCTTTAGCAGTTAATGCCCACATCTCAAAATAAACACATACATACTTATTGGAAGAAACTCACCCTGTCCTCAGTAATTTCATGCCTGGTCAGACAATGAATGTGTTGACAAGAACGGAGGATGCCACTCTACACCACAGAGGGGTGGAAGAGCTCTGGTCTTAACGTTATTACCTACCACCTTAAGTCACTCAATCTCTCTGAGCCTCATTCCCCTATCACAAAGAAGTAGTTGATGTATGGATGACAAGACTCACCTTGTATTTAGCTTAGTTCATAACATGTAGTAGAAAGAAGTTCAAAAATGCCCTTGAATCTATAGTATATGGCCCAAATCTCAAATATGTAATATTAACAACTACCATTTATTGAAGACTTGTTCTCACTGTGTTGAAGAGTTTATATGCTTCACAGCTATTACTTTAAACAAAACCAATGACCTTGATCCTCAAAGTGTGGTACCTGAAACAGTAGCATCAGTACTAACTGGAAATTGTTAAAAACGCAGATTCGCAGAATCCATCCCCAAATCTTTTGAATCAGAATTGGCATTTTGATAAGATCCCTGAGATATTGAGAAACTACAAACTACCATGATTTATCCCCATTTTACAAATGAAAAGATGAGGTCTAAACTGGGTAGATGAGTTGTCCTAGGTCACTCAGCTAGCACACAACAAATCTTGGATTCTAAAACCACATTTCTGATCTCTTTTCTTAACCACCACGGTGTGGTATGCCCATGAGGATGTACACAGGAACACACAACACATGCTTGTGTGCATGGAAAGCAGCTAGACAGCCAGTTAGCAAACTCAGAGCCCCTGATGCCCAGAGTTCAGAAGATCAAATCAACCATCCTTCCTCACTGGAAGGAAGCACTGGGCTGGAATAAGAAGGCTTTAATTTAACAAGCTGTGTGATCTTGAGCATGTTACTTCACCTCTCTGGGCCTCTGTTTTTTCATTTATATGATTGGACCAGTTATTATGACCATGTACCTCTGCTACTATCCTTTTGCTTTGGTGAGATTTTATTTTGATGGTCTTTGTGTATGAGAAGTTTGTCAGTACTTCTGTTTGATGTCAGTTATCATGTGGGCAATGGAAGCAGGACAGGACAGTGAGGAAAAGGAACTCAAAGATTGTAAGAATATGGTTGAATTCTGACATCCAACCTGGCTTTTCCTAAAATGACTCATTCTCAAACACAGACCAATTAGAGGAACCTGTGTCAACTACTGCTTGTGATTATTCTGGAGCTTGTTTGTGGGACTAGAGGCCATTTCATAGATCATTCCGGGGACTCTTCTCAAGGGGTTTATGGACCAGGGACATCTGGTGCCTGAGGCTTTATGACTGTTGGTGTGATCGTCCAAACGGGGGAAGGACCTATAACACTCCACATTCTGGTGCCTGAATATCTTTAATTCCTACTGAAGGGTTGGGGTTATTTCTCCATTGGGAGTGCTAATGGGATTCTAATACCCTGGCAAATGGGATTTTTTACAACTGCCATTCTGCTGTTACCGAGATGGTGTGTCGCTGGGACAGCCCTATAAATCCTGCCAACTCACTGTGAGGAGGAGGAGGAAAGGGGACCACGGGAGAGAGGGCTCACTCAGAAGCAGGCTGTGGTGGGCCTCGTGTGCGGGTGGTGCTCTGCATCTAGTTCTTGGGATGAGTTACTAACTCAGTTCTGCAGGGGAGCCAACTCAGCCAGGAAACGATGGCAGGGCCTGCAGCCTCAGGGCCTAAAGAAACCAGGTGGAGTTTGATGGAAAGGAGACAATACACCTGCAGGAAATATGTTTTGCTCTTCTCCCCTTTCCCTTTGTATTTGGTTTCATGAGCACGTGCATAGAGAACCTGTGGATATTTGCAAACGCAGATCCCTCTGTCCTTTTCAGTCCAGTGGAACAGGATCCAGAGAAAGGCTGATGGTGGAGACTATGGAGAAGAAATGTGCAATTGAGCCCATCTTGAACTTGGGGTGAAAACGGATGCCCTAGAGTAAAATCAGTGTTAAATAAAAGATAGATATTTAGGTAGATGGATACTTAACATTAAGATTAATTAAGCCTGAGTTCCTTGTGAAGCTAGGTCCCTTATGTCAGAAAACTGCTTCCATTTAATCACCAGAATAGATCAGAAATATACGCAGAACAGATTATATTCCTTACATTTTAGAGATGAAAAAATAACACTCAAAGCCTAAAGTAACTCGTTCTAGGACACGTCAGTTTTAAGTTGCAGAGTTACGACTCAAACCCAAATTTTGTGATGTTAAATGTAATCTCTCTCCTCCACCCCCGCGACACCCCTCACAGCCAGTCCCCCCACACTATGTGGAAAACTCTAGGTGGCTACTAGGTGAACTTCCTTTTCCTCTTCAAGGTTAGGCTGTGTCAGAAGGAAAGCTTCACTAAGGAGTGATCTAAAATTGGGAATACTTTTGGGTCACTAATGAATTGGAGCTTTGCCTAAGACCGCCTAATATCACTACCACTGCGCATGGGTAGACCCAAGTACTCCATCTTGATCTCTGCTTTACTCTGTCCCCGTAGCACGCCTGTGAATTCCCTCTGGTTTAATGTTTCTTTTCCTGTCTTTAGTTGTGTGAGGCCTTCCTCCCCCAGACCCTGACAGATCATTGTACATTGTACGGTGAGCATGCTTTTCTCTTTACCAAAATGAAAGCCTCTCTGAGAAAAGTCTTCAGCAAACATTGACTGAGTAAATAATGTTTACATAACTATACTCTATGGAAGATATTAAGAAATAGCAGATCCAGTTCTAGTTTTTGAGGAACTTACATATATCCTGGGGAGACAGAATGTATCCATAAGTTAAAATCAAAGTAATCTGCTCCAGTTTTATAGCACTTTATAATATGCAACACTTCGAAAAGCAGTCATCATTCCATCCTCCCATTAGCCATGAGAAGAGATCGAGATTCCAGTTCCTTCTCTAGAGATGAGGAAATGGAAGCTCACACATTGAGGAGGAATGAATGAGAAAGGTTTTATGAATCAGGGGTGAGGGAGGTGTGGCTGTGTTTTCCACTTCTAGAGTTTCTTCTCAGTGGCTCAATGGCTGAGTGTACAGCGGTGCCTGTGAAATTAAGGACTCTGGGCCTGGAAGACAAATGGCCATCATGGGGATTTAAGTTCACAAGCTGCATGAAGAAATCCAGACTTTGCAACATAGAGGAAATGCTGTACAATTCCAGTTCTGTCCTTAGTGCTGTCCCCACACCAACTCCAAGCCTACACTCGCCTCCTCTCTGGTGGCAGGCCAGCCCCAGCCGAGCTGAGCTTCCTGCTCTCCCCTCTGCCCAGAGGCTCTGCATTTCCTTCAACACCAGCTACATCAGCAGGACCAATTAGTGGGCTTTTTTCAGGTCAAGGCCAAGCCTGTTCCGGCACAAGTATGTCTGTCTCTGTTGTTCTCCAGGTATAGATGGTGACTAAATGGGTCTGCTTATCATAGAGAATTCTCCTGCTTCTGTTGATTAACATTTCTTTCCCGTTCCTGGCCACCCAAATACACTCTAACTCTCACCAGTTATAATGCTGGGGACACGTTACTAACTTCTTAGGCAGTAACTTCAGCCACAGTTTGAAAAAAAAAATCTGAGTGACAATTTCTACCTGCCGTATTGCTGTGATTATTTGATTATTACTGCTTTTATTTTATTGTCACTAGACCTTTATAAGAGCCCTAAGGGCCTTTGTAACTGACGGCACTGATGGTCCACTGTTGGAGCTTTGCCTTCACCCTGCCCTCTCTTCCTCTCGGGCCTATCCCATGCTTGCAGTCAGCTCTGTGCCACAGCTGGAGTCCGCCGGGTCCTCTGGGGAGGCCAGCGCAGCGCTCTGCCTTCTGCGAGCCTTGGCTGAGGAGGCTCCACAGTGACCTCCTGGCTGAGAGTTGCTCTCTTCCAGCAGCATACCTCATGGCTCTGGAAGGAGCCAGGCCATCTGTGTAGACGATAACGGGCATATGTGTCCTAATCCAGCTCTGCCCCCAACTTATTCTGTGGTTGGGGAAGTCACTTACCTCCCACAAACTCCATGTCATCAGGTAGAAAATGGTTTTGAAGATAATAAGGCCCCGTCAGAGATGTTGGTAGGATCAAAGGCAAGGGTGCCGAGGAAAATGCGTGCTGTGAAAGCTGCACCCCGCTGTGCGCCAGGCCCCGTGGTCATCTGAGCAATGGTTCCAGGAGCTCATCACATGTTCCTCTGAGACAGCACACTCAGGTGCACCTAAGGGGCTGACTGGGTGCTGAAGCCAGGTGGTTCATTCCTCTGAGACCTACAGCACATGCAGGTGCACCTAAGGGGTCGACTGGGTGCTGAAGCCAGGTGGTTTATGGACACGATTCCCGGGACTAGCAGCAGCAGTTCAGGAGGAGCCAAGCCAGCCCCTCAGGGCCTGAGCCAGGCAGACAGGTCCAGCAGGTGAGGCCGGGCCAGTGGCCAGTGGGCAGAGCACAGTGCTCCCTTGCTGTAATTGAATAAAGGTGAGCTAGGGCAGCCTGCTGCCAGCAACCTCAGTGCTTGCCTTCCTCAAGCCAGGGCTCCCGTGATAGTCATTCTATTACCCAGTGAACTCCAACACACGCCCTCAGTTCTATTCCTGCTTAGGGATGTCTGAGGACAGCAACGCCAATGGCTTCCACTTCCGTCTGAAGCCCGAGGCCTGATGGAAGCTAGACTCCAGGCATGCACTTAAAATAAAACATAAAACAGAGCCGAACAAAACTCCTGAGGTTATACATATTACATGACTGTGTCCAATCTCTGCTTAGGGTTGATTTTTCTCTGTCCCGATTGCAGGAAGCCAGGAAGATGGGATGATTGTCCTGGGCAATCACTGGTTCCAGCACCTGGCAGCTGCTCCCCCACCTCCTCTCTCGGCACACTTGTAAACAGGCAGCTTCTAGTTCCATTCTGTCCCTGAGAAGCCTCAGCTCCTGTAACACAAATGGAGACATTTATGAAATCCTGTTGTAACTTGAAGCACTTGCAAAGCCAATCTCTGTTTCAGAGGGCAACCTTCCAAACCAGGAAGGCAGAAGCGCCTGACCCACACCTGGGGTGTCAGGCACGGCTCCCACCATATATGGCCCAGGTTTTCAGTCCAAGGGAAACCAAAGCCACCTGCTGTCCAAACAGATTGCCATTGGTACAGGAAGGGAAGAGTAGCAGAGCAAAGAGGCTAGAGAGGTAATCACTCACTCCAGTAGAGAGACCCAGAATTTCCCAACTGAGTAGCCACTGAAAATCCCAGACCTCACAGCCCACTCTCTAGTGGGGAGGTGCTGAATGGCTGCAGGCCCAGGGATGCTAGTGGTCTAACTGTGCAACTTCTAGTTCCTTATAGTGCTGGGCTGTGCACACACTGAGACATGGACTCAACTGACTATGGAAACATTAACTGTTTGTTCATTTATCTCATTGGTTCCTTTTCTGAATGCATTTAAAATCTCTGTTGGTGTCCTGTTGTTGGCTCAGATTGTGAGGCCTCCTAGTCAGTCTCACTCACTCTGCATTGCCCTCAGCCCCATAAGGGCAGGCAGGGGCTTTGACAATGACAAAGCACCATGAACAGGGCTCAGCAC
This sequence comes from Trichechus manatus latirostris, assembly GCF_000243295.1. Taxonomy (NCBI): domain Eukaryota; kingdom Metazoa; phylum Chordata; class Mammalia; order Sirenia; family Trichechidae; genus Trichechus; species Trichechus manatus. Next base: position 5,311,515 of record NW_004444000.1, on the reverse strand, counting down.
TCCAGGGGCCCTGAGGCTCACACCTGGATTGAGAGCTCCAGGCCAATTCATCTGGTTAAACTCCTCACAGATCCCCACTAAGGGGGCGAGCTCCGGGCACTGAAGAAGCCAATGCAAAATGGCCAGGGCCTCAGCAACTCCCCACTAAACTTCTCCCCGTGCCCATGCAGGCGTGGCCCATGCTCCATGTTTCTGAGCTAACTACAGCAGAGAAGATTGGCTCTCCAAGACACAGTGTGTGCTGGCTGAGCTGTGAGGCTGCTGGCTTTTTTGTCTCCCCTCTCATGGTCCTCTCAGCTGCCTACCAGATCGGGATCCAGAACTCCTAGAAAGGAGAACCCTAATCACCTCCCAAAGGGTCAGCCCCATCCTCTGTGCTCTCTTCCTGTGTTGGCCCAGGTTCGCCTCCTGAAAAGTTTTCCTTTCCTGAGTCTTGATAAATTGCCCGACTTGATTGCATTTCTCAGCACTGAGATCTGGAGCCTTGTCCTGACTCCAGACTAGTGGTAGACCCTGATATCATGTCCAGTTTTTTTCCAGCCCCTTTTATAACATGGGCCACATTCAATTCCTCGTTCTTGTCTGTGGCAGGATCATTTCTGCCTACAATGCCACATCATTCTCATGTCCTCAAGGAAGGCCCCATCACTTCTCACTCCTGGGACATCACAAAGTGCGTGGTGTAAGTGCATAACTAGAGTCCCCTCCACCACTGAAGGTTGGAACCCAATGTTCTTCATCACTGAGTCAGCACTTTACAACAGTAGCACCTCCTTTCTAGGGAGACGAAGCATCATCTCTCTTTGTTGTCACCAGGAAGCCTCTTTTCCCCAATGTGGTGGAGAGGCTACTATGCTGAGCCCTACAGAGAAGCAGGCAGACACCCTGCACCCCACCCCCAGGGCTCCTACAGGAAACAGCAGAGGGGCAGACCCACCACAGGGAACACAAGCTAACCACACCAGAAAAACTGACAGAGACCACAAAAGCCTTCGAACCTTTCCTTTGCACACAGGCTCAACTCTTCTGTTAGCCTGTGAAGAGAGCGGAAGTTTCCGTAATTTCAAGTTGGTGGGAGATGGGATTAAGGGATGATAGTTGCTTTCTTAAGTCGTCCTTCCACGGTCAGATGTGCTGAAGATAGAATGAAAGGCCCAATATGAAAGCATTTTGAACTGTTTTAGGCTCAGAGGGGCTTTAAGGATCGAAGGCATTATGATTATCTTTTAGCAGTATGATAATATTGATTACGTGGGGGTCTAGTGAGGTGCCTCTGGCTGCCTCAGAAGAGTCCTTGGAAGCTGAACGTATTTATAAGTATTGTTTGTGTGAACGTTCTTGGCAGGCTGAGACTCAGGAGCAGATTTATAAGGGTGGTGGAGGGCCAGAGGTTAAGTTTTATCTTAATTATGTGCTGGGAAGTGGCTTTCAGCCGAGTCAGCCCAGGGGAAGAGAATCCAATGTGCTGTTTCCTGCAGCACCGTTACTGCCTCACAGGCACCACCATTTCTTTGTGTCGTCTCACTGGGGCTCCGGCCTTGGGCGTTGGTCCTCCCAAAATGGGCCTCTGGCTTCACCGGGAAAATGAATTAATAATAATGTGTCAGCTCATAGCATCACTGATGTCTCAGAGAAGAAAGCATAAGAAAATCACTTCTCACATAACACGTTTGATTTACTTTCCTCAGGCGGGATTCTGCAGGTGATAAAGCAGACGGAGCACAGGTTTCAGTCAGAGAAAACGGGGTTCGAATCCCTACCTGGTGTTTACTGCCTGTGTAGTCTTTGACAAGTCCCTTGAGTGTTCTAAGCCTCGGGTGCCTTATATGCACACAGACAGCATTACTGTCTGCCTCATCATGTGGTAAAATTCAGATGGCAAGAACCAGGTAAAGCATTCAGCTGACTGAAGACAGTAATGTTAGCTGTTACTACTACCAGTATTATTGCCAATCTCTGAAAGCCTCAGAATCACCTCTAGAGGTTTTAAAATGCCCATCCCCAAGCTTAATGGCCCAAAATATCCAGGGTGGTAGGACTTAGACATCTGTATTTTTCTTACAGCATCACTTCTGATTTTGATTTTACACCAACACCCAGAATCACTGGTCTAGCTCACAGTTTGGGTGGGGATAATTTAGATGATGTGTGCCAAGTCCCTACTGCAGCTCCAGACCCAGCAAGAGGTCTCACCATCTGCTCACACCTATCCTCTGATGTGGGGAGAGTCCATGGCATCAGAGAATACTGCAAGTAACGAGGCTCTCTGCCCGTGTTACCTAGCGCTTCCTGCCTCCATTTGAGCATTTGATCACCTGATGGAGCAATTTAGTGCTTTGCATCCTCCTCCACAATGATCATGGGCCCTTAAGTGTTGGGGACAACTAAAGGCAAAATCGCAGAGCTGGGCAGTCACCTACCAGAGAACAAGTAACAAAGGAGATAGGAGCTCCACCTGGGTTCAAGATGAGGATTGTGAGATCAGTTTCTCCTGGTGTTAGGGACATTATTTTAGGAATCTATCATTCTGGCCATGGAAGCCAAGCCTGGTTCAAAACAGTAATTAACAGATAATGAACTTACAGAGTCATGGCCCTAAGATCAGAGATTCCTTCTCGCTCATCTGCCAGTTTGGCTGGATCAGGTCTTTAAGCACAGAAATGAGAAATGTTTCAGGGTGGGTGATAGCACATACAAAGCTTCTGGTGCATGCTAGATAATTCCCAGTTGTTTTTGTCAAATTATCATGCATCTCCATGGTAGGGCTCTACAAATGATGCCCATCCTATACCTGTTTTTAGGTGGAAAAATAGTCACAAAGAGGAGATTTTGTATGTGGATATAAATGGAATTTGGTTTAAAAATATGGAAAACTTGCTACACTTTGTAACTTCTCCAATGAGCTAAATAGAACTTATCCATCCCATTGATAAACATGTGTATTTGTTCGCTTTCCCTCTAAAAATAAATAGATAAAGAGAAGGCACCGCTTGATTGAATGGATTTCTTTTAATCAGTGTTTTATTTCTGGAGTGTGCTTTTAATTTCTCAAAGTGCTTTTACATATATTACCTCATTTGGTTCACACAATGGCCTTTGTAGCAGAGAAGCAGGTATTATGTTTTCCATACAATAGATGAAGAAACCGAGACATGAGCTGCTTATGTACGTAGCAACACTGCAAGGACTAGAACCTGAGTCTTCTGGATCTCAGCCCAATGTCCTTTCTACAGGAAGGCCCTGTCCCTTTCGAAGCTGGGCCCTGCATTCTGAAAAAATGTGTATTGTATTCACTTGAGATTGGGGGATGGAGAACTTAAAAAATGGTTTAAAAGAACATCTTGTGTGACTGCTCAGGGAGAAGGTTTGTCTCTCCTTGCCTCTCTTCTTTAATGTGAAGGAGTATCTTTCAGCCTCATCTTGGGCCCTTTTAAGTGGTTTCTGCAGAAGTAGAGCCATTTTAGATTGTATTTCAGAGTTGATCGCTAGAGCAGGAAAAGTGACGACAGCAGATCAGGTGACCGTCTATCCTGACATGGTACTGTGGGCACGAGAAAGGGCTGCCACCGGAAGTGGTTGCATGTTTGCCTCTACGGGACAAGGAAGCTGGTTGGGAAGTTGTTCCCACTGTTGGCACAGATGAGGATCTTTTGGGTCGTGATCGGAAAGTCTGACTTCTCATGGCCTGTGCTGTAGCCAAGGTCTGAGCTGCTGATGGGGTCTAAGACTGCAGGTACCTCAATCATGCATTCCAAGTGGACATTTGGTGTTGTCTGCAGCCAGGCCATGTGGGAATGGTTCTGGTCATGTGTGGCACACCCAGACTCTGGCTGTCTGCCTCCCAGGCCAAAGACAGACTACAGGGTCTCTGTCCTGGGAACCATAGATGCAGAAACATCCTCCCCTTTTAATGCCATCTGTATCCTCCCTCTGCCACACAACCTGAGTATCAGCATTGAGTGCACACCAACGGTTTACTCACAAGAGTGGCTATTATGAGGCAAAATAAGATGCAGGCTGGCAAGCATTGGTCCAGAGTTTTGATCAAGTCCTGCTTCATTTGCTTCCCTGCTAAATACTGTATCTTAGAAACGTCCTTTCTACATCCTTCCTAGCCAGCTGCCCCTACATTGGTCTTCTTTTTTTACTTTTTACTTGACTAGAATCGAGCCCAATGTTAAGTTCCTCTTTGTTTCTGCTCTGGTTTGGCAGAGTGGCGTTCTTTCTCCAGAGTCCTTGAAGTGACTTATCACATCCCTATATCGGGATTTGCTTACCTCAGGCCTTGAATCTAATAGTCTGTTTTCCGGCAAAAGTCGTCCCTTCTTCTTAGCACCTCTTACTTTCTCATTGCTCACTGCTCCCCAGCCCAGCTCCTGCTTCCCTCCTAGGTCAGATTGCCATCTGCACCACTCAATATTCTGGATAATGGCTTAGCCATTTGAATTAGCACTCACACAAACATACTCATTTACATGGAGTACACAGAAGGTGACATTCTGTCTCTAACAATAGGTTATAATTATCATGCTTCTCATTTGTATTCCATTTTACAGCTTCTTGAATTGTTTTCACATGTACTATCCCATTTGCATCTACTTACAATGCTGTGAGGTAAGCATATAGTCAGTCATTCCTTCACTCACCAGACATTTGTCAAAGGTCTGGGAAAACTGCGGTGACCCATACAGGAGAGGTTCCTGCCCTCATGGAGCTTACAGTCTGTCTGAGAGCTGACCTGAGGTCCAGGCAAGTTGAAAGGCTGGAATCCTGAGGGAGTTGGTGCACAAGCAAAAATTAGCCCCCAGACTTTGGACATCGAGTCTTGGACTTCTACTTCACCTCACCGTTTCTCTGAGGATACAAGAATTCCATATCTCATACATACACTCTGTTTAAGAAATCCATTTTTGAGTCCTTGGAATTCAGGACACATTTTCCCATAGAAATTATGTTATAAATGGTTACTGCATTACAAGACCATCCAACAAAAGCCCTGTTAACCCATTTAACCTATAATGTTACTAAAGCATTCTATTAATAGGGCAATTCTTTCCACAGCTATACAGTTTGGGAGACATTTCATTGGGCTCATTCAAAATTGATGCCATGTGAATAAAATGAACTTTTGGCCTCTGGATTTCCTTGGTTACTCACTGTAGACATTACACCACCCCAACCCAACAGGCCTGCTTTTCTCCATTTGTTGATTTTCGTCATATTTTCTGCTTTCTCTGTGTTTGTATGACTTGCAAGAATTTAATGGGCATAAGCACCAGGCTTAGTTTGTGTGGATTGCAGACTATTAAATGAGTAAGTGATTGTCTGGCTTAAGGACAAATATACAACTGTTTCCATAGATACTTGATGATAATAACTAATTAGACCAACATGTTTTCCACAGACTATTTCAGGGGCATCACAGATGTAAATATACTACAGACATCCGACACTGCAGGTACATATTTCTTTTTAATTCTCTTTAGTAGCATCAGTAAATGACCTGTGATGTCTTTAACAGAGACTAAATGAATAGAAATCAGGAGTTTGGGTTTTTGATATGCTGAAGTAGCATTCAGTAAATTTTATGCCTCACCTGCATTTCTGAATGGTAATCAGATGAGCTCCTTCCAGGATGGCTTCACAGGAAAAATCCCTGAGTTCAAAACTGAGACCCAAGGTACATATCTCTCCTTTCCTCCCACTGTCCCCTTCTCCCATCTGAAACTTCACAGAGACCTGGAAGCTGCTGGTTTGGGAGATATGGAGTTAGCTGTGACTCTCCTTCTCCTGTAGATCTTCATAGGAGACAGCATCTTTTGGTGCCAGTCATTGAACTGCTTCTGCATTAGTAACTAAAAGGTGACAAAGACAGTCTTTAACCTCTATCTCCATCTGTGATTGCATTATAGAATCACAAAATAATAACACAGCAGATTTCTAAATGATCCTAGATTTCCTTTAGCGCTGTTAAAGTGGGGTCTGTCAATAATAACAATAATAATAAAAGTTAATAGTTCTTGGGAGTCCCTAGGGGGTGCAAATAGTTAAGCACTTGATTACTAGCCAAGAGGTTGGCCGTTTGAGCCACCCAGAGGCACCTCAGAAGACGGGTCTTGCGATCTGCTTCTGAAAGGTCACAGCCTGGAAAACCCTATGGAGCACAGTTCTACTCTGCACACATGGGGTCACCATGAGTCAGAATCGACTCGATGGCTACTAACAACAAAACGACAACATTTACCGAACATTTAGCATGTGCAGTCACTGTGCCAGATGCTTTATAAAGATTACTTTGAGTCCTGTCTGCAATCAGATTTATCACAATTTTAAGACAAACACACTGAGCTTGAAAAGTTTAGGTGATTCGCCTACAACCATAAAGCTTATAAATCACAGAGCTGGGATTGGAGACCAGGTCTTTTGGGCTCCACTAGACCAAGAAGGTTAAAGGACTCTAGAAAACCAATGTGTGTTTTCTTTAACATTTGTCTACCATCCTTGGCAGTGTGTGAGGCTGCAATGCAGTTTGATATATGAATGCCCTCAAAACAGTGACTGTTTCTAGAAACTCAGGGAGAAGGAAGAGCTTTCTAAAAATTTTTCCAAATATCATGGGTCTACCATGGCTAACTTTTCTTCTGTGCCATCTGTCGTGTCTTATGACAGCTGCCAGTCATCACGGCCTTGCCAAGGTCCTTAATTTATCTTAATGACTTAACGCCATCAAAACTCTGTATGTATAGTGCCTTTCAGGGGAAGAAACACTTCTCTGAAACTTGTAAGTCAGCACCCCTCCTTCAAGCACCTACATAAAGTAATCTGCATATACTCAACTTTAAACAGGCTCACTTCTACCCAGGATATGCTGTTCTGACCCGCATCTGCACACCTCTTTATCTTCTGCTTCTCCTTTTGTAATCTATGAAGACCATTATGCTTGAATTTCTCATAAGTCCATGTTTATCTCATTTCTAATATAATAATAGGTCAAACTTCCCTTAGAATCATAAACAAATTAAAATTTAAGTTGATGTAACTTATATGAAAGGACAGCCTGGCAAATATATAAAACGACAACAATGCAGAGTGACTCAGGGTGCCTGGATTTAAGAAATGAGCAATTTTACAACTGATAATCAGACTCACGGGTGTGTCTCGATTAGCTGCTGGGGTCGTCCAGGATCCCCTCTCCTCTCAGGCTCTGCATCTGTAGGCAGATTTTTGCACAAGTCTGGTTTTCCGCGGGACCAGTGGAGGGGAGAAGATTAAGGAGAAACAGAATCAAGCCCTATGCAACTTTAGCTGGCTCATGCGTCAGGTGACCAAATACATTACAAACAGTATTTGCAGGACAGAAGAGAAAAGTCTTCTCTTTGATACGCACAGTGTTTCATTTTCAGCTAATGTAAGTCTAGAAATAAAACAAATTGATCTGCTGAAATCTTTACTGATGTGCATTTCATAACAGCTACTGTGCAATTCGCGGCTGAATTGATGAGCTACGAGGGCTGTGCGTTTCTGTAAAACAGAGACATCTAACTTGAAAAGCTTTCTCCGGGGAAACAGACCTATTTGAGCTAAATCAAAACAAGATTTAAGAGTGATTAAAATGCTGCAAATAAGACCTATGTGGAAAGGTTGGAGAAACCGAGGCTATTTAACCTGGGATAAAAAAGCTGCACAGAGATTTCAGAAAAAAACTTCAAGTGTTCAAAACGTTCTCCATCCAGTGCTTGCCTGTGTTTCCACAGAGCACAGAGCAGGAAGAACGATCATAAGCTGCATTATTAGAGATTTAGGACAGTCGGTTCGCAAGTCCCAGCTGCACTTTGCAATCACTTGCTGTTGTTAGGTACCATTGAGTCCGTTCTGACTCATACGAAATGCTGCTCCATCCTACACCATGCTCACAACCGTTGTCATGCTTGAGCCCATTGTTGCAGCCACTGTGTCAATCCATCTCATTGAGAGTCTTCCTCTTTTTCATTGACCTTATACTTTACCAAGCATGATGTCCTTCTCCAGGGACTGGTCCCTCCTGACAACATGTCCACAGTATGCAAGACTCAGTCTCGCCATCCTTGCTTCTAAAGAGCATTCTGGCTGTACTTCTTCCAAGACAGATTTGTTCATTCTTTTGGCAGTACATGGTATAGTCAATATTCTTCACCAACACCACAATTCAAAGGCATCAATTCTTCTTTGGTCTTCCTTATTTATTGTCCAGCATATGAAGCGACTGAAAATACAATGGCTTGGGTCAGGCGCACCTTAGTCTTCAAGGTGACATCTTTGCTTTCCAACATTTCAAAGAGGTCTTTTGCAGCAGATTTGCCCAATGCAATGCATCTTTTGACTTCTTGACTGCTGCTTCCATGGGTGTTGATTGTGGATCCAAGTAAAATGAAATTCTTGACAACTTGAATCTTTTCTCCATTTATCATGATGTTGCTTATTGGTCCAGTTGTGAGGATTTTTGTTTTCTTTATGTTGAGGTGTAGTCCATACTGAAGGCTGTAGTCTTTGATCTTCATCAGGAAGTGGTTCAAGTCCGCTTCCCTTTTGGCAACTCAAGTTGTATCATCTGCATAACTCAGGTTGTTAGTGAGTCTTCCTCCAATCCTGATGCCCTGTTCTTCTTCATATAGTCCAGCTTCTCAGATTATTTGCTCAGCATACATATCGAATAGGTATGGTGAAAGGATACAACCCTGACACACACCTTTCCTGATTTTACACCACGTGGTGTCCCTTTGTTCTGTCCAAACAACTACCTCTTGATCTATGTGCAGGTTCCTCATGAGCATATGAGTGTTCTGGAATTCCTATTCTTCATAATGTTGTCCATAATTTGTTATGATCCACACAGTCGAATGCCTTTGCATAGTCAATAAAACACAGGTAAACATCTTTCTGGTAGTCTCTGCTTTCATCTAGGATCCATCTGACGTCAACAATGATATCCCTGGTTTCACGTCCTCTTCTGAATCTGGCCTGAATTTCTGGCACTTCCCTGCCGATATACTGCTGCAGCCACTTTTGAATGATCTTCAACAAAATTTTACTTGCATGTAATATTAATGATATTGTTCGATAATTTCTGCATTCAGTTAAATCACCTTTCTTGGGAATGGGTTTAAACATGGATCTCTTCCAGTCAGTTGGCCAGGTAGCTGTCTTCCAAATTTCTTGGCATAGACAAGTAAGCACTTCCAGCACTGCATCTGTTTGTTGAACCATCTCAATTGATATTCCATCAATTCCTGGAACCTTGTTTTACTCCAATGCCTTCAGTGCAGCTTGAACTTCTTCCTCCAATACTGTCGGTTTCTGATCATACGCTACCTCTTGAAATGGCTGAACGTCGGCCAGTTCTTTTCGGTATAACGACTCTGTGTATTCCTTCTGTCTTCTTTTGATGCTTCCTGTGTCAATCACTTAGAAACCACTTAAAACATTCTTATGCCTGGGTCCCACCCTAGATTAATCATATCAGAATATTCGGAGGTGAGACCCAAGCTTCGGTATTTTTAAAAACTCTGCTGGTGATTCGAATATGTAGCCAAAGTTGAGAACTACTGGGGTTGAATAAAGGGATAGATTTCCTGATGACATTGGTCACAAAAATGGTCATCATGAAAGCAGCAACAGATGTCTTTAAAAAATTTGAGCTGGGTCGGCTATGGCTATGTCAGATAACTTAACATCCAGATTTCTGGCTTGGCCGTTCTTGGAGTCCTGGGGGTTTTAAGTTACAGAGGGTATCTCAGCATACGTTCTCAGTGTTTGTTGAATGAATATGAATGAATGAATGCCAAGAGAGCTCAAAGTAGGGAAGCTGATAGTGCATGATGCTGTATGGAGAAGTGGGATTTGGGAATGACTTCCCAAAGAAAGTGAAGCTCAACTAAGAAAATGACACTAGATTTTGTGATTCATAAATACCTGTTAAACGTCAAGACTGTATTATCAAAGTGTGGTAGAGATAGAAGTTAGAATTCAAAGGTCAGCAAGGAAGTGAGTGGTGTAGAAATGGAGATGGTATATATCAATCCCTCATTTGTGAAGTGTTGAAGTAAAATAAGGAAGAGACCCTAAGCTGCACCTGGAGGTGAATGAGTTCTCTATGCAAGTCTGAGGATAGAGAGGAAGGATTCAGTGGGGAGTGGAAGGTTTAACATGCAGGGCAGGGTAGCAAAGCTGAAGGAGAAGGCTCCAGAGAAGCTAAGAATGAGGAAACATAGAAGACTTCTCAGAGAAATCCAGGCAGCAAGCCTTTGTTCTGGTTAGCTACTGCTCTGTAACAACTACCCTAAAAGCTTCCTGATCTGTGGGTCAGGGATTTGGGTAGAACTTGGTGGGTGATTCACCTCCCCTAGGTAATAGTAACTAAGGTCACTCAGTGGTACTTAGCTGGTGATGGGGTTAGTCTGGAGGGTCCAAGACAGCTTCACTTATGTGCCTGTTGTTTTGGCACAGATGATTCGAAAGCTGCTCTCTCTCGGGGGCCTATTCCTTCTGCATGTAGACTCGGGACCTTTCTACGTGGTCACTCCAGTAGGGGTACTGGGCTCCCAGAGACTGAGGTGGAAGCTGTCACCCTCGTAAAGGCTGGGCCTGACACTGGTGTGGTGTTATTTCTGCTGCATTCTATTGCTCTAGCAGGTCACTAAGGCCAGCCCAGACTGAAAGGGAGGGCAGATGGATCTCACCTCTCAATGGCAGGAGTATCAAATAATTTGTGGCCATATTTAATCCCCCATAGCTGCTCTCCAGGAAGGACTGATAAATATAGAAAGAATTTTTTGAAGCAAAAAATAGTGAAAATTAAGTAGCATACACATGGACTGGCTTGTCCATTTCAGTAGAACAGGGATTGAGGCAAAAGCATGTCTACGCGGCTCTGGTCTTAGACTAACCTGGTTTCTAACTGTAGCCATTTATTAATCTGTTAATCTTGGTCAGACTTCTCGTCTGTAAAGTGTGGTGAATAGTAGGCCTTACCTTTTCATGGTGCATCTGAAGTTGGGTTCTTCAGGAAGCAGGATCTGAGACAGAGTTTAGCCTAAGAGCCATATTTTGAGGAGCGCCCTGGAGGTCAACACCACCAAAGAGAAGGGGAAGGGAGCAGAGCTGGGCAGAGAGACAACCTGAGCTGTGATGCAGGCCCAAGGACAGACTTGGCCAAGCCACTGGAGCTCTGATGTGGGAAGGAACCTTCAGAGCAGTCCTGGGCAGGCTGAGATTCCAGGCAGCTGTACTCAGTCACTGGATGTAGCCCCTCAGGAAGGGACACAGCTCTAGGTAAGGTGGCTCTCTAGCTAGGGCGGTCCCTGAAGGGCTGACAGTGGAATGCCGTCTGCCCACAGCATTCCTGGCAGCAGCACAGTGTCCAGCACAGGCATGACTAAGACTTGCCGGGTTCCACACGGCATCTAGCACCTTGAAAACACTATCTGAAAGCCTGCTGTTGTTTGTCAGTAGTGGGATGACAAAGGGATTGCAGGCTAGACAAGAGAGGGGTTTGCTGACTGACAATGTGGGGAAGGACCAGAAGACAGCTCATGAGGCTGTGTAGGAGGCTGGATTGGCATCCAGCAGAGTCTGGGTGGGCAAGGAGTCAGAGGGAGCCAGCAGATGCAGAGCTAATGGAGTGGGCACATTGTGAAAATTGCTGAGACTGCTGCAGACCAGCGTCGCAGACCAGTGTCAATAAGGAAGCCCTCCCTTCACTGTGTGTATGAACAAAAGGCCATCAGACTACACTTCTCCTCTTTCCTGTGATTATCCAGCACCACTCAGGCATGAGGTAATGGAGAGATAATGGGCTCTGGGTTCAGATCTCCGCTCTACCACTTACCGGATTGTGAACTTTTGCAAGTTAATTAATCTCTCTGATCCCCTGTGTCCTCATTTTAAAATGGAGAGCATCATAACAGACTTGCTGGGTTTAGAGGATAAAAGGTAATGTGCATATAAATTGCCGAGATTCCATGCCTGTGATCAACAAGTAGACATCTTTATGATAGATGGGTCACTTGTGAATGACCTCCATTCTCCATCCAGAAATTATCTAGGATGAATCCCAGAATGCTTAGGTTCTACCAAAACACTCAGCTTCCCTTTGCAGAGGCACCGTCCTGTGCAATGGTCACCACAGTGCCCTCAGGTAAGTGCTACTGCTCCCTTCACAGGTTAGGCAACTGATGTTCAAATTAATATAAGTTTCTTAGGGATGGATACCATGTTTTATCCACTGTGCCATAATAACTCTAAAATCTGGCATGTATTAAGCACTTACTATGTGTCTGAGACTGTGCAATGCCCTTTACATGTATGACTTTAGTTACTGCTCACAACTGCACTGTGAGGAGGTTATATTATTATCCCATTTATAGTTGAGGAAATGGAAGCTGAGGGGTGTTATGGGGCTAGCCAGCAAATTAAGCGACACGGTTAGAATTTGAAACCTAGTCTTTGGACTCCAAGTCCACCATCCATTCTACTACATTGTAATGATCCTGCGCTAAGTTGAGGGACGGATGAAGTATTTCTCAGCACCCAGACTTTGGCAGGGGTCCAGGACAGTGAGCAAGTAGGTGCAGGTCCACAGCAGTGCTCCCCATGACAGGCCAAGTTTGTGTTTCAGGAAGGATAGCATCACGCGCTGAGGACGCAGCTCCACCATCAGGTGCGATTGTCGGCTTTCTTTGGAATAATTAACAGAAGGTAAAGGAGGAGGGAAAAAAAAAAACTAAAGAAATAATCTACGTACATTTTAATCTGAGCTTTTTTGAGCAGTGTGATAAGGTGGGCTGCAGAAATGTCAGCTTCTCCTTATCTCTAATTGACTTAAGTAGACGCAGTTCTAATCCTTGTGTGCACAGGAGCCTGGAATGGAAAGATGAGGCCAATTGATTCCTTCTTTTTAATTAACAGACGAGCTGCTTAAAAACAATAGTACATTGGGAGCAGTTTGGGAGCAGGAGGGGCCGTGAAGTGAGGGTTGTCTCCACAGCAGTGACATTTAGAGCAATATTGACAAGCGTCAGTGTTTGATCTGAATTAGGGGCTGGAGCCAGGCTAAGTGGTGTGTGACATGCGTGGACATGATCACAGAAGGCTGCTGCCATGGTGACAATAGAATTTACATTTCTCTGCATGCTATAGTGGAGAAGACCCTTCAATTTACTAGGTACTGGGGTGGGGAGTGCACTAAGGTGGGCATTTGTGCAAATGTGTCCTCACACTACTCTCCAAGACAGTGCTTGTTCAGGGGCAGTCACTCAAATTGGTGGTTTCAGTCTTATATACACACAAGTGATGAAAATTCAGGCTGGTTATAAGCTAGAAGTCCTATTCCTATGAATGGGTAGAATCTGGAGTAAATTTGCGGCACCATGGCTGACGTGCCTATGTGTAAGCCCCCTGGGTGCCTACAGCTTACCACCTACTCTCATCCTATGGTAAATCTTTGTCCTCTTTCCTGCAAAGTCTGCTTATTCTGATTTCCAGGCTATTTGGCTTGTTCTTTAATTTTCTACGAAATAATTTCTAGTCTCCCACCCCTGGGAGACAGATTTTGTATTCTTCACACTTCTTCCCTTATTTTATCACTAGTATTATACCAGCTTGGTGAAATCTTTCTGTGGTCACAATTTTTCTTCTGCATTCAGTAAGTATCACCACTATCTAGATCTTTCCATTGCCATGTCCATTATATTCCCCAAATCAATTTTTTCGAATACCATTGCCAGTCTGGACAAGAACTAAGAGTTCCTTTATCTCCTGGGTATTGAAATTTGAACTTGGCTTCTGAAGGAAGCCATTGGGGAAGGAAGAGGAAGCTTCATTGTTAAATTACCTTCTCAAGACACATCCTTGAAAGAGCCATTTTACCTTATTTTTCCCCTGGTTATTTTCAAGATTCCAGCATCTCAGGGTACTTTAAAGCCAAGTGACCACAGAATATTGCATGGTATGTATCACAAGAACAATCTCAAAAATGTGGAGATTGATCTAGTCCCCACCCTTCCACTTCATCCTTGTTGTCAGCTGCACCCACAGCACTCTTTCTGTCCGTAGCCACCCGGAGCTAGGTGAGAACTCACAAGTTAAAAGGACATCGTCCTTCAGACTGCCAAATAGACAAATGTTAGCAAATGTTTGGGGAATCCACACAACACTCCAACCTTATGATCTGCTGTCCACCTATTTAGGGCTGGTTTCCCATTAACTCTTCAGGATGCCAGTCACAATCTTAGGAGTCCACATGACACTCTTACTTTCTGACCTGCAGCTCCTGCTGGCTCCTTCTGCTCCTTTGGGTTTGATAACTTGCTGGAACAACTCACAGAATTCACAAAGTGTATAACATACTTACAAGTATAAATTAATTATAGCCAAAAAGGATACAAATAAAGAGACACATAAGGTGAGTTCTGAGAGGGTTCCCAAAGTGCTGCTTCCATGTCCCAAGGGATGCACTACCCTCCCAAGAGCAAATGTTCTCATCAACCAGGAAGCTCTCTGAGCCTCGGTATTCAGGGCTTTTATTGGCCTGTCCTGCATGATAGGCTAAATCATGCCTCCTGAGGATAGTTGTTATTGGCCTCCAGGTGAATCTTTTCTGATCTGGTCAGATTCCATGTGCAAGCACAAATTCTCAGATGTGGCCTGGAAGTTCCAGACATAGGCACCCCAGTTACTCCAAGTGTTATTTCTCTGGAGCCAATGACAAAGGCCACCTTATTTAGGGTAAAACTAGGTCTTTACCCCACAATCATGATACTTATACCCTTACTGGAGCATACACTAGAGGATAACAGACTCTTAAATAGCATTCTTAACCACATTACTAGGTGGGAGACAGGGGGGTGGACTGGATATGGCCTCTGAATGCTTTTCTTTCCAGGATTTAAATAGCTGAATCTTATATAAACTTGGGAAGCAATAAATAAAATGACTGTTGATAGCATTCTGCCCACTGTACCATATAAAATTTTCACCTCTTTCTCTTAACATCTGTTCCCATTTTATTTATTTTCATTTTACTTTGTAAAATTTCCCCCCAAAGTTCCGCTGTCATGGAGACACACTGATCTGGAAATATGTCTTTCTTTTCCATTAGAATTGATATAAGTTTCTTAAGGATAGAAATCATGTTTAATTCATTGCAGAAGTGTCATATTATAATGAAAACTGGCATTTATTAAGCACTTACTATGTGCCTGAGATTGTGCTGTGCCCTTTACATGTATTACTGTAGTCACTGTTCACAGTGGCACTGTGAGAGAGGCTCTGTTATTAACCTCATTTATAGCTGAGGAAACGGAAGCTGCGGGGTGTTAAGGAACTTTCACAGGCTTACACAGGTAGTTACATGCCAGAGACACTTAATATGCAGTACAGCCTTCCTGTATCTAGCCCAGTGTCTGGTACATAGCAGTTCTTATTTAGTATTTGTTGAATGAATGATGAACTAAGACACAGATTCTGTTTCCAATACTGCCACTAACTTGAACAATTTCCTCCAAATAATGAAGCTTTATTCTCCTTATCCACTACTCTTCACAGGTCCCACTACATAGCAACTGCTGAGTAAACATTTAATAAACAAATGCTAAATGAATAGATGATGAATGAATAGCTGATCCCAGCAGTCTCTTCTAGGTCTAACAGTCTATGAGCACAGCTTAAGTTGATCTCTCTCTTCCCTGAGCTCCTGTAGCACACTCTCTGTTTAGATATTTGATTATATTCTATCTTTTGTTGCCTCTAACGGTTGAGTGTATATACTTTGTACTCCCCAATAGATTACATTTTATTTCCCTTGTATTCCCCATAGCGCCTAGCCCAGTGCCCAGAATATAATGAATGCTCAGTAAATACAGATTGAAACTGAATTGAGTATTGCTTCAGTACACTTCAAGCCAGAAGGAAAGCTGAAATAGCAGCAACCTCCTGGACTGTTGTTTTAATCTTTAGAAAAACTTTAGAAAAAATCTTCAGTTACTGCTAAAGAGATAATTTTTGACAGGTCAGGAGAATCAGCCAGGCTGCTATTTAGGCTCAATTTGACACACTGCAGCAGTGAACTCAGCCATCCACCTAGAAATACTGGTCTCCAGATAGAAAGAGTACTCAGGTATCATTTAGTAAATACAGATAGCAATGGGCTGAGAGGAAAACCAACCAACCAAACAACAACAAAAACCACTGCGGCTGAGTCGATTCCAACTCATAGCGACCCTGTAGGACGGAGTAGAAATGCCACATAGAGTTTTCAAGACTGTAAATCTTTACAGAATCAGACTGCCACATCTTTCTCCTTTGGAGCAGCTGGTGGGTTCGAATTGCCAACTTTCTGGTTAGCAGCCGAGCACTTTAACACTGAGAGGAAGACCCGGATAATTTGTAAAAGTCCTCTAAGGAAATTAACTGTGTGCTTAGCTGGTTGCAAACAGACACACACACCCCTCTCAACTATTTCTGCTCCTCAAGCTACTTTTAGCTTTGGGGGCAAAATTAAACTCTCAATCTTGCTCCTTCATTAGAATAGGAAGCAAAAGATGTTCAGATAGTAAAAAGGATGAGGAACTGCAGATAGGCACACGAGTGCCCAAGGAAATAAAGAAGAGTCACCATAATTACTGTCAAGTGTAGCCAGGAAAATTGTGGCTGTCTTTGGCACCTTAGAGTCCAGGACTTAATGAGCAGCTACTGAAATCAAGACTGATAGACGCATGTCTTGGTGTCATGGCCTGGGTGTTTATCCAGAGGGCCTAGATTCCATGTTGTTGTTGTTGTTAGGTGCCGTTGAGTTGGTTCTGACTCATAGTGACCCTGTGTACAACAGAATGAAACACTGCCTGGTCCTGCACCATCCTAACAATCATTTCTATGTTTGAGCCCATTGTTGCAGCCACTGTATCAATCCATCTCATCAAGAGCTTTCCTCTCTTTCACTGACCCTTTACCTTACCAAGCATGATGTCCTTCTCCAGGGACTGGTCCCTCCCGATAACATGTCTAAAGTACATGAGACAAAGTCTCACCATTCTAACTTTCAAGTGGCACTCTGGCTGTACTTCTTCCAAGACAGATTTGTTTGTTCTTCTGGTGGTTCATGGTATATTCAATATTCTTCATCAACACTGTAATTCAAGGGCATCAATTTTTCTTCAGTTTTCCTTATTGTTTGTCCAGCTTTCGCATACATATGAGGCGACTGAAAATACTATGGCTTGGGTCAGGCTCACCTTAGTGGTCAAAGTGACATCTTTGCTTTCCAACACTTTAAAGAGGTCTTTTGCAGTAGATTTGCTGAATGCAATACATTGTTTAATTTCCTGATTGCTGCTTCCATGGGTGTTGACTGTGGTAAAACAAGATCCTTGACAACTTCAATGTTTTCTCCATTTATCCTAATGCTGCTTATTGGTACAGTTGTGAGGATTTTTGTTTTCTTTATGTTGAGGTGTAATCCATACTGAAAGCTGTAGTCTTTGATCTTTATCAGTAAGTGTTTCAAGTTCTCTTCGCTTTCAGCAACCCAGGTTGTGTCATCTGCTTATTGCAGGTTGTTAATGAGGCTTCCTCCAATCCTGATGCTGCATTCTTCTTCATATAGCCTAGATTTTCAGATTATTTACTCAGCATACTGACTGAATAAGTATGGTGAAAGGATACAACCCTGACACACACCTTTCCTGATTTTAAGCTATGCCATATCTCCTTGTTCTGTCCAAATGACTGCCTCTTGGTCTATGTACAGGTTTTGCATGGGCATAATTAAGTGTTATGGAATTCCCATTCTTTGAAATGTTATCCATAATTTGTTATGATCCACACGGTCAAATGCCTTTGCATAGTGAATAAAACACAGATAAACATCTTTCTGGTGTTCTCTGCTTTCCATCTGACAGCAGCAATGATATTCCTCATTCTATGTCCTCTTCTGAATCCAGCTTGAATTTCTGGCAATTCCCTGTTGTTGTAATGCTGCAACTGCTTTTGAATTATCTTCGGCTAAATGTTACTTGCTTGTAATACTAACGATATTGTTCGACAATTTATGCATTCTGTTGGATGACTTCTTTGGAATGAGCGCAAATATGGATCTCTTCCAGTTAGTTGACCAGGTAGCTGTCTTCCAAATTTCTTGGCATAGCTGAATAAGCACCTCCAACACTGCATCTGTTTGTTGAAACATCTCAGTTGGTATTCCATCCATTCCCTAAGACTTGTTTTTCACCAGTGCCTTCAGTGCAGCTTGGACTTCTTCTTTCAGTACTACCAGTTCTTAATCACATGCTACCTCCTGAAATGGCTGAACGTCTACCAATTCTTTCTGGTACAGTGACTGTATTCCTTGCATCTTCTTTTGATGCTTCCTGCATTGTTCAATATTTTGCCGATAGAATCCTTCAATATTGCAACTCAAGGGTTGAATTTTTTCTTCAGTTTTTTTAGCTTAAGAGTTGCCCGTTGTGTTCTTCCCTTTTGGTTTTCTAATTCCAAGTTTTTGAACATTTCATTATAATACTTTGCTTCATCTTCTTGATCTGCCCTTTGAAATCTTCTGTTCAGCTCTTTTATTTCATCATTTCTTCCATTCGCTTTAGCTACTCTACATTCAAGAGCAAATTTCAGAGTCTCTTCTGATATCCATTTTGCTCTTTTCTTTCTTTCCTGTCTTTTTAATGACCTTTGCTTTCTTCATGTATGGTGTCCTTGATGTCATCCCACAACTGGTCTGGTCTTCGGACAATTAGTGTTCAATAAGTCTAATCAACTCTTGAGACAGCCTCCAAATTCAGGTGGGATATACTCAAGGCTGTATTTTTGCTCTTGTGGACTTGTTTTAATTTTGTTCAGCTTCAACTTGAACTTGCATATGAGCAGTTGATAGTCTGTTCCACACTAGGCCCCTGGCCTTGTTCTGACTGATGATATTGAGCAGATGTAGTCAATTTGATTATTGTGTATTCCATCCAGCGAGGTCCACCTGTATAGTCACCATTTATGTTGTTGAAAACAGGCATTTGCAATGAATAAGCTGTTGGTATTGCAAAAGTCTATCACTTGATCTCTAGTGTTGTTTCTATCACCAAGGCCATATTTCCAGCTACCAATCTTTCTTCTTTGTCTCCAACTTTCACATTCCAAAACAAATTTAAAACAAAACCCAAAAAACGTTGCAGTTGAGTCGATTCTAACTCATAGCAACCCTGTAGGACAGAGTAGAACATCCCCATAGAGTTTCCAAGGAGTGGCTGGTGAATTCCGACTGCTGACCTTTTGGTTAGCAGCCGTAGCTCTTAACCACTGTGCCACCAGGGCTCCATAGGAAAATTAAGAGAAAAGTGAAGAGGAAGACAAGAAAGTCTATGCCTACACACCCTTAGTTATCTCTCCCGAACTTAACCATCCTTGCATTCTTTGCCAAAAGAAGTGGCCATTCTTATTCTGTAATTCCATAAACAATTTACCCTTGGGAGGAATTAAGTGTTATATTTACATATCTTTGAGGTCTCCTCTTCTGCCAGCCTCTTCAGCCAGATACCTGTGTACTCCCAAGGCTCTGCCTTTCCACCTAAAAAATATGGTTGAATCCATTTGAGAAGTGTGCAAATGCCCTCCAAAAAGGAACAGAGTAGGTATTTGTCCATCCTTGTGCCATCCATCTCACTCCATTGGTCCCATTTGCGACAGCTGGATTCAATGGATGCCAACTCTGTACCTTGAAATACCTCTACTGCCAAAAACAAAAAACAAAAACTTACTGCTGTTGAGTCAATTCCGACGCACAGCAACCTTGTAGGACAGAATAGAACTGTCTCATAGGGTTTCCAAGGCTGTAAATCTTTATGGAAGCAGATGGCCACATCTTTCTCCTACAGAGTGGCTGGTGGTTTCGCACTGCCAACATTTCAGTTAGCAGCCGAGTGCTTTAACCACTGCACCACCAGGGCCCGTGCCTCTACTGCAGCAGATACTAAGTCACCTGCAATGATATGGTCACCAGAGGCTCTTTAGGGCAGGGACCATGTTCTTTTGATCTGAGTCCCTTTGGTGCCTAGCACCCATTACCCATTGCCGTCAAGTCGATTCCGACTCATAGTGACCATATAGGACAGAGTAGAACTGTCTGATAGGGTTTCCATGGAGTGGCTGGTGGATTTGAACACCGACCTTTGGTTAGCAGCCGAGCTCTTAAACACTACCCACAGTGCCTGGCATATAATATGTATTCAACAAACATGTGTTAAATACACGAATAAAATATATTCTAGGTTGATTTGAGGTATACCCAGGCTACTGTGATGGATGCTTTATATCCTGTTTCAATCTTTTTTTTTTTTTGGTTCCTTACAAGAGGTGGAATGTATGAGAATTTAAGGGCAGAAAGAAGAGAAAAAGAAATATATTTACCATGGAAGTCATCCAGCAAGATTTAGTGCTTTTCACAAAGGAAACTTACCAGTTATTTAAATGGAGCACTTGAAAGCTTACGAAAGAAAAAAGAGGGTGGGAAAATAGGAGGAAAGGAAAAAATACTTTCCCCACTACAGGGAGGGTCAGGACTAGGAAGAAAAGCCCTATGATTCACCCAAGAATAGAAGCTTAAAGGACTACAACTCTGTGCCAAGGCACCAGAGGCCCCGCCAACCCCAGCTCATGTGGGGCATGTGCTCTTTGATGCAGCCAAGGGAAAGGATTTAAGCAGGCAAATGGTGACCTTAGAACAGCTGTGCTCGCAGACTGTTTTGGAGAGAAGTAGTATCCTTATCTACATCCTTATTCTAACTCTCTCCTCTCCTAACTGCTAAAGGAAGCAAAAGAAATAGTTAATTATTAGACTAGAAAAACCAAGATTGTGTTTCGAATGGAATAACTTATGCAGAAAAAATATAGAGCCAATTAATGAAGAAATGTGATCTATTCCTTGCTGGAGTGTGAGCCAAGGAAGAAAAGAGTAGGAGACAGAAAGGACCAATGAGCGAAGTTTCCATGTGAGGCCTCTGCAATGGATGGCACAGCCTGGGCTGAAAACTCGCCGTAAGCCAGGAGTTTCCACATATTATCTTGTTTAATCCTCACAGTCACCATTTGATGTGAACCTGCTCTTCCCGTATCATAGCTGGGAAATCTGAGGTTTCAGTAAGGCTAAATAATAAGACCAGGACACCACAGCCAGACCAGAACCAGGACTCAAACCCACATGTGTCAGATGCCACAGCAATGCTTGCTGAATCTGAACCTAGAGAGGGAAGGAAATGCTTTATCTTCCTTGATGTTTCTCTGAGCAGTTAAGAACGTGCCTGCTCCCCCATCTAGCAAAGATTAGTCATACAACTATAAAGAAAACCAAACACCTCTAAGACCAACCAGTATAATTATTTACTGAATTCCTGCTATAGGTTGGGAATGCTACTGTGTGCTGGGGATCGAAAAATGAGTAAGATTGTCCCTAACCTAGGAAACTCGCAGTCCACCTAGAATAATCGCTGTAAACAATGTTGCCATCCAGTGGATTCTAACTCTTGGCCCCCCTGAGTATGTTAGAGCAGAACTGTGCTCCACAGGGTTTTCAGTGATGATTTTTCCTAAGTAGATCACTTTCTGCTGAGTCATCTCTGGGTAGATTCGACCTCTAAACTTTTGGTTAGCAGCTGAGCGCATTAGCTATTTGTACCACTGAGGGACTCCATGTTTTAATAAGGCGTGTGTAAAATGCTTTAAGAAAACAAGTAGGGAAACATTGAGAGCCAATTGGCCACACTTTCTCCAATAAGCTAGTATTTTTGCGGGATTGTGGGGAAAGACATTCCAGACTGAAGGAACAGCATGAACAAAGGCACAGAGCATGACAGGAACCCTTACATTTGAGGTATAGGGGGTCATCCAGGGTATTCGGTGGGAAGAGTGTAGAGATTATAGTCAGCCTTCAAGATCTGCTGCCTTAATATATGAGTTTTGACATTCTGGGGCTATGAAATTGGAACTAAATGTTAAAAATAAAGTTGAATGCTTATTTGTTTATAAGTGCAGTAAAATGCATCTCTGCCTTGCTGAGGCATGAGACTGGAAAATATTTAAATAGTCTTGCTATTACATACTTTCTTGCATTTCTTGAATAAGTGATAACTCCATAGTCCCCCCATAGCCAAGGGTTATGAAACTCATAGCAGACCTGGGAATGTCAAGCTATGTAAAACCCAGAAAAACCCCACAAAACAATCTGAGAATGTAAATCACACCTGGTGGGAGCCACTAAATTAGAAACACATTATCCTTGTCTGAAGTAAGCTTCAAGTTTTACATCCTGCCATTTAAGGAAATGTGAAGGGGCGATCCAGCCTGGCTTTGGCAGATGCCTTTCTCAGTGTCTGTCACACCAGCGCCAGGGAGCAATGGGGAACAGTGGGGATGGTGTCTCTGATCATGGAAATGGGGACTTCGGCCAAGGAGGGCCTGGGCCCACAGCTACGGTGCTCTTCCTGGCCCTGAACTTTTCCTGGGTAGTCAGGCAAATTAGAGTGCCTTCAGATCCTAGCTCTGCTGTGTCACATGGGTGACCCTGGAGTCTCCTTGAACCTTAAGTTGCCCATCTGTAAAATGGGGGAAGGGGTTGTAGCTACAGGATTATGCTAGGATTCACACAGAACAATGAATGTGTATACACAGAGCAAGTCTGACAGGAGGTACAGTTTGAGATTGAGGGATGCCCCAAAAGGTAAACAAAACAAAACAAAACGCAGAACAAGAGGAAGCCTGCAGCAGCAAAGCAGATACACACAGAAATACAAATGATCAGTTTTGTCCAGCACCAAAAGCAAATGTCACCTGAAAATTGGAAGTTTCATTTTCTGTGTTATCCTGTGGACGGATTTGCAGGCCCTTCCGTACGGTACAGACGCCCCTGCTCCTGGAAGCATTCCCCCACAGATTCTCCTTTTCCCCTGGGCCTTTGCATTACTAGGCAGTCCTGATCCATAAACACTAATCCCTGCGGCTCCTCTAGGAGGGAGGTTTAGCTGCATTCATGAGTTCAGAGTTAAATCCCTCATCTCCCCCAATCCAAGTGAACAGCTGGTGGCGGTTACTGATAGCACTGGAGGAAGTGATCACTATGCTGGGTATTTCCCTGAATAATAAGTGAGCAGTTTATGACATTCCTGAGAGCATCGGAAACTGCCATTGCCAAGCCCCTACCACCACCCTGCTATTAGGCAGAGTGAACGAATCCTCTAGAGGTTGAAACATGGGTAAGGTAGAGCCTCCCTTATACACACATGTGATTCATATGAACCATGAGACATCAAACCAGAGACCCTGCTGCAGGGACAGCAAATGATACACACACATGCACATATGCACATGCACACAGATACACATACACAAGCACACACATAGACTTTACAATCAGATTTTAATTACTAGCTTGTGGCTTTAGGCAAGTCATAGAGCATCTCTGAATCTTGGTCCCCTCCTCTGTAAAATGGGATAATACCTTGTCAAAGGTCCCCCGTCATATTTGGTAGCCTATGTGAATGCGTCTGGCACATCATAGGTGCTCAGTAAACATTAGTTCTCTAGTTCCTTACCTATCATAAAATAAAATCATGTGCTTGTCTCTTTGCTCAGAAGGAAAGCTTTCAAGATCACACTTTTGGGGTAAAGAAAAGAGTAGGAAAAAGAAAAAAGAAACTTCTGCCAAGATGGCTCTGGTGTCCTTCTTGGGCACAGTGCTCTTCCTGGAAGCATCTTGTGGAAGTGGCTGCTCTGTGCCTTGGCAGAGGGCTGTGCCGGCCTGAGCCAGGGGCCCAGGATGCCCAGAGCACAGGGTGCTCAGGGAGAGCTGAGCACTGGATGGCGGTGAGCCACTGCTTTCGCTGCACAGTGGAGCAGCACAAATCCCTGTATTTTCCAAGAAAAAGCTGCTCCAGTGACGCTGAATAGAAAAGGAAAAAAAACATCTCTCCTAGCAAGCAGTTTTGCTCTGGAACCTCCACTAAATGTGCTTTTAACATTCACATTGGGTCTGCCTCTCAGGGTCCTGATGCTGATCACAAAGTAAAGTTAGACGAGGCTCATTTGTCTGCCTGCCCTGGTGGTGAAGGGTGGCCCCGGTGACAGCTGCTGGCTCTCTGGGACAGCGGAGGCATGATGGCCCTGGGCAGAAGGAAGATTTAGGAATCAGTGCATTGATTGAGTACCCTCCTGTGAGCCAGCACTGTGCTAGGCACAGGGGGAATAGAAACCAAGGCAGTCTGACCTCCGTTATCTTAAATTCCAGCCAAGGGAGAAAAGTTAAGTGGTAATACAAGACATAAATAACAACTAAATTCAATAAAATAAGAGATGTCACACAACACTCCAGCCCATGATTAATTGCCAAACGGATGGCACCAACATTAAATACTATGCGAAGAAATCAGTCACTGGATATACTTACTGGCTGCTTCCTACATGCTCAGGAGCATGAAACAAACATGATATTTCTGAAGACTCCCCACCTCCTCTTCCCATGCTATCTGTAAGTTCTTGGCAGACCATTGAGTGCTATGCAGATAGCATAAATTTCTTATCAGAACCCCCACCCCCCCTTCCCAGGAGGACAACCTTGATGCTCAAGCCCCCAAAGGGAAAGAGAACAGGAATGCAGTTATTCCACCAAGAGGTTAGTGGGCACATCCGCTGGTGCACACGCCCCTAAAGCAGTTACCACTCAGTCTTGAAACCGTTTACGATCTGTCTCCCTCACTAGACTACACTCTATTCAAAGACAGGGCCCTGTTTTGTATGCATTTGTGTCTTCTCCTTCGTCACTGCTTAGTTTGATGACTGACACACAGAAGCCATTCCCAAAACATGGGTTGAATGAGTGCTTATAGAATGCTTATGAGTTAATATGTTGGCACTGCCTAGCGTATCTCATGTCTATGGAAGAACTCTTGAGGGTGGACAACATTTTACTGGAAAGAATGAGACTTTGCCATGGAGCATGCTGGCGCATGTTCAGGGTGAGTGAAGGAGACGGGCAGTGGTCCAAGGGATTAAGGTGAAGCACAGTCTGGCACCCTTACACTTCTCCATGCTTACTATGATGGCAAATCAGGACAGACCTAGAGCAAGAGGGCGAAGCAATGACACATGAGTAGACAGGACTGAAAGTTAGGAAATAGCTGCTGAGCACCTGCTAGGTTTCTCAGCCTCATCCTGGATATTGCAGGGCATATGCACACAGAGTATGGAGCCCAGAGTGTAACGACCACCTTATTCAAGTTTGAATGAAGCAGAAGATAAGTGAATTTTACTTTTTCAGTGTTTTATATAAAAACTATTAAACATACAAAAAGATGAATAATTTTACAGCAAATACCCTTAAGCCCATCACTAAATTCTACAATTAATATTTTACTCAATTTCTTCATCAGAAATTCATCAATCTATGAATCTGACACCTTTGATTTTATAAAGAATGTATTCTATTTAGGGAGACGAGCTGTCTGACTATTTCACAGCACAGAGCTCGATAGTGAGGTGCAGACCCAGGTCTGGTTGGACTGAGAAGGTAGCTAGCCGAGAGGAATAAATATTCACAGACTGTTGCATGGAGGGAAGCGGGGCTTTAGCTGGCCCAGAGGAATGTGTGAGGTTTGGACAACAGAGGGAAGGAGGGTGGATTTAAGGGAGAGGAATCGTAACTAAGGCTCTGAGGGTGGCCATCCCAGAAAAGGGGAGTGGCATTGTTCTGAGCAATGTCACCCCTCCCTCCCTCCCTGCCTGGTGGGGTTGTGGTACACATTGATTCAGCTCTATTGCCATCACCCTGAGCATTATCAGGGTTAGCACTCAAGCTCAGGTGAAGACCCACAGCGTCCTTCAGACCCTGAGGGAGTTAGCATCTTCCTTGCTGAGTGACAAGTGGGACTTAAGAGACTGGTCGACAGGCATGAGCCTTTTCCACGCAAAGTTGAAGGAGAAAAAAGAGTTGCATGTGTGTGGGGCGCTGGAAGTAAAGATGGGTGCTAGGAAAGAGATGGGGGAATTTGAGACGCCTGTCCAAGACTGGAAAGCTTGTCCACCAGAAGGGAAAGTGACAGACACCTGAGCCAGGGAACACTCTGGCCACCAAGTACAAGTGAAGCAAGTGGAGCAGGTGGCATACAGGGCGGAGGCAGCTGTCAGAGCCGACAGCCCCACTAAATGCCCGTGTTTCCACTCCAGGAGCCTTCTTGGGAAGAGGCTTCTGAAGATCAGTTTTAAACGGCTCTCAATACTTAAAGTCCTTCCTGGGACATTTGCTGGTATTGGGAGTCGGATGCGCTCCTGGTAAACAACAGAAAGTGCTGAACAATTACTGAGTATGTCTGCACAATTTTGAAACCCAGTTACCTGTCCCTTGGCAGCAGAGAGTTTGGCTGCCTGCAGCTGGGAAGCTCTGTCTCGCCCTTGTTTTCTGTCTCTCCTCAGCTCTCGCCCAGAGTCATCTCCCCTTTCACCTGCATTGTCTCTATCTCCTTCCAGTCATTTTACTAAGTATGAATTCCATCTGTGTGGGCTCCCCGGCCACGGAGGACCACATTTCCATCTGCAGTGGTTTCCCAGTGTCATGCTGGAAGGCCTGGTGTCCCCAGAACAATGGCTGCCTATCCAGTGCACAGCCGGGCCATGCTCAGGCCAGGAGGAATTCAGGCGAGTGCCGAGGAGGGATAAGGCCGCTCATTTTGTAACACAGCCTGTGCACCTTGTCAGCAAGATGGAGAAAACTCACTGTTTTCTCTGGCTTTTAAGATTTCCATATTTATTGCTTGTTTGTTCCCACTAGGGAGAAGGGAAGTGGAGAAAACAATGATGTCTTCCATTCGAAATTTGAAACATGAACTTGTGAGGTTCAGCCTCCCTCCCCATGTCCCTCTGCAGTCCCAGCAATGCATAGAAACATAGAATGTTAGAACTGGAAGCACTCGAAAAATCTAAACAATATTGCCTCATTTTACACACAACATACAAGGAAACTACAGGCAGGAAATAAAGCAGGCCTTGCAATCCATTCATTCTGGTTTGAACCCCTGCTAAGAATTTGCCTTTCTAACAAGTTCCCAGGCCAGGCCAATGCTGCTGGTTAGGGACCAATTCTGAGAACCACTAGTAGAGCAGTGGTTCTCAAATTTTATTATATGTAAGAATCACCTGGGGATATTATTAAAATGTAGATTCTTATTCAGATATCTGGGGTAATGCACATTGTCAGCAGGGGTTTGAATTGGAAAGAACCAGCTCGAAGCCCTGGAATAAAGGGACCTGGTCAACTCAGATAACTATTTAGTAGCAGCCCTGAGACTAGAATTTTTGTCTGCAGAGTCTTAAGTAATTTTTTATCAATACTCCATATGGTAGATGTCACCTTGAGGACTAAGGTGCATCTGACCCAAGCCATGGTATTTTCAGTGTCCTCCATATGTATGTGAAAGCTGGACAATGAATGAGGGAGACTGAAGAAGAATTGATGCCTTTGAATTATGGTGCCGGCGAAGAATATTGAATATACCATGGATTGCCAGAAAAATAAAAAATCCGTCTTGGAAGAAATACAGCCAGAATTCTCCTTAGAAACAAGGATGGTAAGACTTTGTCTCACATACTTTGGACATGTTATCAGGAGGGACCAGTTCCTGGAGAAGGACATCATACTTGGTAAAGTAGAGGGTCAGTGAAAAAGAAGAAGACTCTCAATGAGATGGATTAACACAGTGGCTGCAACAATGGGCCCAAACATATCAATGATTGTGAGGATGGCACAGGACTGGGCAGTGTCTAGTTCTGTTGTACACAGAGTTGCTATGAGTTGAAACTGACTCCATGGTACCTAACAACAATCACTCCATATGGCATCTGCTCTGTTCAAGTCAAGCAATGCATATTGAGATCCAACTGTGTGTAAGATACTGTGAAAGAGGGTATCTAGGGAATGACCTGCTTAAATTTTCACAATGATCCTTTGGGATTGGTATTTATCTCCATCTTTAAAGAGGGGGAAACCAAGGTTCAGTTTAGTGCCCGGATCACAGAGCTGGTGAGGCAGAGCTAGGGCCATAACCAGGCTTAACGAGAGAATGTCACTGCCTTCAAGGGGCAAACTGTCTAGCAGAGGTGATGCTGCAGAACAAGCAGATGAGATGCAATAAAAAAAGATGCATTTTTTGTTCTGCATCTCACTTTGGTGAGTGGCATCTGGGGTCTTAAAAGCTAGCGAGCAGCCATCTAAGATGCATCAACTGGCCCCAACCACCTGGAGCAAGGGAGAATGAAGAACACCAAAGACACAAGAAAAGTATTAGCCCAAGAGACAGAAAGGGCCACATAAACCAGAGACATTGTCAGCCTGAGACCAGAAGAACAAGAATGTGCCTGGCTACCACCAGTGACCGCCCTGACAGGAAACACAGCTGAGACTCCCTGATGGAGCAGGAGAAAAGTGGGGTGCAGAACTCAAATTCTAGTAAAAAGACCAAACTTAATGGTCTGACTGAGACTGGAGGGATCCCGGAAGACATGACCCCCAGACTCTCCCTTAGCCCAGAACTGAAACCATTCCTGAAGTCAACTCTTCAGACATAGATTGGACTGGACTATAAGACATAAAATGATACTCATGAAGAGAGTGCTTCTTAACTCAAGTAGATACGTAAGACTAAATGGGCAGCTCCTGTCTGGAGGTGAGATGAGAAGGCAGAAAGGGGCAGGAGCTGTTTGAATGGACACAGGAAATCCAAGGTGGGAAAGAAGAGTGTGTTGCCACATTATAGGGAGAGCAACTAGGGTCACATAACAATGTGTGTATAAATTTTCGTATGAGAAACTAACTTAAAATGTAAACTTTCACTTAAAGCACAATTAAAAAAAAAAAAACAAAAAGAATGATGTATTTTGGAAGCTAAAGCACATAGTGCCTGCCACACAGGAACAGGGGCAGGGGTGCTATCTGATCAACGGGCCTGGGGAAGCTTTGTGGAGGAAGCAACACTGAAGTTATCTTGTGGAAGAATTTCAGCTGTCAGTAAGGCTGGTAAGGCATTTCAAACAGAAGGAAGAGCATAAGCAAAGATGGACAGGCGGCTCAGTGAAGCACATGTAGGCGGATGTGGATGGGGCCTGAGAACATGTGTGGGAGGAGTGAAAAGTGAGGCTAGATAGCAGGTGCTGTCATCCATGGGATGGTTATCAACTGAGGGCCCATGTGTCTGCCAGTGCTCTTCTAGACCTGTGATTTGGCAGCCAATGAGAGAGAAGGGTAAGGACATGAGGTGCACAGATACACACATTATAAGGTGACAGAGAGTGCCTGGGGCCACTTGAGGTAACATCTGAATGGCAAGGAGACACTAACTGTGGGAAAATTAGGATGTGGGGAGACGTTTGAGCAAAGGACATAGCAAGTGCAAGGCTCTGAGGTAAGAACAAATGTGGCACTCTTGAAAAAGAGGAGAAAGACCCATGTGATGTGAATATTGGTGGTGGAACATTGGTGGGGGCTACTAGTGGGAGATGGTGTAGGCAGTTGAGCAGGGGTCAGGTCATGTCAAGTCCTGGGGTCCACAGTAGGGAGACCGCATTTTATTCTAAATTCTATGAAAATAAAGTCTAACCCCTTCCCCACTTCATCTGGCCTCTGCCTCTCACCTGGGCCTCATCTCGGTTTGCCCAAGACTGTCCCAGTTCCAGCCTGGAGAGCCCTTTGTCCCAGGAACACCCTCTGTCCCCAGGCCTCTTGTTTACTACAATCTGGTCACAGTGGTTTAGGGCCATGTTGTGGAGTCCTTGGAAAATCTCTCGCTGATTCATTAGAAAGTAGAAGGCCATTCAAAATTTCTGAGAAGTAGACTAACATAATTAAAGTTCTTTAAGTATGTTTAAGATACTGACAACCTCTCGGATCATTCATTTTACATAAAGATGCCTTTTTTATAACTTTTTGGGATACATCTGTATGTGGAATGGGTAACAGGCCAATAACTATAGCTTCTTTGGGTATTAAAAAAAGAAAAGGTCATCTCCATCCAGATGTTCCTGTGAACACCCTCTCTTGAAGAATTAACAGGACTATTTAGTTCTCATTCTTCAAGACTTGAAGGTATGAACTCAGAATATCTCTACAGTAAGCAGAGTATAAGGGAGCAGGCTTTCACATGAGGAGTTGGTTCAGATTCTCATAGGATTATCTAACTTCTGTGTTTATGTCACCTGGAGTTGTATTTTTTAGCTTTCTGTTAGTGAGGTATGGCATGTAAATAGGACCTTGCCCCTTTAAGAATCTTTACCAAGATAATGGAATCCGTGATCTCACAATCACATAAATCACTGCCAACCTTCTTAAGTCAATTCATATTTCTACAGTTCGTTAGTGGCTCGGGAAGAAATTGCATTTATTATAATTGCCTCTAATTGCACCAGATTAGTGATTACAATTATTGATGGCAGCTGATTATTCATTAGGCATCAAATCAATTCCCATGCTTCCTCATTACGTGAAACAGTAACTCTGATGAGGAGAGGTCTAAAGGAGAGGTCCTCCTCTTCTCTGCATGGCAGGCAGCCTCCCAGTGCTGCCTCTAAACAAGCACCTGAAAACAATTTAGGACTTAAAGTAACAGAGAAATGTCCTTTTCCTTCCCCACCCAATGCCAACCCCAAATCCAAAACTGACCGGTAAAGCTGTGTGATCTGTTAAACATCACCAAAGGCTATTTGGAGGCCCCAGAATGCTCCAGAATTGCTAGCTCTTTCAAGATGCCCTTCTTGGTTGCATGATAGATACTTCAGAGTTTCCTGGATCAACTCTTCTTAAACATATATCACCTGGAATGTGGAAGAAAGATGTGGCCGTTGGCTTTGGTAAAGATTTACAGCCTTGGAAACCTTATAGGGTCACTATGAGTCAGAATCAACTTGACAGCAGTAGGTTTGGTTTTGGGGGGGTTTGGAATGTGGAAAGAGACTAGATTTTAGAGCCAGACAGACTAGACTTTAAATTCTGGCTGAATACCTGTGAGCTGTGTAAAGCCAGGCAAGACAATGATCCTCTCTGAGCTGTAGAGTCATCTTCAGATTGTGAGCTACGCAGGCCATGAGGTATTTTCTGTCTTATTCACTGTACTACTTCATTGTTTAGAACAGTGCTTACAGAGAGTCAGAGCTCAATATGCATCTGACAGATAAATGCATGAGGATGACAATGCCTAATTGAAAGGGT
Organism: Trichechus manatus latirostris; assembly: GCF_000243295.1. Taxonomy (NCBI): domain Eukaryota; kingdom Metazoa; phylum Chordata; class Mammalia; order Sirenia; family Trichechidae; genus Trichechus; species Trichechus manatus. The sequence continues at coordinate 5,280,248 of NW_004444000.1, read as the reverse complement.
TGTTGTGAGGATTGAATTAGGAAATATATTTAAAAGTCCTTTCACCTGGTAAGAAATAGGTGTGCAAATGTCGCTTCTTTTCCCCTGCACTTCCTCCATACTTTAACATCTAAATTATCTTCAGAAAGACTTCTTCTCTTTTTGTACATTGGCTTAATATTACATCTCAATGTCTCTTTCATGTATGTTCTTGTTGGTGAAGACCACTGTATTTATAATGGAATAGCAGTTCCAGAAGACTTCTGCATAGTGATTTTTGTTCTCTGTCTCATTCATTGGTACCTACAGTGTGCCAGGCTCTATTTCCTTGCTTTGTTTGCATTCAGGGAATGTGCATGGTCTAATGAGCCTATCAAGGATGGAGAAACCAAGCTTAGCTTGGAGAGTCAAGAAGGCTCAAAGGGGTGGCATCAGAGACGGGCCTTGAAGCTGATTGACTAGATTTCCAGAAGAGCAAGTAACATCTGCAAAGAAAGGGAGACAAAAAATAGCACATACTCAGGGCTGCACTGTGCCCTCCCAAGTGCTTGATACATGACAGCAACAACAATGATAGGTGCTGTTTGCCAGATGCCCTGATCCTATGGGTAAAAACCTCTGTGACAAAGGGGGCTTTCTATCTCTCAGTGACCAACATCTCAGAAATGTGAAGTTGTCTTTGGAAAAGACCTTAATGTGCCTTGGTGATACAGAATCCTAACCCATTCTTTTCCAAAATTTCCAGCTCACCAAAATCTACCTCCTGTGTCAGTACCACCGTTTATCAGCTCTCCCTACTTTTCACAGTACTCCTTCCACTCCTGGTTCAGGTCAGGAAACAGAAGTGTCTGCAGGTATCAAAGGCATTCAGAGAATCCCACTACCTGCACAGATGCACAACCCTCTGAAAACCAAATAGGCTGTGGAGAAGAAGCATGCAGCCTAGCTCCCTCAGGTTTTTGTCATTGGTGCCAGTTCTACATTTCCAGGTTGCTCAGGCTCAAGCCCTGCAGAGTGTCTGACCTGTGCACTGATTCTCTGGGAGAGCCAATGATGATTCCAGAAACAATCCAAACTATGGAGCCCAGAGTCTGCACTGGAGGACATGTCCCTGGTGCCCTCTCTTTGTGGCTTACCCACACGGCTGCCAGCTACACTCCTCTTTCAGGGGAGCTGAAGGTGACCATGTGACTCTCTGGGCAGAATGAATTTATCTCCTACCCTGAGTCTCTTGGGCATTCTTGAGCCAGGTGACACATCACCATTTTCCCTTGAGAGTCCCCCTCCACATCCCAGGCCACTAACCGTATAAGAGGAAATTAACCCTCTTCTCTAGCTAATATGTTCCTCTACGCCACTGTCCTCTAAATTCCCCATAGAGTGGCAGTCTCCTGTTTGAAACCTGATCATTTTGGGAGACGAAATAAGTAAGCATAGCATCATTTCCAGAGAAACAAGAGATTATAAGTTTTACTTGCGGGATCAGAACCCTGGACAGTGCTTTCGTGAACTTAGGAAACTCACACTCCCAGCCTCTTTCCCAAGACCCACTAGAGGGCAGAGTCTCTCCTAAAGGACAACCGGACACTTGCCCCCTGGATTGTAAAGGAAATTGTGCTCAGTGGTTCTCTGACTGGGGAGAAAGCTGCTGTAACCGGAGCCAGAAGGGAGCTCTGTCTGGTGATCAAGCGCCTGGGGGTTTTCCTAAAGACTGCAGCAGCCCCCTGCATCCCCCTGCTCTTAATAGAGCTCCACTCAACTCAGAACTGCCGGAGAAGCACAAGTCCCAGCTCCACCCCTCCCAGTGTTAGTCAGCCAGTGCCTGTGCCCCCCATCAGCTGGGTAACAGTTGGTAAATGAGTCCCAGTCTAGCTGCTTAGCAGGGAGGTTCTGCAGCCAGAGCCTTCATCCTTATGGCAGGCACATTAATGCCAAGTTTGTTCATTCTAATTAATAACAGTCAGTAAACACCAAAGAGAGCTAATGATGATTGCAGGCCGTAGCTCCTGTGTGTTAGCAAACATGCCAGGCAGGTGGCCTCTCCTTCCTCCCAGGAGCGAGGCTGGGCCTGCCTCTCACAGAAACGTCTTCCCTCCTCAAGGCCACCGCCCTACATTGGGCAGCCTTGCGTTACTTCTCAGCCTGACTCCTGGTGAATAGGAAAAGGCCAAGATCCATGCCAGCCAGTCACCTGGAAAGGGTCTAGGACCTAAGAACTTGAATGCAGGGCCTGGGGTTCTTCTGAGTCCAAGACATCTCTCCCTTGCACTTGGGGTTGAACAAATTTTCTTTTTTCTCCCTTTATGTTAAAATATTTTTTTTGCAATACCAAAATAATACAATCTGCTTTGAAAAATTAAAATAGTACAGAACATGTAAGAAGAAAGGGAGATTCTCCTTTAATTCTACTCTAAAGGTAGAATGATGTCACCAGTCAGCGGTCCATACTTCTGCCTCCTCTCATTGCCTCCTCTTTCCCCTATCTCTACTTTGATTTGATTCTCTTCTAGTCTTGGGGAACACAATGGTTTTATTCTAGCACTAAATCATCCCTGTTGTTAATGCTTTACTCCTTGTTCAGCAAATCCTGGAATTTTTTCTTTTTTAATTATAGGGGTTGTGGCAATTTAAAATAATTGCATCTATATACCCTCATTCAGCTGTGAATCTAAATTTAGAGAATATCTTACTTCTCCAAATAGTTTCTGACTCCATGGCCCTATGATAGGGGTCACAAGATGTGTCTGATGCACCTCCTTAGGGATGCCATTTACTGTGTCCGTGGGCTCTCCATATGAGTCCAAAGGCTGAATTTTAAACATGGATCTCTGGCCAACCGATACGATGACTCTATGGCACTAGGCAGAGGTGATTCAAGAAATGCACAGGTCACTGTGGTTGGTATCTGAACCTTATCCATAGCTGATTTCTCTGCTGGAGAACTCACAGAGCCCTTTCTCTCTGCCATTATTCTTGTCTATCTCATTCTCCTTCTGGTAGAATTTAGTTCACATGGCTACAAAGGTAGCATTTCTTCTATCACCACCACTGGAATTCAGACCACACGTTCTTCATTGATGGACTGCTCAGCCTATCTCATCCAGAACATGCCCTCTGAAGGCTTAAGGATGAAGAGTATTTAAAGAACTATAAAAAGTGATTACATGCCATTGCTAAGGATGCTTATAAATGGATCCAAGTAAATGACAGAGTGTCAGTAGAATGGCTCTTCTTACTGTCTTTTGTTTCTCTTTTCTTTGTAAAAAGTTTTTTATTTGCCTCTTTTCTGTGCCCGTCATTCCTCTACCTGACTATGATTTTTTTTTTTTCTCTTTCCTCCTTCTCATTCACTCGCCTTTCCTTTTGATTACAGTAAGGAATTGAAGGGCATTTCTGAATGTGGCTTTACACATTTAACATTCATTCATCCATCTATTCACCCATTCATTCCACCAATACTCATTGAGCTCATTCTCTGCAGCATTCTCCTGCTGGGGTCTCAAATAGAGAGATGAACAAGACAATCCCTGCTCTCAAGGAATGCTGAATCAAACGGGGAGAAAGACATGAAATCAAAAAGGCTATTAAGTGCAGACAGGTTATGGTGGGAGTTTAAAGAAGGTGATGAGCAGTTCTATGGGGCATATCAGGGAAATCGTTGTAAAGCAAGTGCCACGTGGGCTAAATATTCAACTATGTTAAAGGAACCTACTAAATAGAGAGTGAGAGACGGGGTAGGGGGGGATGGAGTTGTAGGCAGAAGGAAGTTGCCTGAGCAAAAGCTCTGGGGTGTGAAACAGCCCAGATCATTTGAATATCTGAAAGTAATCTAACCTGGCTGGGGAGGGTGGCAATGAGAAGTGATCCTGAGCATGGCTGTTGGATTCTATCATGGGGAACCTAGCAAGCAGGTGGAAAAGGCACACAGTATTTACATAGGGTGATCTGCTTAGGGAGTGTGGCGGGCTGGGAGGGGCGCATTTACATTCTACCTAACACTCTTCTGTGGTATTTGAATTTTCATCCCCATGAGCATGTATTACTTTTATTAAAAAAAAGAAACAAAATAATTTATAGCATCATGCACCATGTTAAGGAGTCAGGTCTTTCTCTTTTGAGAGCAGGGAGGCAGTCAGATTTACACGCAGGACAATGGCATAGTTAGAGATGTGTGACTGAGGCTTTATGCTTCCCATCGCTTCATTTTCAAATAGGTTGAGTATAAGCTCTTTGTATGTTTTTTCACAACATAACCCAGTTGGTTTTTACTTGTAGGTGGCCCTTGGTCACTGTTATTGTTCTGTTGGCCAGTGACCCTTGATAGATGCAGGGTACCCACCATTTCCTCTCCATCCACCAATCATCATCTCATTTCCATCATCACTTTCTAGACACCTGCCTTTGTCTTCACATACTCACCCCGCAGGGCTTTCAGGTAAGGCTGAAAAACTGTCTATCAATCCCCAGCCAAAGTATACCCTGTCACGTGTTCGGGCTCTCGAGGGCAGCCAGTGGACACCCTCCTGCACCGGTCAGTGTACGCAGCAGCCCCTGTAGCTGCCTCCTGTACTGGGGATAGAAATGGAGCTGCCACATAAACCAGGAGTGATGCGCACCAGGCTGATCTTTCTGCAATGCTGCCCAGTGACCTAGGAGGATTGGAGAAGTAAATTAGCCTGGAACTTAGGAGAAAAGAAGGAGGTGCAGAAGAATCCCTCCCCCTTCTTTTCCCTGCTGCTCCAGCCCTGACTTTCTTCTCCTTTTAAACCCATCTGCCCAGGCCTCAAGAGCCTCCACAATATGTCCCACCCCACCTACCACCACCACCACTAGTTGCCATGGAGTTGACTCCGACTCGTGGTGACCCCACATGTGTCAGAGTAGAACTGCACTCTATAGAGTTTTCAATAGCTGATTTTTTGGAAGTAGATTCCCAGGACTTTCTTCTGAGGTACCTGTGGATGGACTTGAACCTTCAACTTTTCAGTTAGCAGCCAAGTGTGTTAACCCCTTGCACCACCTAAATGGCTTTATTCCCTAGACAGGGCAGCTTTTTCCCTGAACTGTAAAACTACCAGCCATGTCTCCAGGCCTTGTGCCAGGCTACTGCCTTCCTACAAACATCTTCCCTTTGTGTTCCAGTTCTATAAGTTCTACTCAAACACTTCTCCTCCAAGAAGGCTTCCCAAAGACTTTAGTTCTTACTTTTCTCCCTGTTCTATTGACTCCAAAGCCCCACCACACCTTTTCACACTTAATGCAGATCAGTTTTGGACTGGTTGCCCTTGTATTCTGTCCATTAATCCCACTGATCTTTTTGAATATCCTTAAAGGTGGGAGCCAGGAATTATAAATCTTTGGTTTCTTCCCCAGCTCACAGCACAGTGCTACTTAATAGGAGGCTGATTAGTCAGATTCCTAGGAGGCATCAGAATAAGATCACATATTTGTTTTCAAGATCACACCAGGAAGAGCTTGAACTTTGGAGAGAGACAAAAAAAGAAAAAAACACACCAAATCCATTGCTGTCAAGTCAATTCCAACTCATAGTGACCCTATAGGACAGGGTAGAACTGCGCCATAGGGCTTCCAAGGCTGTAAATCTTTACAGGAGCAGACTGCCACACCTTTCTCCCATGGAGCCACTGGTGGGCTCAAACCAATGACCAATTGCTTAACCACTGCATTGCCAGGGCTCCTTTGGAGAGAAACATAGGGGTTCAAACTCAGGATCTGCTACATCCTAATTAAGTGACCTTGGGCAAGATCCTGAATTTAAATGAGCTTCACTTTTCTTAACTGTAAAACAGGGATAATAATACTTCTCTGGGAATCTTAGTGACTTAAAATAGATGAGTAATGCAACTAACTCAGGGCTTGGGTTTTAAGAAATAGATAATAAGTCTTGGTTCCAGCCCTTCTTCTGTCTTTGCAAAAATTTCACCCTTTGGCCACAAGCATGTTTTGTTTCCACCACCACCACCTTCTGCATTTCCCTAGGTCAACCCCACCTGGGGAAGACATCGCTCCCAGGCAGTACATCCAGGTGATGCCTCAGGAAGTGAGTCAGGAGATAATGGAAAAGAATGACTAACATCTATCTCTGTATCTGCATCTATATCTATATCTATCTATATATCTGTATCTGTATATCTACATCTATATATTTATATCTATCTATATTTCTATCT
>NW_004444000.1:5184721-5273978 GCF_000243295.1 Trichechus manatus latirostris | reverse complement strand
TATATCTATATCTGTATATCTATATCTATATATTTATATCTATCTGTATTTCTATCTCTGTATCTGCATCTATATCTATCTATACATCTATATCTGTATATCTACATCTATATATTTATGTCTATCTATATTTCTATCTCTGTATCTGTATCTATATCTATATATAGTATCTCCCTAGAAGGAAGGGGGAAGCTTGATCATCTTCATTTATATTCATAGTGCTTTTTTCTCCCCAGAGATTCAGTGCCATATATAAAAATGTAAAGTTATAAAAATTATGAAAACATTCAGATTAAATGTGATACTGGCAAGGCTTCAGGAGATACAAAAGTTTGCTGATTCCCACTGGGATGCGTATAGCAAAGTCTGCTTTCCCCTGTTCGACTTCTTTATTCTGATCCAGAGGGAGCGCCTGGGGAGGTGAGAAGATAAGAGGCCGACACCATGTTGTTTTATTTATTTATGTGATGTCTATCAAATACATCCACTGCCTCCAGGCCTCTTAGTATATCTAAATCCAGCAGTTAACATCCACTTCAAATGAAAAGAAACAAGCTGCCAGCAAGCTTCCACTATGGAGCAATAATTTAGGGTTAGTTACCAAGTGCCTGGGAATTTGGGACTTTACTCCAGAAAGGGTAGCAGTAAGAGAGTTACAGTAGTGAAGTTTCATAGCCAAGTACCTGATTGCCCTCAGTAGCGGGGATCCAAGAAGGCAGAATGCTTGGCTTATGCATCTTTGTTCCATCTGTGGTACTTGTGCATATACGGTGGTTAAAAGCATGAATGAAAGAAGGTATGAGTGATTGAACCAGAGGTAGACAAGTAGTCCTGAAAGTTCATCTCCACCGCTCTTTCTGGTGCCCAAGAAATGATACCAAGAAAACAGGTAATGGTTCAGAGGAAGGTTGGGGAAGGAAGTTATACCCATTTCTAGAATATCCTTGAAGTTCAGGCATATTTAATTAGGCTAGAACCTGTACTTACCTGTGATAATGCCTCTGAGAACTCCACCGAGCATATTGCAGTCAGGGGAATCAGGGAGTACATATCTGGTGTCATACTCTATATAGAAGAAATTCCAGGGAAAGGAGGTCTTCCAAATTTTTTTAGACAGAAGAGAGAGTCAAAGGATTTTTGACTGCCCACAATATGTCAAAAGGCACTAAGTGAAATACTTTCATATATATTATTCTACAATGAGCCCTGTGAGTAGTAATTATAGCCCTAATTCCTCAGGGGGAAAAAAAATCAAACAAAAAACAAACCAAACAAAACTGAGATGCAAGGAAGGTAAGTATTTCACCCCAGGTCAGAAACGACTGTGTGCTACAGTCGCCAAAACTCTCTTTACCCCACATGCTCATGTGCCTTGTACACCAAGAAAGGATTTTCAGTCAAAGACAGACTACTGGAAGCTATTCAAAGCTATCCCATGCAGCTTTTCAAAAATCCTCATTATTGAAGACTCTGGAAAAAAGTAAAACATTAACACAAGAAAAGTAAATTCTGCTCCAGAGATGATTAACATCTGCTGACGCTAACAACGAGGTTACTTATATCTTTCAAATGAGAATGTACATTTTAAGGTGGCGTATTTCTCACATGCAGGTACACACATAGAGACATTGTGTGTTATCTGTGTACTGACGCACATTTCCTGCCATATGCAGCTGACTTATGAGCACACACGCAGTGCTTGTATCTGTCCTGGGGGATGTGTGGCCCTGGATCTGGGGACTCAGTGTATCCAGACTGGCAAACGGAGCAGGAACAAGAATGAAACAATCACAAGAACAATAGATAACCGCATTAGATATTTACTATGTGCCAAGCACTGTTCTGAGCACATTACTATAAATGTATTAATACTCCAAAAGAAAAAAAAAAAAAAGTACACTGTTGGCCCCTTTTCAGATGAAGGAATGGAGATTGAGAAATGTTAAGTAGTTTCAGATTACCTAGCCCACAGTGGCAGAGCCAGGATTCAGACGCAGGCTGTGAGACTCTAGAACGCTTGCTTCTAACTCCCACTCTCCTACCTTACCACTTCTTCTAGAGAAGATGTGGGGGATGCAGGGTGACCTTTAGAGAGCACAGAGGCAGCTTTAGAAAGAAGATAATGCCTCATAAAGGAAATACTTCTCTGGTATCCAGAGAGTAAGTCCATCTTCTCTTAGAACTATGCAAACAAAAAAGAACGGGCTTTGAAGTTAGAAGGAACACTTCTGGGCAGACCATGGCAGCACTTTCCAAAGCATGGAAAGCTTGTGTGATGATCCTAAAACCAAACCAAACAAAATCTGACAATGCAATGATCAAAAAAGTTTGGGAACATGGCACCAACTCTTATCCCCCTCTTGGAAATTCAATTCAGGGTGTGCAGAAAGGCTCCAAGAAGTCATGCTGTTGGGAAATCAGTTTAATTTTGTTAAAACTAATGGAACCATGAACCAACTTCTCTATCATTTTTTCTTTATATTTCTGTTAACATCCTTGGAAGTGTTCAAGAATCCTCTATACACGAGACTGCTTTGTTGGTAAGTTGCTCATTCCTGTTTCCTGCCTGTTTTGCCCTTAAGAGGAAAACTGAATGATTAGAGAGAGAGAGAGATGCCAAAAGTCAGGACCACAGTCTTAGCAAACCCTAAGTCCTCACATAAAGTAAGAAAGTCAGGGAGATAAAGCCAGCCAACTGAGGAGGCGTAGCAAACACGTAATCAATTGTTAAGGTGAAATTCTCACCTCCTGCCCCTCATCCCTTAATAAGATTACCACCCATGGATATAGGTGAGAGAGGCCAGGCCTCTTTGACCAGCCACAGCAGTTCCACAGCAGGCAGGAGAAATGAAGCATCCTGTTGGCTGGAATTGCTGTGACCAGGAAGTGTCCCTAGATTCACCTGTTCTGACCAGAGTCTAAGCTTTTAGGCAATCCAGTAGACTCCAGAGAGCAAAAGACTTGAACGAGCATTTTACAAAAAAGGGCCCAAAAGGCCATCTCAACATCATTAGGTATCAGGGAGAAGCAAACTGATACCAAGATGAGAGGCTAATGGAGATCCACCAGAATGAGGAAGAATGAGAGGCAGAAGGGAGGTGGGAAGGAGGGAGGGAGAGGGAGAGAGAGAGAGAGAAAGAGGGAAGAGGAAGGAGAGAAGAGGCAATGGTGAAGAGGAAGAAGAGGAAAGCAACCCCCCGGACTAAGTGAGGCTGTAGAGTAACCGTAGGTTTAACACACAACTAGAGGGAGTGTATCTTGGTGAAGTCACTTTGGAAAATGGTTTGCCATTACCGTATATACCGAAGTTTAAAATATGCGTACCATATGACAAATTACATCCCACTTACAGGGAATGAGTGCATGTGTGCTCCATCCCCGGAACACATGCAGGGATGTTTCTGGCAATATTGTTTAAAATAGCCTCGAAATGGAAACAATGCAAGTGTCCATCTTAGTAGAATGAAAACATACATTATCATGTATTCATTCCATTGAATGTCAAAAGCTCTGAAAATTAATAAGTTCCAACTACACACAACAAAGATAACTCACACAAATCACACTGAGCTAAAGTAGCCAGTTGCAAGAGAACACATACTGTATGGCACTCCACTATAGGCACAGTTAAACACTTCTGTTTAGGGACATATACTTAGGTGCTAAAATTAAACTAAAAAACAAACGAACAAAAATAAGGAAATGTTTATCACAAAAGTTAGGATACTCATGCCATTGAGTCAATTCCAACCCATAGGAACCCTATAGGACAGAGTAGAACTGTCCCATAGGGTTTCCAAGGCTTTACAGAACAGACTGACACATCTTTCTCCTGTGGAGCAGCTGGTGGGTTCAAACCACCAACCTTTAGGTTAGCAGCTGAGTGCTAAACAACTCTGCCAACAGGACTTCTTAAAAGTGAGAATAAGAAGGAAAAAAAGTGAGTTTACAATAATTCATCCAGCTACACACCTATGTTTTTTGTACTTTTTAAATGTATATTTTTCAATTTTTTTAAAGAGCCTTAAAAATTCTAAAACTGAACTCAGATCAGTTCCACTCTCCTGAGCTCTAGATGTGTGCCTACAGTTACCTACCAGTAGCTTCAACTCATGTCCCACAGACTCCTTAAACTCCAAATATATTCACTTAACTCATCATTCCCTGCCTTTAAGTCTGGTCCTTCTATGTTTCCTAACTTCGTGAAGCAGCAACCCATTCTAGGAACCTGGACTCATCCTGTCTCCCCCTTCTCCCATGTCCAATTAGCTCCTAAACCTAGTTATTTCTACCTCCTAAATTTTTTAAAAAAAATTATCTCGACTCTCCTTCCCCACTACCACTATCTTAGTTGAACTGCATTATAATCTCTAACCTATATAATAATAACGCTTCCCCTGGTTTTCTTCTTTCTACTCTGACCTCCATAGACTACCATTTGCCTCCTAGTTCCCAGAGAGGCCTTCCTCAAATGCTAACGTTATCAGGTTATATTGTAATTTAAGATCTTCACCATTTCTCTGCCACCTGGTATAACCTCTTCATATGGCACACAAGGTCATCTATAGCCTGACACCTACATATATCTTCATTCTCATTTCCAATGAACTTGTCCACTTGCTATTTCAAGCCTTCTTAATTCATGTACCTATTTACCCTCCACTGCAAACACCTTCATCTCCATTCTTTGCCTGATCAGTCCTCACTTATTTATCAATTTGTCAGCCCACAAATCAAATGGCACTTCCCCTGTGAATGCTTCTCTTCATATATCCTGAAGAGGGTGATTCTTCCCTCTCTTTCACTCATTCAGTAGGTTGGATTTACCTTAATTTGTTACTTATCATACTCTGGCCATTGTGTGTTTACATATCTATCTCCCTTTCAGGATAATGGGATCCCCTTCATGGCTTGGTCATATTGATATCCACATTTCCTAGGACAATGCCTGGCATAATGTATGCTCTCAATAGAAGTCATTGAGTGAATGAATGAACAAATAAATTACGTAAATGGTGACACTGTGCTGGTTTGAGGCTTAAGGTGTACCATAAAGAAGCTAAGTTACTCTAGTATTGAGTGGTGTATCAGTTGTTGAGCAAAAACACAAGATTTAGGCACATTTGATTCTTGGCTGGTAAATCAAGATCCTTGGGGATAAAACAATTTATAAACAAATATTGTTACTCATGGGGTCTCCATGAGTCGAACTGACTCAGCAGGAACTGGTTAACTGGTTATTGCTACAATTTCTTTTTTTTAAATATGTATACAAAAGTCACTCAGGTCACCTTGAAAAGTGGGCGCCCCCTCTCCAAAGCCACAAAGAAATAATTCATGAGTACAAAGGGAGATAAGATACCACTTCTTACCACTCCAGTCTACCAATTTCTTCTGGCTTTTCCGCTGTTTTGGACTGCTCTCTCAGATAATTCACAAGCGAGATGCAAAAGAATCCCCAGAGTTTAAGTTATACATTAGCACTACTTTGCTATACACGGAGAGCAATTATATTTCAACAAAGTTTTTTGAAATCACTTGGCCTTCCCTCCCTACCCTATTTCTAGGAGAATACCAGCTTTGTTTCAGTTTGCTTTGTTTTGCCTTTGAAGGGCACCACTGCACAACAGGTGCCCTGATTGGGTAGTGGAGGCTGGGGAAGGCCTGCTGGCCTCCCCAGCCGCTTCTCCTAATTAAACTACTCAGGTTGTGCTGGGTGACCAGCTTAGCTAGACACAGAACCCGGGTCTTTGAAAAGAAGCATACATTTTCTAAATCATGAATATGTGTTCAATACTCTTAATCCCTGGCATACTGTAAATATAGGAGAAATAGAAACATTGTTCCCAGCCCATGTCCACGGCCAATTTATATCTCCCACCATTTTGTTTGGTTCTTTTTGGTTTGGTCCTTAGGAGGAAGAAGGGAAAAATCGAGCACAATTCCATTAGAAAGAGAGATCATTGTTCCTTATGATTACATCCACATTAGAGACAGTCTTCTAAAGTGAATGTCTTTGAAGCCCATTAATAGTTCTCCTAGTCTTTTCTGGGTGATAGAATGAATTATAGAACAGAGTCCTCCAGCACAAGAGAATTAACTAATAGCCTGACTTACCTATGTACCTCCAGCCTGCTTCCACCCTGTGGCACACCCAATTACTGGTAGATTAGGAGTGAAGTACAGAGCAGTCCCGGAGCATTTTTTTTTTTTTTTTTTTTGGCTCTTTCCTCGCTTTCATCAATTGGTCCCAGCTCAGTTGTCAGCTCTGGTTTTCAGATGGTGTCTGGGGAGAGGAATGTTTCCAGCTCTTGCCCAGGCAGGAAAGGTCCATCTCTTTGCCTTTTCTTCCTGTTATCAGCATAGTCCTCTACGAGGTTAACAACCCCATGGGGTACAGAGCACACTTCCACCGATAGCATCTTTTCCCCAGAGCAGCCAGTCTCCCCAGGGAACCGACTCCATAGAAAAATGTTTAAATGCCAAGAGGTGTCAATGTAAATCTGCCGGCATGCATGTCAGGCCCCAGACATGAGTCCCACAGTAGCAAATAAGGAAATATTGAATGATAGCAGAGATGCTGCCTTTGTTGATGACTGGTGCCTCCAGCTTGGTGCACAAGCCTCCAGAAGAAAGTACTCATCTCTAAGGGAACAGAGACGAAGGACATTATCTTGGCTCTGCCAGAGAACACTGGTTTAGTATCTTATGGATGGAAGTCTGTGATCTGAGAGCTGTCATGTGAAGAGCATATCCCTGCAGCTAAAGGCCACAGGGCAAACAGAGATGGAAGGTTGGAAACACAAGTGTTGAGATTATAACCCAGTATGCCTCTAATGTTCAACCTTTTATCTAATCCCCAACTCACCTTCCCATGTCAACAAGTTTAGTCATTAAAGTAAAAAAGTCACCTCCACCTCTAATTAGGGTGAAGTAGGTAGACAGAATCTTCAATCTCTATAAATCTTCAATCTCGATAAATTTGAAAAAACAACCACTTATACTTAGATTGCATTAAACAGAATATTATAATTTACTGCTTGAAACTACACTCTTACTAGAAGTAGTATTTAGTAGTGGATAAGTCAGAGTACCTATGTTTAAAAGCCCAGTTCTGCCACTTGCAAGTCGTGAATACTTGGGCAAAGTACTTAAACTCAATGTACCTCTGAGAAAGGATATAAAAATAGAACCTACCTCATAGGGAATTTTGAAAATTAAGTGGGGAAAAATGTGTGTGTGTGTGTGTTTGTGTGTGTTAGAAGGCCATGTTGTAAATCTTAACTATTATTATCTACACTATATACTATCCTAGGGCAGAACGCTAATGATGGGATAACTTAGTTATACATACTCTTGGTACGTGCATGTTTGTGTGTGTGTGTGTGTCTGCCAAGGGGATTCATAACTTATTTTATAAAAAAATTGATCTGTCATTAGAGGCAGGGCAGCTCATTCCAATGTTTTGAAGTAAACGTTTGAATGAATCTTATCTCTACAGCTAAGTCACTTGTTTTGAGGAGGAAGGAACAAGTTACGCTTAAAGAAGAGTAACTGATGCTACCTTTGTGGTTGGGTCATGCCCGGCAACCAATGAATTGTTCTGTAAATTGGGTAACTTGGCTCCAAGGTATGAAAAAGGAATCAGATTCAGAGACCAACGGCCATTACCTCCACTTTTTCACTGACTCACTGAGTCTATAATAGCCACTTCACCCTTTTGTGCTTCATGCTCCTCCTTTGCAGGGAGAGGTGAAAACAAGAGTCCTTTTCAACAAACACTAATGAGGTTTGGCTTCTTCCATCGCCATGACTAAATCAGTGTCAGGATCTTCTAACCTTTAAGTGCCCATGACGTCCTCTTCTTCAGGAAGTCATCCTGATAGGTGCCCAGGATTCTTGACCTAAAACCAGTAATAAACTCATCTTACTTCTTATCTGGAAGACGTATTTCTAAAATTAACTTGATCGTGTTTTATAGGAGTCTTGGCTTTTGATTATCAGTTCTGTGAGTATAGTGGACTGTATTGTTGACCCAATTAGATGCTTCTGGGAGCATCTTGATGTTGGGACTAGCTGAGAGTTGTCTTTCAAACCTGTATCTCTGAGAAAATGTTAAATGTCAGTTCAAGACTGGAATATCAAAGAATTAAGCCCCAGAGCCCAGCACATAACTCACTTTGCACTGTTCAGCCTGGCTTTCTAGGGCAGTATCACTGTCACTACCTAGAGATTCTACTTCAAGGCCACTGAAAATAAAAAAAGTCACCCACAAATAAAATCCTATCTTCTACTGCCCTCAATTGAGATGCTCTGTGCACAAACAGGAATCACCCTAAAGAACTTGCTGAGTCTTTTATACACTGAGATTTTACCCTCTACATCAAACTACTTGCAAAACAGAAACCATCCTATGAATTGGGAGGCTGGAGGTTCACACAAGACTGGACTGAAACTAAGTAATGTTCATTCTTCTGGTGCTCTCTGCACTCGCTGCCCAGGCAGCAGCACAGAGACCATTGTGGCCCTCCAAGGGCTGGCCTCTCAAGCCCCTGACTCTTTCCATAGCCCTCTGCACATCTGACATACCAATTCTGGAGGCTTAAGATCCTCAAGGAGATGGATTGACACGGTGGCTGCAACAATGGGCTCAAGCATAACAACCATCATGAGGATGGCACAGGACCAGGCAGTGTTTTGTTCTGTTGTACGTGGGTTTGCTATGAGTCAGAACTGACTCAACAGCACCTAACGACAACAACAACAAGACACAGAGACTTGGAAATATCCATAATAGTCCAACAGTGTTTGATTAATTAGAGATTGTCGGAGAATCAAAGGACAGAGAGGTCTCTTTCCTAATCCTCAGAGTTTTATATATAAATGTTACTGATTTTATTAATCTAAATGCCTCAGCTGCCTCTTTTCTCTTCCCTAGAGCCACATGTCTGCTTTTGTTCTCAAGTGGTCAAGATTTCCTCCCTTTTTGTGTACATGCCCATCCTATCATTAAACGAGCACCAAGGTGCTCACATGCATGGAGTTTTTTTAGAATATCATTTGCTAACGGGGTTGGCAATATCCTAATAATTCAAAGAGCACCTTCTTTGGACTGATGATCAGGATGTTGGAAAATCAGCCAAGTGCTGTCAGGATAGCTGGCCACAATTTTCATGTCTTTAAATGGGCAGCGGTGTACATCCTCTCTCAGTGTGAGAAGGAGGGAAGGTGTTCCCTCCCCTCCGCAGAGTTCTAAGCATGGCTCTGCAAATGCTGAATAGAACTAAAACCTGCGGGGGTCAGAATGGAGGCTTCTAATGCACTATTCTGCTCCTGTGTGAGTCATGCTGATCTCAGCAAAGGAACAAAAAGAAGAACAACATCAAAGGGATGGATCAGCAAATGTGGAAAACTCTTGATACTTGTTGAATCCAAATGATGGATATTTTTCTGTGTATGTTTAAGCATTTTCATAATAAAAAATTAAACTCAAAAAATAACTGAAGGATTAATTATGAAATACACATTAGGGTGTGTAATAAAGGAGCAAGCATGACGGTTTTGTTTGTTTTCATTTTTTTAATTTAACTAGCACATTTTTGTGGCTGACTTGGATTTCTCTTGATAAGCCAACCTCCATTTATGCATATTTTCAGCCATGTCCCCAAAGCTTAGTCTAAAACTTTTCTTCTTATTGTCTTGAATGATACACGTAGCTACTGAAAACCATATTCCTCATGATACACCAAAATAGCCTATCAACTGCCTCTGGTTTTTTAATCTAGCATATCTTGACATTACTCTGATAAAATGATAAATCATCTTTCTTTTTTACATTTACAGTTAAGGATACTGCTTTATTTTTCTCCTCCATTTCTCCTATACTCTTTAGTATCCATGGATCAGAGTAGGTATGGTCCCTTCACAGTCTCAAGTTTATAAGATTGAGTCTTGAAACTTAAGAAGTTTACATTTAAAAACAGACGGAAAATACATGAAAGAACGCCTTAGTTTCAAAGACCATTATAACTAGGTTCTAACTAGTATATTACTAAAGATATAGGCTAAGCTACTGTAACAGTGCAACGCCAAATACAGTAGCTCGATCAAGGTAGAAATGGTAGCTGATAGAATAGGTAGGTGGTCTAGGGCTGGTGGGGATGATTCTAATGGCCTCAACACACAACTTCTAACTTGGGTCCCAAACTGGCTGCTTCAGTGCTTACCATCACATCTGCAACCCAAACAACAGGGAAAAGAAAGAGAATGTCTCAGTTATCTAGAACTGCTGTAACAGAAACAACACAAGTGGATGACTTTAACAAACAGAAATTTATTTTCTCAAAATTTAGGAGGCTGGGCTCTAGGAAACAGCTTTCTCTCTCTGTTAGCTCTGAAAGAAGGTCCTTATCTCTTTGAGCTTCTGCTCCTGGGAGATCTTCGTGTGGCTTGGCATATCTCTTCTCCCATTTCTGCTTCCCTAGCTTGATTGTTTAATCTCTTTTATATCTCAGAAGAGATTGATTTAAGATACCCACGCTAATTCTGTCTCATTAACATAACAAAGAACCCATTCCCAAATAAGATTATAACCATAGACATAGAGGTTAGGATTTACAATACCTATTTTGGGGGATGCAATTCAGTCCACAACATTCCACCCTTTGTTCCCCCAAAATTCATGTCCTTGCCACATGCAAAACACATTCACGCCATTATATCATCCCCAAAATCTTAAATCAGCTCCAAGTTCAAAACCTGATCTTCTGAAACATCTAAATCAGATATGAGTGAGACTTTAAGCATGTTCTATCCCAGAGCAAAATTCCTCCTTACCTGTGAACCTGTGAAATCTAGACTACAAATTATCTGTTTCCAAACTACAGTGGTGGAACAGGCACAAGATAGACGTTTTCATTACAAATGAGAGAAATTAGAGGGAAAGAAGGGATAATGAGCACCAAGCAAGTCCAAAACACAGCAGAATAATTTACATTAGCTCTTAAGGCTTGGAATTAACCCTCTGTTCTCTGAGACCATCTGGGCAATGACCCCAACCTCCAGACTCTGGATGTTGGCCAAGCCCTTTGGATTCTGGGTGGAGGCCCCTCAGCTCTGGGTTTCAGCTCCACCTTCCAGGTCCACTGGGACAACAACTCTGCTTCCTCGGCTTTAGGCTACCCCATTCTCCTAGTCCATCTGAGTGGCAACCCTACCTTCTCAGCCCAACTGGGCCCATTTTTCTGTCCCTTGGGCACGGCAGCCCCACCCCCTCAACTTTGAGCATCTCCCGGCACACCTTAACGGCAGCTCCACACTCTAGAACCAGGTTGGTGAAGATTTCACCCTTTGAAACCGAGAAGGCCCTGCTTCGCATGCTCCTTCCAATAGTTCTGCTGATTTCCGAGTAGCTCCAGGGATGGTTCTTTTCTTTTCTTGGAGGACAACAGATGCAGCTAGTTTGGTCTGTTCCTACCTGTAGAATCCCAAGAGGCATAGTGTTCTTCCTTTCATTCCTTTTCTGTCCCTTTCAGTCTAAGCTGATGGGTTTTCTGCTGTGGTGGTAGGTTAGATCCATCAGTCACAGGCTTACTCTCTGTAACAAAAGATTGTGTAGCCACATCCTTGGTGACCATTCTAGGATACATGTTCTTAGTTTATACAACAGAATTTTGCAAATCTTTAAGTTTTGTTTTCATTTTGCACAGCTCAGTTTTAAGTCCATCTCTTTCCTTTCACATTTTACTATAAGCAGAAGGAAAAACCATGCAGTCCCTTTAAAATCTTATTTAGAAATCTCCTCAGCCAAACATCCAAGTTCATCACTTATAAGTTCTATCTTCCACAAAATATTTGAACACAATTCAGTCAAGTTCTTTAACAATGCATAAAAAGCATCACCCTTTCTCCATTGTCCAATCACATGTTCTTCATTTTCTTCTAAAGCCCACCAGAAGCACGTTTAACGTCAACACTTCTAGCAACATTCTGTTGCTGGTGCCATATGAATTCTCAAATGACAAAGACTTTCTCTATAGCTCTCTTCACTTCCTTCTGAGTCTTTGACATCCATAATTCTACGAATAGTCTCCTCAAGGCAACCTAGGCTTTTGCTATTAGACACTATAAAACTCTTTCAGCCTCCACCCATTACCCAATTCCAAAACCACTCCCACATTGTAGGTATTTTTTAGAACAGTACCCCCACTTCTCAGTACCAAATTCTGTCTTAGTTATCTAGGACTGCTATAACAGAAATTACACAAATGGGTGGCTTTAACAAACATAAGTTTATTTTCTCACAGTTTAGGAGGCTAAAAGCCCGAATTTAGGGCACTGGCTCTAGGGGAAAGCTTTCTTTCTCTGTGGACTCTGGAGGAAGCTCTTTGTCTCTTTGAGCTTCTGCTCCTGAGAGATCTTCAGGTGGCTTGGCATCTCATTTCCACCATCTCTTCTTCCTTAGCTTGCTTGTTTAATCCATTTTATATCTCAAAAGAGATTGATTTAAGACGTATCCTACACTAATTCTGTCTTATTAACATAACAAAGAACCCATTCCCAAATGAGATTATAACCATAGGCATAGACATTAGGATTTACATCACATATTTTTGGGGGATACAATTCAATTTATAACAAGGAACAAGGGAATAATGTATTCATTCATTTTAAAGACATAACTTGAAAGTGGTACTCTCACTTTCACTTTCGTCCCATTGGCCGGAAGAGAGTCACATGGCCACACCTAACTGCAAAGGTGGCTGGGGAATGCATCTTTATCTATCAAAAGAGAGACAGAAGAATGTGTATTGGTGAACGCTAGCATTTTCTGCCACAGCCAGCTGGTGGCTGACCAGGACTTAAATTCAGGTGTTCTGACTCTGAATACTGAAGTCATGACTCTGCTATTGAAGACATGAAACAGCAAGGTAAAAAAAGATTTGTCCACAAAAATGAATTAGCTCAAGTGTTATACCATGTGTCTTTAACCCCAGACAGATCCTTTTATTCAGCTGGTCTTTGCAACTCATAGACAGAAGTGATTTTGCCTATTCTCGTCACACTTTTTGCTTGGCCTTTTCTTTCATGAGAGGAGAGGGAAATACCCAGTTTTCTACAAGGAAAATCCAAGTTTTTCTCTACTTAGAAATTACAGAGATAGCTGGGACTAACATATATCCCCACAGTCGTAAACACAGCCCAAAAAATTATGATTCAAAAATCCATTATATAGGGTCAGGACCAGAATATATGTTCCAACATGCCATAAATTCTCTAGTAATCATGTTCTATTTAAAAAAAATCAATACTGTGGAGTCAGACTGTGGTATAACACCCAAGGAAGAGAACCTTCTGTGGAATTTATTTTCCATTAAATCTTTGTCTAGTGCCCTATATTCCAGAAGAATTGGTCTCCTACATTCTCTATCCTTTCTACTGGCTCCTTCCCTCCCCCTTTCTCAAGTCACATCTTTTGAATATGAAAAAGCTATATTCAGTGCTTAATGTAGTCTCTCTGAAAAACCTTTAAGGCCATCTTCATAAACACAACCATTTCTTATTTAATAAACAATCACTGTCTCATTAAATGCAAATTAGTTCTTTATTCTTAGCTGTGTTTTTTGAATCTATTACTTACCGTGTTTACCAATTTTGTTTCCTTTGGCTCAAAAGCCTTCTGTACACTACTCATAAATATGAAGTTGAAAGGAAGGCATTTTCTTTTTGTTTAAGCACCTGAATTAGCAGCTTTGAGCAGCCCTCCCCTGAAAGCCATCTCTGTCTTTCTTGTGCCCCGTGTGCTGACACTCCCAATCACCTGAAAATAACTCAGCAAAACTCCTAGTTGCATGCAGTCCAACCTGGGGTCTTTGTCACTCACTAAATTCAACATCTACCTTCCTAGTGCTGTGCTGAAGAAGTCAGAGGACTCACTGCATGTGGGAAGTGTGCAATCTTTGAAAAGAATAAGCACAGTCAGTCCTTTGCTTATTCTTTTGTAGTACCGACAACACTTGGCACTTTACTTCACTCAGTTTAAACATGTCCAAGTTTCCTGGCTTACAGGACACAGTGTATGGCCCATCTGTTCCAGCAGGCTTTCCCTGATTAGATAGGATGCTTGGCAAACAGAGTCCCAGATAATGGGTATTTGAATATTTTTGTAATTTCTGTGGTTGTGCCTAACAGCTTAGCAGTTGGCCCTATGTTTAAGGAAAATGGATAATAATCATGACTAAGGTGGCAATTTCCATTCAAAAATTTCAAATAGTGCTTAATTAAATCTTTCAATAACATTTGGAAGCAAATGTTCACCTGCCCATGTGATACACGAAGGAGAAAGAGTGAGCGGATAGTGAATGAACTCTTCAGTGGCTCACTGTGACCAGTCCAAACCGAGCACAGAAGACATCACCTCTCCCTCAGTTACAGACCCTAGAGTATCCCCTACAACCCAACCCTTCACACTGACTTGATGAGTTGTCATCTGGCTACGAAACCCTATCACAAATGGCACAGACTTCTTAGCATTCGTCACGTATTTCATATGTGTTTATGAGAATCGATGGACCATCCTTTACTGACCTGTCAGAGGACCTGAGGGTTATAGTGAAACAGTTCCACAAAGGCCTTTCTCTGGACACTGTCTTGATAAAGGAAAAGAGTTGTTACTCTCTGGGTAATACTGATGGTCACAAGCTAACCAGCTGGGCTCACTCAGAGTATGCCCTAGATTGTAGAGAGTGCCTCATCAAAATCGTTCTCATATCTGACACTTATTTTGACATAAAAAATCTTCAGTAAAGCAGCTTTTTCTTAACTCTCCTTGGTAATGTTTAATATCTGAAACCCTGCTAATAATAAAGCAAACCTTATGAGTCATCTAGATAAACCCTCATTTAGAGATGAGAAATAAGCTTCACCCCAAGGGTAAAGAATTCCTTACGTTCACATCAGTAGTTCACCTCCTAGACTGGCAATTGGCCTGGGACCAAGGTCTCCTGACTTCCAGTCCAGTGACCTTCTGCTTCAGCATTGCAAATGGATTTTTCTTAGATTGAAATCTGAATCTATTTTTATTCCTTCAGTTCCCATTGGGGGACAGGCAGGAGGCTGAGGTGAAACAATAGAACAGTTTGTGAGTATCCTACTTATATTCATTATTCCTATCACACAAAGGCCACGCCGCATTTTCCCTCACTTTTCCTCTCCAGGTCAAATGCTGCCTAATTCCTTTGGCCTCCCATTACAACCTTTCTTCTTCAGCTCTTTCTGTCTCATTGTCCCAACCTGCACAATCAAGCAAATGAGATTTACCTTTTACCCTCTAGGAATGTTTAAAGATTGATACATATCAGGAAAAAGACTCGATTTATTAGAATTTCACAGTATCCTGTTTGAACAGAGAAAATATTTCCCTAGGAAAAGAAATTTGGAAATAACATTCTCTTCCATTATTTTTTAAATTCATTTTTCTCCTTCGTATTTTATTTTTTTATCTGGTTCAACTACACGTTAATTTCTTGTCTGAAGGTCCCGATTGTCCCAGGAAAGCGGGTCATGCACTGGAGCAGGACACAGAGGAGGACGATGCAGTCAGGCAGGGCCGGGAGCAGCAGCTCTGCCACGCTGACTTATGATGGATGAGGGGAAAGTCTATTTCACATCCGAGGTGGGAGAAGAAACCCTCAGAAGTGGCAGAGTTTTGAGGGAAAGAGAAAAAGAACTGAAGAATCAAATTCATTATGTGAAGTATAATCTCACCAAGAAATATTAAAATATGTGAGCAGCACCCAAGATGCAGGGGGGTGGGGAGAGTGCGGAATTGGCTGAAGGTGTTTGTCAGCTGCCAAACCAGCCGTGGAGTCAGAATGGCACAGGGCTCCATGGCTCTCTCTGCAAACAGCCTTTCCCGTCCAGGGAGGCAGCAGAGCACGGGGGCTGTCCCTAGTCAGGTGATCCCGAGATGCAGCAGGCCATGGAGACTTCCTTGATGGTCTTTCCCCCTCCCCCTCCCTTTCCTGCATATTTTATATCTGTTAAATGTTTTTTAAATTATGTTTAATGATGTTGTTTTTTAAAAATTGTTTAATGATGTTGTTGCTGTTAATCATCATCGACTCTCGGTGGCCCCGTGTATAGAGTAGAACTGCTCCATGGAGTTTCCAAGGCTATGACCTTTCTGAAGCAGATCGCCAGGCCTGTCTCCCGAGGAGCCTCTGGGTGGGTTCCAACTGCCAGCCTTTAGACTAGTAATGAAGGGCTTAACCGTTTCTGCCACCTAGGAATTTCTTTCCTGGGTGTTTCTTAATTTTGGACTCCTCAGAAGCCATCGTAGAGTTTTGGCATCGATAACCCTATGAGAAGTTTTACACAGTGCTTTATTTCTGGAACAGTTTGTAATGATGGGTTCCCTAACCCCTCCCTACTCATTTTTAAACTTCAGCCTAGCTCCATTTAGTCACAAGCAGCCTGAATCCTCCCGTGAAAACAGTTTGGAGAGCCTTCCCTGTCACTTTAAACATGCTTGATGGACTAAAATTCTCTGAGGCCTGCATATGCACCAGGCACCAGTCAACTGGTCCCCCCATCATATCACATCTTCCAACAGCCCCTCCAGTGCCCACAGGGAGAAGACACAGAAAGCTTCCCCGATTATGGGCAGGGGGCAGATTCTGTCATTTCATTCCCTTCCTCTCTTCTCATTCCCAGAGTGACCTTAGGCAAATCACTTTTACCTCCTTGAGCTCAGTTTCCACATCTGGAAAGCTGAGATAATAGCTACCTGCCTCGTGGGGGAACCTGCAAGGCTTAATTAATTAGTGTTTGGCAAAGCTTTCGAGACCTTTGCTTGAAAGAATCCGTGTGAGTGATATTATTATATCGCTAGAGCCTTAACTCCAATTTCTGCTTCTGAAGCTAATGATTTTTTTATTTTCTGGAGGAAAAAAATATTAATTTTTAGATTCCAGTAATATATCAGGTAGTGGGAAAAAATTGACAATTTATTGAGGATAGCACTGTCCAAATGGATGTTCCAAAAGCCCTCTCAGGGGAAGATTGCAAGGAAATCTTCATATTTTACTATCTTCACTGAAGTCTGTCTCTCTCCACCCCCCCACCCCTTCCTGTCCCACTCTTCATTCTCTCCGTAGGGTGCTAGGGATTAACCTGGGTGGGCTGTGCAAGACCTGGCTGAATAAGTTTTATTTTCCAGGAAATGGGAGCGGAGTCCACACCCCCCCGAGGGTCACTCTGCAGTACTGCATTCATCGACTGCCATTTTAAAGCAGCCACCCTTCCATCTGGACACTTCTTTTGGTTCAGCATCGAAGCCGAACGCTTAGTATTTTCAAGAAACAAGACTTAATACAATATCCATGGATTGATTTCAAATATTCGGGCACCTTCTCTATTCAAGGCATCAAACTAATTTACTGTGTCAAATGAACCAACCCCGCCCTCCAAGGCAATGGCCTGTGTTTGCCATGGGGATAAATAGTGCAAGGCATTGGCAATCATTTTTCCCTTTCCTTTTCCTGTCCGTGGGGCCTAATGAATTGCTAGGCTCCCCAAGCCGGGTTCCCATTGGTTCCTAAAGCAAACCCCCAGTCCTTTTCCTTCACTGTTTTATTTATTATGATTTATTTATTTATTTATTTTAGTAACCGGCAGGTGCTTATGTAGCTGCAGTACTGAGCAACAGGCGTGTTTCTGCTCTCCGGTCTTGGCCCCGGACCTTTCACCTTGGGCTACCAAGAAGTGAAATCCATCTTTGTTTTTCTAGGACACTGTAATTGGATATTAGCTTCCGTGCCAGAAGTGGGTATTTTGTGCAGGGTTTATCTATCAATAGTTTATGCTCTTTTTTCTGAATGTGCTTCTGGAATTGGATAGTGCCCGTCAATTCCATTTTAGTGGAGAAAAAACTGGCTGGTAAAGAGACAGCCTTTTCTCTCCCTCTGTCTTTCGTCCCGGTTCAGCTAGTCCCTTTGTATTCCTCGTAAGTTTTGTACTCATTTCCCTTGGAGCCTTTCTTTAGATATTCCTTCCTTCAAGAATGATCCACCTCACACACAGTCACATCACACGCAAACATATGTGCACACATTTCTCTGTAACCTAAATCGTTAACTTTCTGTAGGGTCCCTCCATGAAAGTATTATTCCAGCCCACGATTGCCTTTCCTTTGCTGGAGTCCTAGTGCCTGTAATCTGTACCATCACAGAGGGGGTCACTCAAAGGCATATGCCAACGCCTGTGCTTCTCAGGTCTGACATGTATGTGGGTTCCCTCCCTTACAAGACGGCCAGCTTGTTGAGAGCTATGACAATTCTGAGTTATTAGACATTCGATAGCTGCCTGTTGGCTGTTTTGATTATTTCCAGCCCTGTCCCGGCTGACCAAGGGCCCCATACCAACTTCCCTAATGCTGATTTCTCTTGTCTCATCTCCAATGGTTTCCTGCCTCAAAATCTGCCTCCAGGCTCAAGGAAACTCTGGTAGCTTCATAAGTGTGCTATCTTTCCTGCTTCTGTGCCATTGTCCATGCTTGACCCTCTGCCTGGTGTGGCATAGACTCCATTTTCTACCGGTAAAAATCCAGCAATATTAAGGGCCCAGCATGAGCTTCTGCTTGGTAAAGTTTCCAGACCCATGCCTTCCCCACTTCCCAGGTAGTTAGAATAGCGCACGTCTCCCTTTGCACCGCCTCTACCCGTGCAGGACACGGTTGCGAGCACTCTCCATGCTGGGCTGAGTGTTTCTGTTTTCATGGCTCCTTCCTCTTCTACTCTAGGAGCATCTTGAGAATAGTGTCTGCACTCAGTGCTCCATAAATATCTGTTGAATAAATAAGTGAGCAAATATGTGCCTCTATATGCTCCATTTTTAGAGCAAAACATAATCATACATTTAATTGGTTTTTCCAAGGTGCTAGTAAAATGTCTGAGAACCCTGTAAAGGGTCCTGAGTCCCTGTGAGAACTCTGCTACATGACTTCTGATAAACGTGGGTCCAGCACATCTTACTGAAACCTTCTAGAGTCACCCTGTCCCCAGCCAAACCATTCATAGGTTCTAGCGACTGCTCTGGTGACCAACGTTCTCAAGGAAGGAGCTTGATCCTTAGCCGACCAATCTATGTACTCAGCAAGTCCTACCTTTGTTCTCCCTGAAATCCTACCAGCCCCAAGCTAGAGAACACTGCATTTTTGAGGTGGATGGGTACTTTGTGTGTACACACAAAGACAAAAGTTGTTAGGAATGAAAATGTGATGTCGATATAAGATGATATTATTAGAAACCTGTTAAATGGGTTCCTGGTGTGGGTTTTTAATGTCTCTCCCTCCACAAAAGCTGCTCCACACCACGCCTCATCTTGTGTAGTCAATACACCCCTGATAAGAACTATCACTGTGCTGATGGCGCTGAAAGAAATTACACATTTCGGGGACTCCTCCAGTGCCACACTGAGCGAGCTCAAACGATGCTGCTGAATTGACAGATGCATTTGTCTGTTCTTGAGAGCTAGTAGCTGTTCCTTGCGGGATGTATTGCAAATTCCTTAACAGCAAGGAGATAAAAACAAATCAGGGACTCCTTTATTGCACCTTCATGCTACTTCCTTTGAGAGGGATTCTTGATGTGACTGTGGTGTGTGAGTGGTTTGTGTGACTGTGGGTGCATGTGAGACACGTATGTGATGTGTACATGTGTGGTGTATGTATCTGTGTGTGCGTGTGTGGTGTGTATGTATGTGGGTCTGTGTGTGCAGTATGTGTGCACGTGAGTGCGTGTGCATGCATGTGTGTGGTCTCTGTGTATACACACATGGGTGCATGTGTGTACCTACATGTGTGTGCATGTGTGTGGAACGTGGGTGTGTGTGAGTATATGGTGCATACGTATGTGTGTGCGTGTGTGCATGCACGTGCATGTATGTACGTGTGTGTGGTGCATGCATGTGTGCACAAATGTGTGTGGTCTGTGTGTGTGTGTTGGGTGATGCAAGGGGGTGCAGTGGAAAAGCCAAATTGCTGCTCGCCGCATCACGGATGCAGTGAGAGTCTTGAGCTTTCCAAGGCTGCCCTCTTTCCCAGCCATTCTGTTAACTGAGCCAACCGTGCCAGCTCCTGAAATGCAAGAACTGTCCTGTCAGCAAGGGAAGACACCTCACACCTCTTAGCCAAACGTAGCACAGCTTTGAATCCATGAATAAAACTCTTAAAAGGATAATATTGTTGGGCAAAGTGCTAAGGTTTCCTCCTCTCGGCTTGGGTTGTATTTTTATTAAGCTGTAAGCTGTGTTCTGAAAAAGAGAGAGGGAGAAGAGGAAGCAAGAAAGAGAGAGAGAGACTTATATAGCCTGCGGCCTCTTGTTTGCAGATTATTTTTGGAAGACGCTCAGTAGAATATCAATTGCCTATGATTAGAAGTCCTGCCAGGTACTACAGGGAAGAGGCTTTAGAAGTGAGAGCAGTTTCTTAGAGGAGCTGCACATTTTAGATTTGTGAAAATGACTTAGCTGAAATTCTA
The DNA here is from genome assembly GCF_000243295.1 of Trichechus manatus latirostris. NCBI lineage: Eukaryota > Metazoa > Chordata > Mammalia > Sirenia > Trichechidae > Trichechus > Trichechus manatus. The sequence continues at coordinate 5,253,441 of NW_004444000.1, read as the reverse complement.
CCTTCCCAATGTTTAGAGCTGGGTGTGAGGGCGTGAGAGACGGTGCAGGCTCGGGGTACAGGTAGGCTCAAAATGAATGCATGGTGCTCTACGCCTGTTCTGTCTCAGCTAACCATCAGAGAGGCGTCCTGAGGGGCCAGGGAAGGGCTGTGCCCTCTGGGACTTCTCGGTGGGGTGTAATGTGGAGGGGATGTGCAAGTCACATTTAATATATTCACTTCAACATTTCTATCTTCCTACACATTTGGACCCTTTCTTCTATGTTATTCCAGGGTACCGGGGGCTTAGGAAAAACGTGGAATCTGGCCAGAGAGGCCTGGAACAGCTCTGGCCCCCAAAGTCACAAAAAAACACTATTGGAAATGCTGCTGTATAGGACCCTATCTATTAATCCTTTCATTTCATGAATAATAATGTTTGCCCCAAACATTTCTTTAAATGCTTTTTTTAAAAAAGAAATAGTAGTAATTCTAAGTGGCTATCCTGTATCAGTTCAGTTGTGTAAATGCCGAAGTGATACATGTTTTGACCTCAAATAATTTCAGAAGAATGTTACTTGGATCCATCACATTTGCCCATCAGAATGAGAAGGATGGCACCAGCCATGGAGGCGTAGATGGGACCATGGAGACTCACCTGGTTCCCGGGGAGCTACATTCTTGCATACATTTACAGTAACAGAGGCCCTATCATAGCACACGGCATGTGTTCAGTAAGTACTTAGTGACTGAATACATTAATGAACATTAATAATGGTATTATTATTATCACTGCTATTAATAGCAAACATTTACTGAGCCTTGGCCATGTGTGAAGAGCGCTGTTCTAACTGCTTTACCTGTAATAAGGCATTTAATCATCTCAGCTGTCTCATTTTATCTATTTCAACAGTGAGAAAACAGAGGCTCAATTTGCCCAAATTATTTGTAAATGAACAAGCCTGCAATCATGAAACAATAGGAAGGAGTGGGAAAAGATGCTGTGTTTCTAGAGCACCATGCTGGTACAAGCCAGGCTCAGTCCTATACTATGTCTCCTTACGTCTTGACAATAATATTGCAAGGTCGCTAGTCCCATTCTATAGGTAAACAAACTAACTGGCTTGTGAGTATCTTCATTTTATAGATGGGGAAACTAAGGTTTGGAGAGGTTAGACCACTTGCTAAGTGTTACAAGTTTAATATCAGGAAAGGTTTGAGTCCAGATGGAGGCCCAGGAGAAGGGAATGGGAAATTCTTCTCTTGGATTATGTCATGGTGATTGTCCAGCAGAGGCCTTTATGTAACTTTGATTGGTCAAATGTGATAAGAGGGTGTCCTCAAACAGAAGTCTTTCCCCAAGACAGGCTTCAACCACATTTTTCTCAGGAAACTTTCAACATCACCACTCAAAACATTCAAGAATGGCGGGGGGAGATTTCTCCTTCGAGTATGGCCCTAGATTTCATAGTCCAGTTTTGTTCACGTCTTCTTTCCGCCATGGCTACTAGAGCATTGTACAGAGCACCCAGCAGCCATTCAAAGACAGTTCTGATTATTAGAACATTAGGGAATCTGAACAATGGTCAATGATAATTACAAATACATAAGCCCACATTACTCAGGAATTCTAAAGTGATGTATGTTTATATTAAATAATATCTCCTGGTTGTGTACTCTTGCTCTCTCTCTTTTTAACAGCTTGATTGTGAGATCATTTATATATCATTTCATTACATACACCCATTTGAAGTGTGCAATTCAATGGTTTTATTATACTGACATAATTTTGCAGTCATCACCACAATAACTCTTAGAACATTTTTATTACCCCCAAATGAAACCCTGTACCCCTTAGCTATCCCCCCAGGCCTTCCAGCTCTCAGGCCTAGGCACCCGCTAATCTACTTCCTGTTCTAGCGATTTGCCTGTTTTGGACATTGCACGTAAATGGAAACATACAATCTTTTGTGTCTGGCTTCTTTCGTTTACCATGTTTTCAAGGCTCATCCACGTTGTAGCCTGTAACAGGACTTCAGCCCTTTTTATCAGGTGCTTTCTTTATTTCCACTGTCTTTTATGGAAATTTCTTATTTCTACTTACAGATCTTTCCCACCTTTCTAGGTCCAAGAAAGACAAGCCTTCTTGACTCTGAATTAACAATTCCTAGCCTCAGAAACAGTTCTCTTAAGAACTGGATGAGGTTCTGACCTGGCCTATGGTCTCGGGTCCTGGATCAGGCCAGCTCCCAGGAGCTCAGCTTCCCCTATTTTCTTTTCCTTTTCTTACTTCATTTACTTTTCCCAGATATCATGTAGCCCATCTGTCCATATCGCTCTTCCTTTTCCTTTTTCCCTTGTTCTCCTGACTTCTAACCCAGGGCTCCTCTAACTGTAAACTGCAAAGAAAAACCAGGATGTTTGTTTAACATGCAGGTCATCTGAGTCAGCATTTTTCACAAGCTCTTCCAGGTAATTCTGCCGTGAGAGTTTCCGTGACCTCGCTTCGAAACTCTCTGACTCTCTTGTAGTTACCCTCCTCACCCAATTTCTAGAAGCTCTCTTTGTTTTTTGGTTCCACATCTTATTACCAACTCCTTTCTAGGGCCAAGAACTTCCATTTTTCACCTAGCTCACCACTGCCTCCCGTCTCCACTCTTCAACAATTCATTCATGTGGTCATTCGCTCCTGGCTTTTAGCACTTGTTGGACTTTAGGCATGCTCAGTGCAAAGCCTGCAGGGTTGAATCACCTGACTCCTGCTCTCAAAGACCTTCCCTCTTGGAAAAGACACAAACGTGCAACTAACGACTCCATCCATTCACTCACCACCCATTGCATGCTTATTACATCCCACGCATCTGTTGAACCCTGAGGTTACACAGTGAACGAGTCAGAAAACAAACACACAAACACAGAGGTAAAGAGGACATATTCAGTGTTAAATGCAATAGAAACAATTAAGGATTTGGGTGAGAGAGGGACTAGGAAGAGGGTAGTCAGGGAAGGCCTCTTGGAAGAGGTGGCATGTAAGCTGAGCCCAAAAGTAATAAACCCCATTTGTTGAAGGTCTGCAGGAGTAGCATCTGCACAAGAGGGACAGGCCTGTGCAAGACCCTGAGGGGTGTGATGGTGCCATCAGAGAGGCCCCCTAGGCACTTGGGGTACATGGAGGGGAAGCCACTAAATCCACCTGGTACTCCTGTATGAGCCCTTGCTTCCCTCTAATTAAAGAAGAGCCCATCTGTCTTTAATTACAGTGAAGTCTCTCCTCTGCTCCCACTGACCCCCCAGCACTCCCTGCCCTTGTGTAAGCACACCTAAAAAAAACAAAACAAAGATGACCTGAAGATTGCTGAGGGAAAGGCCGTCGAAATGATCCAGCAGAGGGAGGTGCTGAACAAAGTTATTCTGACCCTTAAGGGTAAAATGTTGTCACTGACCAGGAAGATGATAGACATCTGGTAAAGTCTGAAGAATGAAACAAGTTAGACTCATTCACAAAATCTCAAAAATTCTAAAACCAGGGAGCAATCTACGAACCTTGAAAGAGATGCATTTAAAACAAATTAAAAGCAGTGTCTTAGTCAGTCATGAGTTTGTAGAGTCCTTTACCCACAGGAAATTGGGCCGGCTGGAATAATAATTTAAAAATAGCAACCATTCATTCAATAAACATGATCGCTTACTATGTGCCAGGCACTACAGACTCAACGCTGAACGAGATCAACACAATCCCTCTGTCCCAGAGCACATGGCCCCAAAGGGATGACAGAGGCAGCAGAGCAGTGTACAGCAGTGGTTATGACAATGGCTCTCAAACCAAACTGGGCTACATCCCAGGTCTGCTGCAGGACCTTGGGCAAGCCACTCACTGCTTTGTGCCTCAAATCATTGATGTTTGAAATGGGGATAACAATTATCCTTGTGGGGTTATTGTGACAAGTAAAGAGTTTCGAGCAATGCCTGGCACACGTCAGGTGCTCCATAAGTATTAACTATTAGACAACTGGTGGTAATGGTCATTCAGTGGTAGAATCTTCACTTTCCAAGCAAGACACCCAGGTTGGATTCCTGGCCAATGCACCTCATACGCAACCACCACCTGGTTTCCTGTGGAGGTTATGTGTTGCTATGATGTGGAAACCAGGTTTCCAATACCAGGTTTCAGCAGAGCTTAAGGCAGGCTAGAAAGAAAGGCCTGGCGATCTACTTCCAAAAATCAGCTGATGAAGCCTGGGGATGTACTTCTGAAAATCAACCAGTGAAAACCTTATAGATCACAATGGTCCAGTCCACAACAGATCAAGGGGATGGCGTAGGACCTGGCAGCATTTCATTTCATTGTGCACGGGGTCGCCATGAGTCGGGGTCAACCCAATGGCAGCTAACAACAACATTAGACAACTAACTAGCCATGTTTGTGGTAAATGCCAGGAAGAGGATGCAGAGTGTAATACTTTAAGAGGAGCTGCTTAGCTGGTCCAGAAGAGCTTCCCCGACGAAGTGGCAACACAGTGGCTCCAGTCTCTGTACTAGATGATTTACACATATTAATATAAATTTAAAAACATGTCCTGCAGAGTAGGCATTATGCCTATTTTAATTGACTGAGGGTTTTCAGAAAGTGTGAGTGTCTTGCCCAAGATCAGAGAGCTGGGAATGGAACCCAGCCTCCCTCTAAAGCCCAGGAGGCTCTTAGCACTGCACCTCACTACAGTGAAGGGGCAATTCTGGGAGGAAAGTTCCATAATTAGTTGTTGAGGGAGACCAAGATATTTTGGGATGGCCATGCCCTCCACACGATGTCTCTTGGTACTGGAGTCAGAGAAGAATGCTGGGTTGGAGAAACCTTAATGTGTTCCAGGAAGGCAATTCTTCTGTTCTCATAGTTATGCTCTTTGTTGGAGTAGAGCTCAGAAAAAGACCAAGGGGTGCTTGATTCACAGCTCTGCAGCTGATCCCCCAGCACAGCAGGCTGAACTATTTAATTGAAGCTGTGTAGGACTGTCCTTTCAGAACTGGGTCACGAGCACGCCTCAGTCCAGGGAGACTCCTTGTGGGTAATATGGGCTTTGGGAGGCAGTAGAGGGGAGAAAGAGTATATGTGAATATGTAAGAGTGAAGTTTGTCTTCCTCTAGAACATACTTGTTCCAATATTAGTTGTCTTGGGTAGGACACAGCATGCTGGGCAGGAATATCAAAAATAAAAAGGAAAAAAAAAAAAAATCTGAGACCCTGATTGTTCTCATTTAAAGAAAATTTAAGCAATACCAAAACATTTCACAAATACACATCAGTCTCCAAGAAACACACACACGTCACCAGCGCCATCTTGCAGGTAAACAGGCCAACACCTGCCCTCAGGAGTGCAGAGACCAAGCTGAGCAGACAGAGCTGCCTTTCTCTCTTTGGAAAGAATGCTGCAGCCTAGGATTTGCGAAGGGGGCCACAGTGCAGAGAAGTCAGACCTGGCTCACAACAGGTATGTCACAGGACTGTCTCCTTCCAAGATCCCAGGACCCTCTAACACACACAGCAACCGAGGACATTTGCCTCTAGTGAAAGCTCTCCTACTTTCTTCTCCAGAGTAATAAAAAACCAGACCTCGAATGTCACAAAACCCAAAACCTATTGCTGTTGAGTTGATTCTAACTCATCGTGACCCTATGTGGCAGAGTAGAACTGCTCCATAGGGTTTCCAAGCCTGTAATCTTTACGGAAGCAGACTGCCACATCTTTCTCAAGCAGCTAATGGGTTTGAACAGCTGACCTTTCAGACCTTTTAGTTAGCAGTCAGCACTTAACCACTGTGCCGCTAGGGCTCCTTAAAATGTCACAACTCCCACCTGAGCCCTTCCCCGGCCTAGGTGTTTCCCTTCCCCTATTCCGCCTCCCTCTCTGTTTCCCTTCACCCTCCTCCACGTTTTGATCCCCGTGTGACAAATTTCAGCTGCCACTAACGCTCATGTAGAACATGTTTCTCCTTCCCTCTGGATGAGCGTGTGCGCTCAGTGAGAGATGTCTTGGAGATGGCTCCCTGAATAGAAATGCATAGGAGACAAACAGCAGAGCGGCCCAGCCATCCTACCAAAAGCCCAGGGAAGTTCTGAGAACCACATCACCTTAGAAATGACGCTATTAAGGTGTGACAGGCCTCACTTTCAGGCAGCAGCTTTTTAAACTGCTGCAGAGCCCAATCAAGGTGAGGTGAAAACCTCAGTGTTTCTAGATATCCAATCCCTCTGCTGATGAAGGAGAGCAGGAAGCAGGACACCTGGGGAATGAGAATCAGCCTCCAGCACACAGCACCTGGCAGGGAGGCACAGCTAGGGCTGTCCCAGCACACACTGGTTTTTCATTTCCCCATAGCCTGGAAAGCCAATGAGAGCGTGGGCAGGAGGCTTGGGTCCTGTACAGGTCTCAGGTGGAGTTTAACGGGGGCACTCCCCTGCGTTTGCACCCCCTCTTCCTGACTGCATCCCGGAATCCTAACCAAGAACAGGCAGCAGCTGTCAGCATGAAGATCTGCTGCAAAAGGGCTTGAGAACTGCTGAGCAATTCCAACCACCTGGCTATAGCCTGTGTCCTATTTTATCGGTCCTAGAAATAAAAATTAAACCCACAAAAGTAGCTTTGGAATTGAAAAAAAAAAAAAAAAAAAAAAAACCTAGGGTTTAAATCCTGGTTTTGCTAATTCATTTGCAAAATACCTGCCTTTCAAGATTGTATAAAGGAATAGATGATAATGGTGAAGGTTGAACAACATGATAATCATAATTAATGTCACTGAATTGTACATGTGAAGAAAGTTCAAATAGCAAGTGTTTTGTTACATACATATTTACCAAAATGAAAAAAAAAATGAAGGAGAAAATAAAAAGAGGCAATTGCCCTCAATCAGGAATAAAGTGAAAATGATTTTTACTACCAAAAAAAAAAAAAAAAAATGGGGGGGGGGAATAGATGAAATGTGATATAAAGTGCCTCACATTAGGAAGTCATATAAATTAACCTGTGCGATATTTTTAAGTGCTGAGGAAACTGAAAACAAAGCCTCCTAACCAGCAGCTTACGGCTCAGTTCAGTTCAAAGTAATTTCAGCTGTCTCCGATTGTTGAAAGAGAATTTCTACTCCTTCTCAAAGCCCTACCTGGCAGGGGCAGATTAGCCAATAGGCAAGCACAGTGCTTACCTTGCTTACCAGATCATCTGTAGTTAACAATTTCACTTTTTTTTTTTTTTTTTTTTTAAACCGCATCAAAGATTCTGCTGCTAGGTATGGCTCCCCCTGGCAGGTCCCACTCTGCCAAGACCCCTTCCTCCAAAAGGGTTCCCTTTCCTAGGACTGCCAGGGAGAAGCTGGGAGAAAAATAGAGATTATTTTAGCCAAAAGTACCTTTCCTGCTAGCATTTTCCTGCCTCCAAATCTCTCCTGAATCAGGATAATGGCCAGCGGTGTCTCTTCCCAGAAAGGTGGGGAATTTTACTTAAAGGAAACAGCCTGAGGACTGGCCACGCCATCCTCTCTCCTGTCTCGGTGACGAGAATGAGCCTACCCCTTGCTGTGGGTTCTTCCTAGAACTCTGGGAGTCTTTTCTACCTGGGGACTCTGGAGTCCCCAGAGCTTTGCCCTTCAGCTGCTACACATGATCTGGTTATAGGTGGTCATGGGAGGCTCATGTTGGCTTAGCGGATGAAGGTATGTTTTTTATTTTATATTTTTTTCCTTCTTACTCTTTAATGTGGATTTCTTTTTCTCCTCTCCCGAATCCAGTATTTGGGTGTTGTGGCTGGATTCAGATTTGTGGAGGTAGGAAACTAGACATTCGATGTATGCCTGGAAAGAGATTATGCAAAAAAGCTATGCAGTGCTAAGACAGACAGGTCTGGCTCAGCTTTTATTTATTTATTTTGGCTTAGCCTTTTGAAATCCAAAAATCATTAAACGCTGGTGTTTATTCTTTATAGTTGCAAGTGAATCACTCAGTGGTGGCCAACAATCTCTACATTCCCACTCTGCTTAGTGAGACTTTGACTAACCACAGGCCCGAGTACCTGTGCACCTGTTCCCAAAGCCACCACATATCTACCTCCCCTTGATTCCTCCAGCATCCCAGGAAAAAGGGGAGCCCCAGCCTCTCTGTTTTACAGTGGTGTAGACAGTGGTGATGTGACCTGTCCGAAGTTACGCGATGTCGTGAGGAACCTTCAGAAGCCTCAGCGTGCAGTGTCCTCGCTGGACACACTAACATACCAAAACCAGAAAACCAAACCCTTTGCCGTTGAGTTGATTTGGACTCAAGGAGCCCTTGTGGCACAGTGGTTAAGCGCTTGGCTGCTAACCTAAAGATCAGCAGTTGGAACCCACCAGCTGCTCCATGGGAGAAAGATGTAGCAACATGTTTCCGTAAAGGTTATAGCTTTGGAAACCCTATGGGGCAGTTCTACTCTGTCCTATAGGGCCACTGTGAGTCGAATAATATACTCAAGAAAAGCAAAATGAAATACGTGTGTGTGTGTGTGTGTGTGTGTGTGTATTTATGTGTATTTACATTCACTTGTTGATTGGTGGGACCTCTTCCTGTGATCTACAGTCAACTCCAATTTAACTGGAGGAGAAAATATAATATGTACATAACCCAAAGGCATATGTTGTAAGAGCACTTCAGGAAAAACAATTTCAATGCAATAGTGGACTTCTCGTCACTGAAACTGTGTCTGTATGAAGCCTGTTAGTCTCACCATAATTCAACAATGTTACACTGGTTCGCTTGTTGCAGGACTTCTCAGGGACTTTACATGCTAAAGCTTACTTGGGTGAAGAAGAAGAGAAGGTAAAAAGAGAACATCAAGGTAGAAAAAGACTTTGTAGAGGAAGCAGCATTGTCCCTTCTAGAAAGACTCTTTTTCTCCCCACACGTGGATTAGGAGTAGCTTCACCCCCCTCAGCGATGGTCTCACAGTAGAGAGGAGGGGAGGCTCTCTCTCACCTCCCTAAGGCTGCCTCTGAGGGTGCTAAAAGCGGGAGCTGGGCGGGGCCTTTGTGCGAACTGAGTAGCCCCAGGACTCTGGTGATTGCCTGTCCTTCCACACAGGGGTCCCTGCCATGCCAGGGGTCGAGTGCTTTCCGGCTCAGAAGGGACCTTAGCACCCACTTCAGTCTGTGTTTAGTGTGAGAATAAACTAGTCACTCCACATGTGTCAGAGTAGAACTGTGCTCCACAGGGTTTTCGATGGCTGATTTTTCAGAAGCAGATTGCCAGGCCTTTTTTTTGAGGCATCTCCAGATGGACTTGAACTTCCAACTTTTTGTTTAGCAGCCCAGTGCATTAACTGTTTGCACCACCCAGCGACTCCAGGGTAAGAATATCCTACTTAAAGGGTTTCTAATATAGTCCCACAGAAAACTAGTCCCTTTAAATGGTCCTTTATATAAAAGTGGGGAGAGGGTTCTATAATTCACCAGTTTATGAATATGTTGAATACCCATCTTCCTCTGAAAGATTCAAAATGAACTTTAGCGTGGAAATGCCCTGACAAGTTCTGCAACAAGCAAACCAGTTTAACACTGTTGAATTATGGTAAGACTAACAGGCTTCATACAGACACAGTTTAAACAGCTTCAATGACAAGAAATCCACTGTTGCATTAAAATTGTTTTTTCTGAAGTACTCTTACAACATATGCCTTTGGGTTTGTGTAAATATTTTATCTTCCAGTTGAAATATTTCTGGAGCACAAGAGCTATATACATATTATGTATATCATAGCACATATCATATAGAGATGCCCAATACTGCTCTTTCCAGTAGTACATACATGGAAATTGGAGTAATATAAAGTAGCGCATTCTAACTGAATAACATATTTAATGAAATATTAGTGTTTCATCGTACATCACTATAACTTTTAGACTTGAGACAATTAAATTGGACTCTACCTTTCTGTAACTCTCATCCTGAATCTCCTACTTTTATTCCTTTCCTCCTATGGTTCAGCTGACTATCTTTAAGAAAATAATTTAATGGTGTCCAGAAGCAATCATGGGGGTGGGAGTGGGGCATGGGGGGAACGGTAATAACAACAATGGCAGCTTAGCCTTCCCCAATTGAGAAAGAGTTCAAGGTGCAGGTGATTTTGTGTAGCACGTCCCTGGGATCACATGCGCCCTGAGTAACTAATATCCTCCCTGGTACCTTTATGCTCTTGCTCTCTCCCGGCTCACTGGGTGCTCTGCGGATTCTAGCTGAATTATCTCAAGTGGCAAATATACTCTAAAAGGAGGAGAAGTGTAATGCATCTTACAGTACCAGGGTTAAAATTTCATTTCTTTCCTTGTCTGATGCTATTCAGGACTGTTATCTTTCTTTGGGCTCAGTAGGCGATAGAAATATATATATATATGTTGCAGAAAGCCAGCCTCAGATGCAGGATAGAAGATGATATGGAAGGAGGGAGTCACTGTGATTTGTGCTCCTTGCCTTCCACTCAGCTCCTGCCAGTTAAGGAGGGAGGGAGCCAGCCCCCACACAATAAATAACAGCTACACACAAAAGTCCCCCTGCTTCAGAGCATGGCTTTGTTCACATTGGCTGCATATTCTACGGGGTTACATCCCTTTCAACTCTTCTCCAGCACAGTTGGAAAAAGACTGGAGGGAACTGCAGGGTGTGGGTATTCGAGGGGTCTTCTTTCGTAAGAACCAGGATTAGTCCGTAGTTTAATGTGAAGAAGTGTAAAGCTGAGGCACTTCTCCGCTCCTTTAATAATACCCTTTCCCAGACTTCTTAGGGCTGTGACCCAGGACTGCCTTCACTCATTGTCTAAGCCTTTTCCCTGTTCTTCACCCCCAAGTCCATCAAAGCTTACCTGTCTTTTTGCCCTTTCTTTCAAATATTTACTGTCAACTAGACAAATTTGAGAGGCTCTAATTCACACCAAATCTTCAATGCCTGGCACAGACTACTTCCATTTCAAAAATACCTTCTCTAACATAGACTCTGGTAGGACAGCTAATGGGAACAGATGCGGCTTCCAAGATCTTTTAAAAAATGGTCAGTGGGCATCCACCTATATCAAGTTTAATAATAAAATGAGCTCTGCTGTAAATAACAGTGTGATTATTAAGAGCAAGATCTCTGGAGTCAGACTACCTGGATTTGAATCTTGTTTTTGGGTGCTGTCGAATCAATTTTTGACTCACAGTGACTCTAAGCAGATTGCTTGGAAAAAATAACAAGGACTTTTGGGCATTTAGATGTGAACATTTCAATAATGGACATTGTTAGTTTCTCTGTCCTTAGGCAATCTATCCTATCAATTCTTATAGCACTTTTGTGAGGCACGGAACAAATGTGGATAATGGTATCTTGATATTATTAACAAAGTGAGTGTCCCAAGTACCAGTCAACAGGGCATGATCAAGTACAACTCCAGACGAACAGATGACTGTCTTCCTTTAAAGCAGTAGCTTTCAAATTATTCTTTGCATCTCATTTTTCCAAGAAAGGTCTAAACTAGAACGTTATTATAATAGACGAAATAATGGAGCTTTTCTGAATGAAGAGGGAGGGTGCTGGGGGCTGCTCCTCTTCTTCCTCTGGCCCAGTGGTAGCCTCTGAAGCACCGCTCAGGAAATCTAGGGCTCCGAAGGATACAGTTTAGAAACCAAGCCTCTCAAGGCATGCAATTTTCCTTAGACTCTTACCATGCGCAGTGCGGATTAGTAATGATTTCCTACTGTCTTAGATTTATTAAGATTAAGTCACGTCAGACTAACCTCATTTCCTAGTCTGACAGTGCTTTGCAGGAAAATGTAGGAGGTGTAGTGAATCGGTATTTCAGGAATGCATTGTACAAGGCCTTTTGTAATAGCTTTGTCGAAATGATGAAGAAATTTATGCTCAGTACTAGTAAGATTAGGTTTATTAGTAAGCGGATGAACAACTCTAGCCAACAGGTGCTCAATGACTAATTGATCAATGTCAAACAGTGAGCTGCCAGTTTGCACAGGGCTCTGGCTGTGTCCTGTACCATTAAACACTTACATCAGCAACTTGGATGGGGATATAGAGATGACACTTATCAAATTTGTGGATGACATGAAGTTGGGAGGAAAGCAAATTTATCAAGTGATCAAATCCAGAGAGATGCTGTCAGGCTAGAGGAATGGGCCAAATCTAAGATGATAGAATTTAACAGGGGGTGAGGGGGGACAGTATCTTATAATTAGGCACAAAAAGGCAATTATTTAAATATAAGTGTATGTCATAGTTTATGTCAGATTTAAGCAAAATCTAGCTAACTGCTGGAGGGAGGACTCCTTGTTAAAATCCTCCAGGTAGATCAGATGGAATTGGGAGAAAGAGAAGAATGTATATTCTGAAGTGTATACAGCAGCAGGAAAGGGTGGTGGTTCGTAATGGGCAATCATTCTAGGTTGATAATGGTGATGGGGAACCAGGACATAAAACACCTCTCTGCTTTATTCTTTCTGAGTATATCCATCATGAGGCAACAGAGGATGGTCTAAGTCTCTAGAACCACACTGTGTGGGTTTCAATATTGGCTCTGCTACTTACCATCTTTATAACCTTAGGCAGGTTTCTTAACTTCTTTGTGCCTTGATTTCTGCATCTGAAAATGGTGATGCATTCATAGTTACTTAGCTCAGAGGGTTAAGTGAGGATTCAATTTAATAATGCATAGGACATATTTTGATTGCTCTTTACTAGGCACACTGCTTGATTAAGGGAGGAAAGCTGGGGTGCACTTTTTTTTTTATTTTGGAAAGAAAGTTGAAGAAATCAGAACACAGCACCCCACACTGGAGATCCCAAGAACTGGAAGTCAGCAAGATAGTCACAGGGAGAAACATAGGGAGCCAGTAACCAGAACTGCATAACAAGGAGCAAACTGGATCTGGAGACAAAAATGGAATTTAAGGGATCAGAAAGAAACACGAGGTCCAAATCAGGAGAATGACTGTTGGGCTGGTGAACATTAAATCTCTGTGTTTGAGGTCAGGGTTGATTGCAGAGACAAACGCAAGGCAGAAACTACTGTGAGGTCAAGTGGGCCCTGCTAGGAGGAGCACTGGAGTGCAGAGCCTGGAGCCTGGGAGGAACCTAACATCAGAGAAGCTGGCAGGGCAGGAAAGAAAGATGAACTTGGTTTCACTGATGATAAGTTTCCTACAATTACAAGAGTGAAGTTCATCCTGCTTTTATATTATATCAAACAAAACATTCACGAGTCTCACATTACTCTGAGCAGGTGGAACAAAACCCAGAAGACAGTGTTAACCACTGTACCACATTCTAAAAAATGTGTGAAATGCCCTGTGCGGGCCAGGATGACGAGGCGATAGGATCACATGACGTGTGAGCGAAGAGCCGAAGAGCTTGCAGTTGTCCTCTGAGGGAGCGAAGGCTATGTTCACACATGGACAGGGGCCCCCCTTCATTTATCTGAAGGGCTACCTTGTGAAGGAACAGTGGTGAACCCTTGCTCACTATGCTGCCAAGAAGCAGAGTATGGGCGCTTCAGGGAAAGAACCTTTAACTCTTACATTCATATAGTGAATAAAATGCCAAGATGAAAGGCTCTATCTTGGGAAATGGCACACTTCCCATTGGCTGGCAAAGATGCCATGCAGGCTATTCCAGCATTGCTGGAAGAGTTGGGCTAGATGTTGTAGTTAGTTGCCATCAAGTCAACACCAACTCAAGGCAACACTATGTGTAACAGAGCAAAATATGGCCTGGTCCTGTGCCATCCTCACAATCATTGCTGTGTTTGAGCTCATTGTTGCAGCCACCATGCCAGTTCATTTCATTGATCTCATCCATCTCTCGTCTTCACTTACCCTTTATTGACCAAATATGATGTCATTTTCTAGCAATTGGTCTTTCCCGATGATGTGTCCAAGGCAAGCGAGCCAAAGTTTCACCATCATCACTTCTAGGGAGCATTCTGGCTGTACTTCCTCTAAGACTGATTTGCTTGTTCTGGAAGTTCATGGTATATTCAATATTCTTCGCCAACACCACGGTTCAAATGCGCCAATCCTTCTTCAGTCTCCCTTTCTCATTATTCAGCTTTCATATGTTAGATAGGGGTTTTTAAAATCTTTTTCCAAACATGAAATTCTGTATTTCTTTGTACAAACTACTCCAAGACAGTACAGTAAGCCCGGAATTTGGGCTGCAGTGCCAACGCAACGGTGCCATCTTTGGAATGGCTGTGCTGGGCTCCATGTTCCGCAGCTGTCAGCTGCAGAAGCCTTTCTTGTGAAGCTAGCTGCAGTTCTCTGCTATGCCGGGAGGTGGAGCTGGGCTATAACTTACCTGGAGCACCCCGTTGGGAGAGCTACGTGATGGAGTTGAGCTGCAGAGCTATCTGCACAGATTGGCAGCAATAAAGGAATGTGAGAGCTAATCTACTGCCATCTGTCTTCATTTTGCTAACCCCTAGATTGGATGCCACAAGCAGCTCACTTCCTGTATTTATAAACATCTCCAATCAGTCATTTCTGGCCCGCTGTCACATATTTGTGGCATTAATGCTGGCTGCTTTATCACAGATTGGACTTCATTTCAGACATAACTCTCATAGATTGTGGTTTGGAGGTCTTTATAGCCACATAATGGTATATGGCTGAGCTGTGATTACATACCAGCACGCTGAGGCCACGGGGCAGTGATTTGGCCACTCCCACCCACCTGCCACCCCTGCCCTCAGAAGGCAGCTATAGATCGGGCCATAGACACAGAAAAATCGGGGATCTGAAAGAAATTAATGGGTCAGGAGCACTTTCATGAGGACTTATGGTAGCCAGGGCCATTACAGAGGGCTGAGAATTCACAGAACTGTGTCCTTTCGGTAGAACGTCCTGACAGATGGAGAGGATTACTGTAAGAAAAAAGGGAGATGAAAAGAGAAGGCTGTAATGAAGTGACCTTTCCCCATAGCCTCCAGAGCTCAGAGCTGACAATGGTGCACAGATTTTCTTTACCTTGAATCTGAAATCAGGAATGTAACTTAGCATTTATTCTTACTCTCTGCCTGTCTTGTGCTTGTTGTATCCACAAGATTTCTTTTCCTATAGAGACCAAAAAAAACACAAAAAACAAAAAACTTTTTGTCCCACTTTATTTGGATTCTTGTAGCTGCTATGAATGGATGCCCGGTGCCAGAGCCACAGGGGAAGTAATAACAATTCCCTCTTCCAGAAGTCACATTGGCCATCAGAAGGTCAGAAACAAGAGTTATCCTTGGTCACTGGATGAACAAAATTTTGAGGTGGAGAGCAGTAACATTTTAGAGAATTGTGGAGCCCTGAGTTATTGCTAGAAGGGTGTTAGATATCACATAGACTATACAATGATCCCCTTCTTCTTCATATATAAAAACATATGTTCTCTTCTGGAAAAAAATACACATTTTTCATCCTCCCAGCTGCATTTTCTTCTGACTACTCAAAGTGCCACAGGAAGAGCTCTTGCCCCATTGGTTTCTGAGGCTCTCCCCAGATCTGCTCAGGGTCCCTTCTGCCAGCACCTTCCATGTCTTGTCACTCCCTTACTGTGTTGCTCCATCTCTCTTTTCCTTTTTATCCCCAGATGGAGACACTGTTCTTTCTTTGTCCCCACAGAAGCACAACCACAAGATGTTCCTGAAGACTGGGAGGTATCAGAGGAGAATTACTTCAGGGGAGAAGAGAAATTGTAATTAGATACCAGATATCAGTCTTCTGCAGCTCGCCACTCATACCTGCTCCCTGGTGTCCTCCCCTGGTGTCCCCACCGGTGCACACATCCTTCTCAGGCTTTAGCCTGGATTCCTGTCCCATCTCTCAGGTTCTCTCCCTCTCTGAGCTCCAGGACCCCTCTGTCCCTCCCCCTCACCACCTCTTCTCAAGTGAAACACACTAATTAACTTAGCGATCCTTATGCCCCAGAGATGCTGCCTTGCCCACAAAGAATGCAGGCGAAGCGTTATCATTCCATTATTATGTAGAATGTTCCATATGGATGACATCAACATCCTCTTTCAGACTGGGCTCTGTACATAAAAAAGGTATTAAAGTGTTCCTCACCCACCCTACTTCCACGCTCCACACCCTCAAAAGAGCCTCTTTACCAAGCAGGAATTCTGTGTTCAGCCCCTAGGATGCAGAAAGGCTTGCTGTTTTAAAGTTATGCCCTTTTTTTGGTTCTCCTAAGCTAGTGAATTCTGTATTAAGCGAACATCATGAATAGCCTTGAAGGGGAAAAATGTTACTGTTGTGTGCAATTGAGCTGATTCCAACTCATAGAGACCCTATAGGACATAGAAGAACTGCCTCACAGGGTTTCAAAGACTGTAATTTTTAAGGAAGCAGGCTGTCACATCTTTTTCCACTGAGCAGCAGGTGAGTTTGAACTGCCAAACTTTCAGTTAGCAGCTGAGCGCTTTACCACTGCACCACCAGGTCTCCGAAGGGGAAAACATGTAGTAGAAATTACACTGACTGACAATAAGCAGCCTGTGAAAAATACGGGGGGAAAAAAAGTCTTACTCCGCCTGTCAGCGGGCCCTTCCCCTCCAGAATGCCAACTGTATGGAAATTAGGGTCTCTGGTCTTTTTTTAGAACCAGAGCAGTAGCTGCACTTCTAAATTTAAGTAATATGCTGCTAAAGTTAACTTAGTCGTTAAACTGTGCTTTGGAGTTAGACTGCCTGGAGTTTAAATCCAGGCTTCCCCACTTACTAGTTTTTGGGTTCTGTTCTCTGTACTTTGTAGAAGCCTCCCTCCACTTTCTCGTTTGAAAAAGGGGATAATAATGTTTACCTCAGAGTTGTTGGGAGGAGTCATCAATTAATGCTTTCAAAGCATTTAGGACAGTTCTTGGCACATATTAACACTCACTAAATTATACACTGTTGTTACTAATGACTATCCATGTCACATTTTCCTCTCCACTACTTTTCTAGACAAATACTCACCCAAAGCGAGACAACTCCCCCCCTCCCCGACAACAAAAACAAAACAAAAAACAAGCCTGTTCTCCAATCCACCTCCACTTGGACGTAATGCTGTTGCTTCCACACTGAGCACCTGTGAATCTCGTGCTTTCGGCTCTCTGGCTACCAGTCTTTTACCATCCAAGCTATGACATCAGGACCTATTCCCCAGGTGATTTTTATGTGTGATAAATTTTAAGAACCACTGCTCTACTAGCGGTTCTCAGAATTGGTCCCTAAGCAGTAGCATTAGCATTGCCTGGGAACTTGTTAGAAATGAATGGTTCCAAGCCCTGTTAATTACTCACAATGCTTGACTAACTTTTTCCACAGGGCATGGGAAGCTGTGGTGAGAAGCTTTTCTGAGTCCTTGCTGCTGATAGAATGGATTATGTTCTGTGGTTTTCCAATAGTGTTCAGATCCTCAAGATGAATACTATCCTGCTGGCCCTTGAAAGCAGAGAAGACAGTCTCCCTGTGCCTTAAATTTCACTCATTTCAAAGACACTTGAAGCCTCATAACTGTACCCACCCCCCCCACAATATACTCAGATTCTCCATTATCTGATTCTTCAGCCCTTGTGGCAAATAGATATTAAAATATTAAATCTAAGATATCATCTTCATAAAATATTTAGGGAAAATGTCCGTGTTAACAATGTACTAACATGAAATAGGAAACAAACTGCAGTAATTGGGTATTGTTCCTCGGAAGATCACGTGCCTCACAAAAATTACCCTGGCAAACGTGCAATCCAGAAGAGTAATCGCACCTTCCCTCAGACACTGAGCCTCTCTGTGTTCAAAGAGCATTCTTTAAACATTGATTAGAGGCTCCACCAATATCCTAGGAGCGGTAGATTAGTATCTGCTTAACACAGATGCAGAATCAAAGACAGATTGAGGCTGAGTCCTGCCTCCCATCACATGAAAATTCTGAGACAGTGATTTTTAGCTAAATTTTTGTGAATGGATGAGAAAAAAAGTCACTAAGTAGGGCTAAGGGATCAAGGGTGATTTACCCAAAATTTCTTCAGGGTTTCTTCTACTCTTTGATTTACATGGGCCACATAGACGAAGCGCTGAGAACTGCTTTCATCCTCCCCCTTAAATCAGACGCTCGCTTGTACCAGGACTTCCCAGCTCGAGGATGTTATAATGGAGATGGGGACTATGGTTTTTCAGAGCCCATTTTAGCCACAAGTGTTTTTTCCCAAATGCTGAAAGGTGGAAGGGAAAGGGCTTCTATAACAGAACACACTGAGGTGACAGCATCTTATGGATTCTGCTGCATTGTGACTTGTACAGGCACAAAGCTCAGACAATTAACTGGTTACCAACCCTCTCTGCTGAGCCCTGCCCCAGTCAGGTGTGGGTCTGCTGCCCCGGCCCCGTGCTTCCCCTAAGGACCTATGAACGTGCCCATCACCAAAAACCACTTGCAACCGTTCCCAATAATTGCAGCATAAAAAGTGAGCTGATCAGCATCTGACTTTTATGGCTGACTGCTAACCCAGCCAGCACTTTCTAATAATACTTTGCCTTTATATCCCAGACCGCGGGGCAATTTATGGAGATTAATTAGAAGCTCCTCAGAACTCTCATCCTTGGTGAAGGCAGGGCTGGAGGCCACAAGAGGGGAGTTAAATTAGCCTCCCCCGAGAGTGGGAGGTGATGAGTCTAAGTGAGGGCTTGTCTGGTTCAAGCCAGGGCTGGAACTGAGAAGAAAACCCCGTGTCCCATTAGCGGGGACACAATACAGGAACAATCTGTCATCTGATATTCCAAAAGGATTCAGCCGGGAGGGTGTAACAAGGCTGTGTGTGTTTACTTTTTTATTTGAAAAATGATGCAAATACCCAAATTTATTACTACCCTCAGGGTCCTGGCAAGATGCACCAGATATCTGTAATTTTTCAAGATTATCATGCGTGTCATCTCAGACTGAGCCGTCTCCCTCTCTGCCCTTCCCTGCCCCAGCCAGATCGCTGTTCCCTGGGAGGGCAAGGGTGCAGCTGGTGTAAGTGCGCCTCTGTGGTACGGCTGGTGTGGAGTCAGCCTTCTGGGGTCTCCCATCCGCTAGTGTGCCATGGGACCTTGTGCTGGGAGGATGGGCTTGGCAAAGAATAGAGGATGATAGCGGAGAAAGAACTCTAATAGGGCCATTGAGGAAGCGCAGCTGCGAAGAGGCCAAGGGGGGCTGGGGGAAAGCTGCAATGACGTTCGGTTTTGTACTTGCAACCAAGGCACAAATTCAGACAAAATTAGAGACTTTCTTAGGGTGACTGGACGGATGGGAGGAGGAAGAAGATGGGGAAGCGGAGTTTTTAAGGACAGCAATCTGACAACATCTGAGACAAATCTGTAGCTGATTCTTCCTCTTTGTGGGATAGTTAGTGACTTTCTTTTTGGATTCCGGAGGGGTTCCCCCCCTTCCTTTCCCTTTCTGCACCATGCTCATGGAAATGTGATGGAGAATTCTTTCGTCAGATCTGCTGCCTCGGCAGACTTCCTGCCAGCTG
Source organism: Trichechus manatus latirostris (assembly GCF_000243295.1). NCBI lineage: Eukaryota > Metazoa > Chordata > Mammalia > Sirenia > Trichechidae > Trichechus > Trichechus manatus. The sequence continues at coordinate 5,233,930 of NW_004444000.1, read as the reverse complement.
GCCTGGCTGGGGAACCCACGCAGCAGCGGATTGCATTTACAAGTTCTCCCGGGCGTTTGTGCAAGGAAGTTTGCCTCGGGAGACACTCCTTAGACCCTTGTTCCAGCGGTAACGCCTGGAGGAGCGGAGGGCTGAGGAGACCCCTCAGGACAGCGGGGCCACTCTCTGCCCATGGGGGTGCCCACGCCTCCACCACAGGTTTGTCTGACTCTGCACCCCGAGCACAATTGTTAGTGGAGAGCGTCTTGTTATTATTGTCCATGCACCATTTGATGCAGAACATTGATGCTGAAGTTTGAGAAGATCTTCAAAGGCCACGTGATCCACACCCCTTTCACCACCTCTAAGTAGGGTGCGTCATAACCACATCAAGATTCTTTTTTTCTCCCATTGCCATCTAGTTGATTCTGGGGCTCCTGTCAAGATAAAAACAAACAAACCAACCCTTTGCCGTCAAGTCAATTCTGACTCATACGGACCCTACAGGAAACCCATAGGGTTTCCAAGGGGCAGCTGGCGAATTTGAACTGCTCACCTTTTTGTTAGCAGCAAACGCTTAAACTACTGCACCACCAGGGCTCCTGTTGAGACATAAAAAACCAAAAAGCCCATTGCCGTCAACTTGATTCCAAATCTCAGACCCATACTCTTGACCACACATTATTCTGTCTGACATCTCAAGCAAATTCAAGTTATTAAATACAGTTAGGTCTTAAACCTGAGCTCATTGTCGTTGAGTTAACTCCAACTCAGAGAGACCCTACAGGAAGAGCAGAACTGCCTCATAGGGTTTCCAAGGAGCAGCTGGTGGATTCCACCTGCCGATCTTTTGGTTAGCAGCCAAGCTCTTAATCACTTTAAGACTCACAAATATTGGTTGATTGAAAAAAATGATGAGTTATCCAGGAGTGGATATTTTATCCTACATATGCAAGCATTATTTCAGCAGTCATAAACCAGGAGTGGAGTCATCTCTTAGGCGCTCCGTAGCACCCAGCACAGGCCTCTGTTCCTTCACAGCTGTGCACCAGAAATAGTGGAGGAAATAAGTCAGGTAGGGACCAGCTCACGGAGAAGCTGGGTAGGGCTCAGCATTAAAGAAGATGTTGCCAGAGATCAAGACAAGCTCAGCGTTGGTAGAACAAAAAACAAGACAGAGAAAGAACAAATTACCACTGTTAGGAGAAGGTTGGTGAGTAAGAGTCACCCGTAATTGAGGATCAGGTAAGGCAAGGACTCAGGAAGGCAGCTGATAACAAATATTCATGGAGCACTTGCTATGCGCCTGGCACTATTCTAGATGATTTATAAGTATTATCTCATTTGTTTCTCCATACTGGTATATGAGATGTTTACTATAATCGCCCCCATTTCACGGATGAAGAAACTGAGGCTTAGAGAGATTACTGCCAAACCCAAGCCACAATTAGCAGATAGAAGGGCCAGGGCACAAATCCAAGTCGACCTGAGTCCAAAATCCTTTCTCTTATTCACTTCAGTGAATTTTCCTGGCAGTAGTTTGAGGCAGTGGTAGAAGCAAGTCAAGGCTGTGAAGCAAAATTGAACGGGGGGATAGGGATATTTATCGTTTGGTTTCTTTTATAGATGTTGGGCCTGGGTAGTGCAAGAGCACGAGAGCCAGCTGTAGCCACAGGAATCGGATATCTTGGCAACCTGATTCCACCTAGAAGAGACAGTTAAAAGGAATAGGAAAGGTCGGGGATAAATACCTGGTCCTGGTAGAATTTTACCAAACATCAAATACTTAACATTAATGGGCAAAGGTACACTGCTAGGTGCTGTGGGTATGTAAAGAAATATGAGACAAGGTCTCTCGCCTGTTTAGGAAGACAACACATAGAAGCCCATAACTGAGGGCACGGGGTAATCATTGCTAAATGAGGTAAACGTATGCACTGCAGAAGTGTTCCGCGGAGCCCCCGGTGAGCTGCTGCGCTGTGACTTGAGTTTTGAGCAATAGGTCACATCGGGCTAGGGAGGGAGAAGGAGAGGCACTCGTGCAGGAGAAATGGCATGAATAAACGTGCGGATCATGACGCGTTAAACCGCAGAGCTGGTATGGGAGATAAAGCCGCAGAGCGCTTCAATTTTGAGCGTGCCCAGGGGAGAGGATGGTTTTTCTCCTGTAGGTTATGAGTAGCCCCTGAAGGGACACGATGACAGCAGTGTTTAAGGGAGATGACCGTAGGAGAGTCATGTGGGAATGACGCCACAGCCAGCCCACCTGAACGCAAACCTGGGCTCTGCTTCTAGGGGGGAGGCAAGGGGCTCCGGTTAGGAGGTCCCGTTTCTGGTTATCGTTCTGCCAAGAATAATCTGTGTGCATTTCAGTAGGGTATTTCTCATCTCTGGGACACATGTTTTCATCATAAAGTGAGGGTATTGGGAAAAATTACCTTTAAGTTTCTTCCAGCAGCAGCGGCACCTTGCTCCCTTGGAGAACGTAGTGATCAGGGCTGCCTGCACGTACCCTCCACCCTGAGCCTGCAGACCAGGCTCCTCAGTCGGCTTCTGCGGAAGCACAGAGACGCCATCCTCATTTTACTTGGACAAATGGTGGAGCCAGAATTTGGTCACTCCTCTCCAGGTTACTGACTCCCAAATCATTGTTGTTGTTTTGTGCTTAGGAAGCAGCTGTCATGTAGCAGATTTTAAATATGGCATACACGCGGCAGGGAGGCATAATCCCACTCCTTCCTCATCACCTTTATGGAAAATTCCTAAGCACACACACCACATACATACATGCTAACACTCATACACACACCACACACACGTATAAACATGCATACACACATATACACCCATGCACACATCCACATACATACACAGACACACCACACAAAAATATACACCCATGCACACATCCACATACATACAGACACACCACACACACATATAAACACACACACACGCAGACATACGCACACACACACACCATACACACACCACACCCATTGTGCCAGGTGAACGCACTGACATTGCCTCCCTGGCCTCTCTGTCAAGGAGAGAAAGAAAAGTTTCCAGGGGACTTACTGTCCCTTATCTAGTTATCTTTAGCTCAAAGTGTAAGACTTGATGTCAGGCAAGATAGGGTGAGTGGTTTGATCCCTATATAAAGGAGTACATTCCTCTCCTCAGAGAGCAGGGAGAAATAGCCTTTCCAAATCAAAACACAGCAAATAAGTCAGGAAATAAACTCTTCCATACCATATGCCAGGGTCCTAATGCATGCAGGTATTCACTGAGGAAATAGAATACGCTAAACCCATGCTGGAAAAGATACCCCCAAGATAGCCTACCTGTGAATATAATTTCACAGCCTTTCAGACAAGAGACTATTTTGCTCACCATCCCCAAGCCCTGACCTTGCTACCACCAAAAAAACAAACTCATTGCTGTCAAATCGATTCCGGTACATTGTGACCCTATAGGAGAGAGTAGAACTGCCCCATAGGTTTTCCAAGGAGATGCTGGTGGATTTGAACTGCCGACCTTTTGGTCAGCAGCTGAGCTCTTAACCACTGCACCGCCAGGGCTCCTTGCCACCACTGGTGGGTGAATTCTCATGAAGGGGTATCATGGAGAGCCTTCTGTTCTCCTCTGGTTGACAGTCATCTGTGTCCATTCTGCTTTTGGAGCCAGAACTGTCTGACAACAATGCTGGCCCTGAGGGCTGCACCCAAAATGAATTCCCAGATCTGAAGCAGAACAGGTGGAGCAGAAGGATCTGGAGTGACCAGAAGTGGGGAGGCCCAAAGCTGAGTGCTCATTAGACCTTAAAACCGCAAACAGGTTGATGCCCAAGGAGCAGGACTCAGAGTGAGATCAGAGGACGAGGAAAGAGAACAGGAGCCACAGAGACTAAAACAAGCACAGAAACCAGAGTGCAAAGCAGGGCCCGAAGATCTGACTCAGAATGAACGCCATGGAATCTGGTCTCTGGCACTGGCGGCATGCTGACAATTTGCTGGCCTCTTAACGCCCCAATAGCAGGTCACTTATGGCATTTTACAGTTACTGTAGCAATAACACTTGTTTGAAATCTCACTGTAGGTCAGGCACTGCGTTAAGTGCTTTATGACATTATCAAATGAATACGTGTGATCACGGCATGGAAGTGAAGGCTATTATCCCCATTTTATAGATGGGGGAAACGCGCCTCCTGAGAGAGGCCCAGGGACAGATCTAAGGTATCTCAGAGTAATATGGCCAGCCCAGTCAGAACCCAAAACGAGTGCTGTTAACCACTACTTGTCGCTGTCTCCACATCTGCAGAGGTGTGGGAATGCAACGTTGCAGTGGGGCTGGGCGGGCAGAGCTGTGCTCCACCGTGTGAGCAGACTCCCAGGAGGAAGGCCACAGGCAACAGGAGGTGACCAGAGCAGCAAGCAGACCGAATGGACCAATCGAAATTCCAGGTGAGTCAGTAGCACTGACTCAGCCACAGCTTCCGCTTCTTTAAAACATTTCTTGCCAACTCAGTTGTTAAGTCCTCACACCACCTCACTGCCTCCCAGACCCCAACCTCCCTCAAGTTCCCCTGAAAGGTCCCCTGTTCCTGTATCCTCAACATCATTCACTCGTCTCAAAAGCAGAAGTCTCATCAGAGCACTGAGGGGCCACGGGGGAAGGCAGGCACACCTCAGGGAAGCCAGATCTACAAGAAATGCTTGGACTGATTGCGTCAGTGCTGAGGAGAAGAAAATCATTTTTTATTGAGCATCTACTATGCACATTTATCCAATTTAATTTATTATTTGGTAAATGACCAGAAAATAGCTTTAGCAGTGGAAGATAGAATTTCGAGGCCTCATGTGAAATACTCGGTAAAGCATGCTCAGTGTTGGCTTCAGATTCAGCCGGCAGTCCTCATACACCATCACCAGCTCATCAACCTTGTGCTCGTTAACCTCCCTGAGCCTCAGTTTCCTCGTTTGTAAAATGGGATTGTAACACCTATTTTCTTAAGGGCAGTGGCTATATACTATTAATCTAGGAGTCACAGTGACTAGCCCAGGGGCTGGAAATCATAAAAGCTCAATTTTGTTTTACAGTTATTTGTTTAATAAGCAGGTGAGTGCTTGAATGGTTTTGGTACACATCATTGAAACAACATTTAGGAGGTCTCTCAAGAAAAACGAGTTTCTTTTGTTCTACAGTGGTGGTGGGAGTCATGTAACCAGGGCCTGAAATTTTCTCTCTCCTGTTTACCTCCACAACACACTCACACATACATGCACACGGACACACACACACTCATACACATGCACACACATGCATGTGCAGACACGCACACTTTCCCCTTTTTCAATAGACCGTTTGGTGTTCTCTCCTCTTTCTTTCTCACTGCTTTTGCTCCCTCTTCTTCCAGCCCTTGATTGCCATATATCCACAGTGCAGCAGCCCCTAGGTCCTCTCTCCTCTGCCTGCCATCTCCCCGCCATCCGGGGCTCGAAGCAGATGTGCAGCAGCCTGCCATCCCCCAAGATGGAGCATGTCCCTGTCCATCACCGGCCATGCCTGGCATCTGGAATTGCAATCCTCCTTGTTTACACTGCATTGTAATTGCAGACACAGGCTATGCTGTCACTTGTAATTTTATCTTGTCCCGTTCTCCCTGCACACTCCCTTGCCTGAGTGTCAAGCAGTTACCCTTGTGAGAGGTACTGTTGGCAGGCAAGTTGCTGCAACATCTAGCAAAGGGCAGACTAAGATTTATTTCTGTTTCTCCTCCTCTCCACTCAAAGAGCAGCCTGCCCTAGTGCAGCTGCTGCCCGCCACACCATTGCTCTTCCCCTGCTTGCTCCATTCCCATCTCACTGGGCCTCCTGCTCCAGACTGGACTCTGCTTCACCATTGCCCTTCCCCTGCTTGCTCCATTCCCATCTCACTGGGCCTCCTGCTCCGGATCGGACTCTGCTTCAGCAAGTCTGGAGATTAGAGAGAGAGGAATTGCCTACTGTGCAAATATCTTCTCTCCCAGCAAATGGCAAAGCCATTTTTTTGGCTTGGCTCTGACCAGGTTGGGTATCTAGGGTTTCAGGAATTCTCACCTCCCATGATGGATACCCAGATGGATTCCCAGCCATACACTTCACTCGCAGCCACCACCTGTTTCAGTGGAGGCTTGCGTGTTGCTGCAATGCAAACAGGTTTCGGCAGAGCTTCCAGACTAATATAGTCTAGAAAGAAAGACCTGACAATCTACTCCTGAAAATCAGCCAGTGAAAACTCTCTGCATCACAACAGTCCGATCCGTAGTTGATCATGAGACTGGCACAGGACCGGACAGTGTTCCATTCCATCGTTCATGGGGTCACCATGAGTGTGGGGCCAACTCAAAGGCAGCTAACAACGACAACAACAATCTCCATTATACCTCTGCATTATTATCTTGTTTGCAGATTAGAAAATCGAACCTAAATCCCTAGTCAAAATCACTGGTTTGTAGATGTGGGAGAAGCTGGGATCTAAAACCAACTCTGTCTGGCTCCAAACCCCTATGCATTTTCTTGTGTTTTGTTTTGTTTTGCACTGCACTCTGTGGCCTCGTGAGCAGCATGCTTGTCTGCGTTTCTGGGCGCACTCAATCACAGCACGCACCATATTGCTTTAGGATCATCCATTCACATGTCTGCCTGCTACTAGGCTGCGAGAGCTTCCAGGGCAGGGCCTAGGTCTTATTTTATCTTCTTCCTTCAGCACCTAGCACAGTGCCTGACTCCTAGTGGCTCTTCTACATGTTATCTGTTAAGAATTGGTGCGTTTAGAGGGTTAGTGTTTCCTTGGTCAGGTTGCTGGCTGGCAATTGCTAGCTTCTATGTACCTGCCTTACACATTCTAATTCTGACAAATCTGTGAGGGTCATTGCCTCTACATACTGCATAAGGTTGACATTCTAGACAAAGTTAGAAGGCAGAGGATTTATGACAATTACATTACACAAAACTCATGCTAGTAGTACCATTTACATGCTGTGTAGAATAATTTAGCACTAGGAAGGACTTTAGAGAGAAATTGTGGTATGTTTTGAAAATTTGTTGAAATCTACATCAAGACCGACCTGTCCTAAGTGTTAATAGTATTCACCTTCACAGGGGGAAATTATGAGTGGTTGTCCTGTTAGCTGCTTTGCCCCAAATCTTATGGGATGCTCTCACATTATAACAAATAGAAATTTTACTAATTAAAAAAAAGTTGTTAGTAATCCTCTTTCTGGGGAGGAAATTGCAGCATCATGCAGGGAGGAAGAGGAAGGAGTGAAGGAGTCCTAGCTCAGCGACCTGCAGGAAGGCCCGGAGAAGTCGGTACCAAGGATGAGAGGAGCCGATACACTCCCCATGTCCCAGCCCGTCATGTAGCCCTTCTTCTTCTGCCAGCGCTCTCTCCCTGCTCTGCCACTTACTAGCTGTGTGTCCTTGGGCCACTTACACAACTTCTCTGTGACTGTTTTCTTGTTTATAAAGCTGGGGTAACGAAGCCTCTGCCTTGCAGGATTTTGTTGGTCTGAAACCATAAATTGCATGCAGAATGCTTAGCAAGTGCCTAGTATACAGTAATAAGCCTTCAGTTAAAGAGGACCCTTAATATAGTTGCTGTTTTTCTCACTTTGGGAGTAAGAACACTGACGTGAAGGAGGTGGGGTGACTGCAGCTGAGTCACAGCTTGAGGCTTGCCTTCTGTGCATAGGGCTGTATGTGGGGCAGAAGGGGGATCATACAGACCTGGCGACAGCCCGGACACGTCCTACTAGCTAATTACCTGATTCTATCTGCTACTTCCCTGCACGTTTCAACGCAGCTCCACCAGCTGAAGGCAAAGAGAACGCTTTGATGAGACCCAATTAGGAATACATATTCTATATTCAAGAAGGCCAAGCAGTCTGTATGGAGGGGAAAGAAGAAAAAACCCTGAAATTAGTCTAAGTGCTTTTCTCTTCTCGTGTCTCCTCACAAGCTAAATAGTTAAAGATATCTCATTTTAGCAGGACTGACCCCTGGGGGTGTTTGCCTCTCTTCAGCTGGGATGCTATTATTATTTTGCAAATGACATCTCCATCACACGTGGGTGTCACCCTCATTCTAAAACACATGGTAACAAATGATATTTAGGGAGCCGCCGACTGCAGAGGATATGAGATGAAAGAAGGGAAGCGGGTGTTTCCCATAACAGCCCTACATGGCCCCTGAGGATGAGGAACCATGGTGAGCTGTTCAAGGACAGGGGTTTTGGGTTGACAGAGAAGCCTAACAAACCTCCCTACCTTCTGTTTGAAAGCAGTGAGGCCTTTGTCTGGACCAAGGGCCTCGGGGGAAAGTAAGAGCAGCTAAGAAAGACCTCAAAAGCAAAAGCTGAGTACCTCAGAACACATTCAGAGGCAGAGCTAGACAGACAGTGGTTCACCTGTTCTGAGCAAAAAGCAGTAGACAGAGGCAGGGGTTCTGTCTGTCCTGCAGAGCAGAACCAGTAGGACAGAAATACTGTACCACGCCTAAATCGGTCCATGTTCCTCTTTTAAATGCTAGGTCCCTTGCGGTCCAAATTGACATGGCAGGGTGGGAGAAAGCGCTGACTTTGGGCTTGGGCTCAGATCTCCTCTCCAACACTTCCAAATTATGTGAACTGGGACATCATCTCCCCCTGAGCCTCAGTTTTCTTATTTGTAAGATGAGATAACACCTACCTCGTGATCGTACCTGCCTCACGAAGTGCAGCGTAAGACTCTCCACTAAACTCAAAGTGTCTGGACGCCGACTCCACATTCCCACTGATAACAGGAAATCTTGACTTAGACGGCTTCATGTATACTCAGTTAAGCTGAATGTCTGTCTTCCCTCTCCAGTCAAATTCAAGATTATTATTAGAGAGTCCAGAGATCGGGAAACATGTTCTATAAAGAGCCAGATATTAAATATTTCAGGGGTTCTGGGCCACAAAGTTTCTGCTGCAAAGTCTGCCATGGTAGCAAGGAAGCAGCCATAGTTAAAAGGTAAACATGTTCCAATAAAACTTTATTTACAAAAACAGGCAACAGACAGAACTTTGCCCAAGAGGCAGAATTTGGTGACCCTAAAGTAGTTCATCATGTGTTCCTCCCCTCCCTACCTCCTTGTGCCCTTATCTTTCCCCTGTTCTCAGCTGGCCAGGGAGAGGAGGAAGGCCTTTGGGCTTTGGTGACTTCGGTGGGAACAGGAAGGAGTCCCAGTGGTACAGTGGTTAAGCGCTCGGCTGCTAACCAAAAGGTTGGTGGTTCAAATCCACCAGTGTCTCTGCAGGAGAAAAGAACTGGCAATCTGCTCCCGCAAAGATTACAGCCTAAGAAACCCTATAGGGCAATTTTACTCTGTCCTACAGGGTCACCATAAGTCAAATCGACTCAACAGCACACAACAACATGGGAACAGGAAGGAAGGAAGACACCACTGAGGCCCTTTCCCATCACTCCTCCTGGGTCTTCTGCCTGCATCCCTGTGGTTCAGTCCTTGTCCGCCATCAGAGTTCCTCTTAGGGTTAAGACATTGATTCCCCACCGCCACCCCCAGCTAATCTGAGGCACGGTTTGGGCCCTCAGGAAATGTAGTGGCCCCTTCACTGTTTTTTTGGTTACTGCCACATGGTAGGTTGCAGTCGTTTATCACATGCTCGCTCTCTCTCTCTTTCCCTCTCTTTCTGCCTCTACATTCACTGCTTCTCCTTTATGGGATGGTGGTGAAGCATTTGCACTCAGCAAACTCCAGCTGGGAAACAGAATTCCAGCTCCCAGCTCCCTGCTCCTCTTTGCACTGTAACTCTTCCATGCCTCAGGGATTCTGTATTATTCCATCTGGACAGATCCAGCTCCACCCCTTTGCTTCCCTGGAGGCAAACCGCTTCTTTCCCTTGCTTCTGTGTGAACTTAACTTACCCCGGTGCTTGTCCCTGTCTAGGAATGGGTCTTTGGATTTAATCATCCAGCCTCCTCATTTTTGCCCTAGGAGTCTCCACAATAATACTATTCCCACTTTTCATTTTGCCACCAGACTGAGGGTGGTGGGGCAAAGAAGCAAGCAGAAGCAACATTTCGTTAAAATAGTTTGTTCCCTAGGGTTGGCAATGGGGATCAAATGAGTGTACATAAATCTCCCGGCAAAAAGTAAGCACATCAGCACTGGTAGACTTTATTATTAGCTGTAGGGAAACTTCATTGAAAAGAATTGAAAGAAGTCATTTGCCCAGGGGGAAGAAAAATTCCACCACCCAGGAGGAAAGTCTAAAGAAAGACAAGCCCCCAAACTGTAGATCTTGCCAACCTTCATGGCTCGGGGCCCAGTAGTAAGAAGCGTGTGCTTCCATTCCTTTTGTTGTAATGGGGTTCTGCTCTCCCAGGCCCCGTTGGTGGGAGGTTGTCAGGGTAGCTCAGGAGCTGAGCCCAGACTCTGCCCTCTGTAGGCTAAAATACTCTTAGTGGAGAAAGCAAGAGAGGAAACCGAGCACAACAGGGACAAACAACTGGCCAGTTTATTGGAGGCAAGATAATTCCCTTAACTATGATTTTTGGCAGGAGATTCCCCAGGGGGATGATAAGGGTGGGTCAGATTTCCAGATTTCTGGAAGCTTTTCCAGACCAGACCGCCTTCTCTCCCGGCTGTTGCGCAGACAGTAACACTGGTGAATGCCCATGTCCTACAGTGGAAGGTTTGGACAGGATATACAACAACTGACAACAACACAGAAGATCCCCCACCACATGCTTCTCCGTCTACACTATTCTGTTTGTCAGCTGTGTTCATTAGGATTATGCTACAGTAACAAAATAACTCCTAGATCTCAGTGGCTTAATAGGAAAAGGTTTTATTTCTTGTTCATGGTACGCATACAATGTAGGTCAGTATAAGTGTGTGTGTGTTAGTGTGGGACCCAGGCTGGCAGAGGCTCCAGTGTTTTTAAGCTGCATACCCTGTGACCCAGGGCCTCCTCTGTCACTGCAGCAGGAGAGAGCTGGAGAGTTCCACATCTGGTTTAAATGCCCCCATCCACTCATGTTCCACGTCACTTTTACCCCCAGTCCATTGACCTGAATTAGTCACCTGGCCCCACCAGAATTCAAGGAAGTTGGGAAATGTGCGGGAGCACATGGATATTCAGTGAGCAGTAAATAACTTTGACACAGATCTTAAGCATGTTTCAGACATTGTCAAAAGCCACATTAGGGAGGAGCATTTGGCTGGCCATAGTATTTGTCTATTCATTCACTCAAAATAATTTTTGAACACCTGTTGTTTTGAGCTGTTGTTGAGTCAGCTCCAACTCACGGTGATCCCAACTTCAACAGAACAAAATGGTGCCCTGTCCTGTGTCACACTCACCACCTCCAGCATGTCTGAGTCCATCATGGAGGCTATTTGCCACTCCATCTCACGAAGTGTCTCCCACTCCCTTGCTGGCCCTCTACTCGGCCACATATGATGTCCTCCTGTAGCTATCGATCCCTCCTGATGACATATCCGAAGAAAGTGAGTCAGAAAATATTTTATCATGATCCATAAGGTTTTTATCAGCTAATTTTTTGAAATACTGGTGGCATAGCTTCCAGCATCACAGCAACAAAAAAACCACCACAGTATGACAAACGGACAGATGGGTGGTAATGATGAACACCTCTGTGCTAAGTGGGGTTATAATGGGGATCAGGAGACAAGCCATCCCTCCCTCAGACGGCTCCCAACAATTAATAATATAGTGTGATAAACACGTGATGAGGAGGCATAAGGCACTGTGGAAGCACCTGGCAGGAGGATTCATGTGCTCAGGGAGTGTCAGGGAAGGCTTCCCAAAGCAGGCAAGGCTAAAGTTTAGACATGAAGACTGAGTGGGTGTTATCTAGGCCAAAAAAGAGAGAGAGAGAGAGAGATTTGAGGGACAGTAAACACAATTAGGTTTCTGGGAATCAGACCACATATCTGTAACAGAGAGTGCAACCCAGGAGTCCCATTTCCCTTTTCAGAGTTAACACCCCAGGTGCTCTCCCTCCTGAAATAGGGACAGGTTAGGAGTAGAGAATGTAGCCTGATCACTATAAACAGGACCTGTCTTAGGTGACTGTCTTCCTTGCCTTTTCCCGCTTGGTGTACACACCTCCCTGAGCCAGCCCACTGGTGGGCCACCCTTGAGCTGCATGGAAGAGGCTGCCGATCTGCATCTCTTACAGATATGAAATTATTAATGACCCGGGATGTAGCTATGCATGTCCGGCCCCCTCCTCCAAGCAGCCTTCTCTGGGGAGTGGGGTGGAGGTTATGGAGAGACACCTTGCTGTTTAATAAATAATAGAAGAGATTCATAAAGTGCCTGGGAAGCACATTGCTCATGCAGAAATGTTATGGAATAACACAGGATAAATAATAGAAAAGGTTATCGAAAAATTCATAATTTCCAAGTGCTAGTGAAAGGCAGCTCCTGTGCAGTCTATCTGCCTGTAGAAAAGTGATTAAAATATATATTATTGTCCTGTCTATAGGAAAATGTATTATTAAGTGGATACTAGTGTGACATTTGAAAAATCCAGTTCATTCCATTTAGCAGCAAAGGGGTTTTTGCTGCTGCTTTGTGTAGCAACTTTCACAAGCGTTTTAATAAGCCATTTCAAAAACAAAAAGGGATTTTAATTATGGCTCCCTGACTCCTAGCCATACTATTGCTTTTGCATTTACAGTTGTTTTTCCAAAATAAATAATAAATAAATAAACATACAATAGGGAGTGTACACATTTATTACTTCCGTTGCCAAGAAAGCACCCTGGCAACTGACTGGTACGTATGGGGTGAAAGAGGAGAGGGTGGGAAATGGACTCACTGCTCCAGACACAACAAAAAACAGAGCTTCGCTATCCAGGCCCATGCTTCCTGCCAAACCTCAAGTGTGACTGCTCTTCTCAGCAGCCCATTTACAGAACTTTTCTATGAAAGCAGGAGGTACTGTTGAGGGGTAATTATAAATACTTATATTTCGGAATAATGAATTGGTCAAGATCTGGGATCAACTGATCTAGTCTTCTGTTTATTGGCCAGATCTGTCTCCTCATCTGGAAGGTCACCCAAGCCCAGGAAAATTCAGAGTGAGGTCTAAATCGATTCAAGTTTGGGGTTTTGTACGGAGCACTTTTCTGATTTTCTCTCGGTATTCATTTTCTGCTATAAGTCATGAAAGAGTCAGGAGACAGGACAGGAGAGGGATGGGCCAGATCCTACCAACCTGAAGTTCTGATCCAGTTTGGACAAACCTTGGGATCCAGTGGCCTTTCAGTGAGCAGACGGATGGTGGTGGTCCTGAGGTCATCCCACTGTTGGGTATAAATTCATGGAGAAACGGCATGGAGCTATGAGTACTCTTGGTCCCACTCTCTGACCAGCTAACTGTAAAACTGGTGGAATTGCCCAGCCTCTCTGGGTCTCAGTTTTAATGACCAAAAAGGGTGTAATTTTCATCAGATAATGGTTTTTAAGGTTTTTATTTAAAATCCTTCATTATAATTAAACCATTTGTTCTAAAATCTCACTTGGAAGCAGATGAAATTATTGCTCTTATTGAAAAAGAATCAGGGGACCAAACTGCCTCCCACCTCAAACCAACGCCCCTCTCCATTTTCCAGGCAACCCGAGGAGTCTGGAGGGAGGGTAGACCTGATTCCACAGGAGTTCCTGGAGCACAGCTTGGAAACCAGTACACTGAGTGACATATAATATTTCTTCCACTTAAAAGGTTCTGATACTGAATTGTGGCCTTTGTGTGAGTAGTTGGTATGAGAGGATAGCTTCTTCTGCCATTTCATTATATAGAAGTCATATATTTATCCATTTATTCAACAAACATTCCTTGAGCATTGCCCATGCATCGCATGGAGAACACTGGGCTAAGCACTGTTTGAATAAGAATATGAGTAAGACAAGATCTTCGCTGTAATGGAGCAACAGACATCTCAACAACTTGCTATAGTTCAACACACAGGAAATAAGAGCTGTCTTGAAGGTGCGAGAATTTTTTTTTCTTTTGATAGTAAAATCTATGAATTGGATGTAAAAAGAAACAAACTGAACATCTTCATACCTCATTCTTCAGATGCTTTCGTTAATTAAAGTGCCTCTGTTATGCTCTCAGACCCCTGTATTCAGGGCTGATTTTCAGCCAGGTTGCATGGGGTACGGCTATCCCAGTTGCTGAAATATTGAAATGTTTCTATGTGGCTTCGTGAACAGACTCTTCCCGAGTTCCCTGGGTGGCCTCTGCTGCCCTGGTACCCTGCACCCACCCATCTGAACTTCTCCTCCATCTGCTTACTCTTCTAAGCGGTGGAGGAGGGGGGAGCACTTCCAGGATCCTGCAGTGCTATGGACAACGCCTGGTCTGAGCGGTTAGTGTCAGTGCCCTGTTGCTGTTGCTGGTTGTCCTAGAGTCATCTCTGACTCATGGCAACCCCGTGTACAACAGAATGAATCGTTGCCTAGTTGTGTGCTATCTTCACAATTGTCAATGTACTTGAGACCATTGTTGCAGCTACTATGTTGCAGCTACTTACAACCTAAGGACCTCATATTCTAGCACTGTACTGAACAACATTTTTTATGATATATAGGATTTTCGTTGTCTAGATTTCAGAAGTAAATTGTCAGACCTTTCTTCCTAGTGCCTTACAAATTATTAAATATGTTGAATATTACCGCTTCCAATATGTCATCCTATATCAAAGTTTCCTTGGTGTTTAAATCCCTCTAGTTACACTTACTATTCACTCACCATAGAGTTTGTAATGTTTTTCTGACTTGAAAATCAGGTAATGAGACTAACATCCATCTTTGGTGTTTTTAATATTGCTTTGGATTCTCTATACTCTCCCCAGGTTTTCTCATTTAAATAGCATCTATATGTTAATGGGAAACCCTGATGGTGTAGTGGTTAAGTGCTACAGCTGCTAACCAAAAGACCAGCAGTTCGAATCCACCAGGTGCTCCTCGGAAACTCTATGGGACAGTTCTCCTCTTTCCTATAGGGTCACTATAAGTCAGAATCAACTCGATGGCTACAGGTTTTGTTTTGCTTTTTATATATATGCTAAAGACTACCAAAAATTATACCTCCAGACCAAACATCTCTGAGTTCTAGACTCGTACATCCAACTGTCTAATGACGTCTCCACGTGGGCATCTTACAGAAAGCTCAAGCTCAACATTCTCAAAGTCGAACTCAGTTTTTACACCATTCTGTTGTTCCTATCTCAGTAAATGGCACCACCATCCTCTCAAGTGTTCATGTCAGTCATCCAGGAGTCATCTGGTTCCTTCTTTTTCTTCACCATAATATGCAATCCAACCAGCAAGTTCTGCTAATTCTACCTCCAAAATATACCTTGTAACCATCTTTTGCTCTCCATCTCTGCTCCCTCCACCTTAGTTCAAGGCACAACCGCTAAACAACGACTAACTGGGTTGTCCATGTCTACTCGTGATCCCACCCAATTAATACTCCACACAGCAGCAAGTGGGGTGATGTCACTCCCTTTTTTAAACCCTCCAATCTTTCAACATTACCGTGAAATCCAAACTTCACTTCTAGACTGTAAGACGCTGTAGAATATTCCCTGTGCCCACTTCTCCCAACTAATTTCATGCCATTTCTCTGTCCCTTGGATGCTAAACCACACAGGCTTCTCTCTGTCCTCCCAATATGCCAAGCTTTTACCCACTTAAGTCTTAGTCCTCACTCCCTCTCTGTCTAACTCAGTGCTTCTCAAGCCATAATATGTGTATAAATAGTTGAAGAACTTCTTAATATGCATAATCAGATTCTGTAGGATGGGGCCCACATTTTTCATTTCCAGTGAGGTTCCAGGTGATGCTGACCCTTCTGTTCCATGGACTACAGTTTGAATAGAATGGGTTTGAACTACTCCTGTCCCAGTTTATTTGCTTGGCTAGCTCGTTATCAATTTTTTAACAGTTTACTGAAATATAAGTCACATACCATACAAATCACCCGTTTAAATTTTACAACCAATGTTTTTTAGTATATTCACAGAGTTCAGCAACCATTGCCACAATTAGTTATAAAACATTGCATCATACCATACAGAAACCTGGTACCCATTAGCAATCATTTCCCATTTCCTCTTAGCATGCCAACCACAGCTGTAGGTAACTAGTCTACTTTCTGTCTCTATGGATTTGCCTATTCTGGTCATAGAAATTGAATCATACAATATGTGGTATTTTGTGACTGATTTCTTTCATTTAGCATAATGTTTTCAAAGTTCATCTATATTGTAGCTGGTATCAATACTTTATTCCTTTATATGGCCAAATAATATTTCATTGTATAAATATCCTAACTTTTGTTTATACGTTCGTCAGTTGATGGAAATTTGGGTTGTTCCTGCTTTTGGGCTATTATGAATAATACTGCTATGAACACTTATGTACAAGTTTTTGAGTGGGCATATGTTTTCTTTTCTCTTGGGTATGTAAGTAGAAGTAGAATTGCTGGGTCGTACGGTAACTGCATGGTTTAAAATCAGGGAAGGTGTGTGTCAGAGTTGTATCCTTTAACCGCGTTTATTCCATCTATATGCTGAGCAAATAATCTGAGAAGCTGGACTATATGAAGAAGAATGTGGCATCAGAATTGGAGGAAAACTCATTAATAACCTGTGATACACAGATGACACAACCTTGCTTGCTGAAAGTGAAGAGGACATGAAGTATTTCCTGATGAAGATCAAAGACTACAACCTTCAGTACAAATTCCACCTAAACATAAAGAAAACAAAAATCCTCACAACTTTACCAATAAGCAGCATCATGATACATGGAGAAAAGATTGAAGTTTTCAAGGATTCCATTTTGCTTGGATCCACAATCAACACCCATGGAAGCAGCAGTCAAGAAATCAAAAGACGCATTGCATTGGGCAAATCTGCTGCAAAAGACCCCTTAAAAGTGTTCAAAAGCAAAGATGTCACTTTGAGGAGTAAGGTGAACCTGACCCAGCCATGGTATTTTCAATTATCTCAAATGCATTTGAAAGTTGGAGAATGACTAAGGAAGACTGAAGAAGAATTGATGCCTTTGAGTTATAATGTTGGAGAAGAATATTGAATATACCATGGGCTTCCAGAAGAACAAAGAAATCTGTCTTGGAAGAAGTATAGCCAGAATGCTCCTTAGAAGTGAGGATGAAGAGACTTTGTCTCATGTACTTTGGACATATTATACGGAGGGACCAGTCCCTGGCGAAGAACATCACTCTTGGTAAGTAGAGGGTCAGTGAAAAAGAAGAAGACCCTCAATGAGATGGATTGGAACAGTGGCTGCAACAATGGGCTCAAACATAGCAATGATTGTGAAGATGACACAGGATGGGGCAATGTTTCATTCTGTTGTACCAACTCGATGGTACCTAACAACAACATGATAACTTTATGTTTAATTTTTTTTAGGAACTGCCAAACTATTTTGCAAAGCAGCTGCACCATTTTACATTCCCACCAGCAATGTATTAGGGTTCCAATTTCTCCGCATCCTTGCCAACATTTCTTATTATCTGTCATTTTTATTATAACCATCATAATAAAATGGTTTTATTATTCACATCATAATGGGTGTCAAGAGGTATCTCATTATAGTTCGATTTGCATTTTCTTAATGACTAATGGTGTAGAACATCTTTTCATGTGCTTGTTGGTCATATATATATCTTCTTTGGTAAAATGTTTATTCAAGTCCTTTGCCCATTTTTTAATCAGGTTATGCCTTTTTATTATTGGGATGTAAGAGTTCTTTATATATTCTGGATATTAGTTCCTCATCATATATATTATTTGCAAATATTTAATTCCATTCTTTGGGTTGTCTTTTCACTTTATTGATGGTGTCCTTTGAAGAACAAAAATAATTTAGCTATTATTTGTTGTGTCATTTAAGATTTTGGAGACATATCTAAAAGAACATTTCTTAACTCAGGATCACAAAGATTTACCCTTATGTTTTCTTCTAAGAGTTTTGTAGTTTTAGTTCTTGCATTTAGGTCTACGATCAGTTTTGAGTTAATATTTGTATATGGTGTGAGATAAAAATACAACTTTATTTTTTTGCATCAGAATACCCAGTTGTCTGAGCATTATTTGTTAAAAAGATTATTATTTCTCCCATTGAATTGCCTTGATATCCTTATTGAAAATCAACTGGCCATCAATGTGAAGGTTTATTTCTGGACTCTCAGTTCTATTCTATTTTTCTATGTGTCTATCCTTATGCCAATATCACACTGTTTTGATTGCTATAGTTTTGCATTAAGTTTTGAAATTGTGAAGGTAAATCTTCCAAATTTGTTCTTCTTTTTTCAAGATAGTCTTTGCTATTCTGAGTCCCTTGCATTTACATATAAATTTTAGTATCAGTTTGTCAATTTCTGCAAAAAAACTTGGCAACTGGGATTTTGTTGGGACTAATGTTGAGTCTGCATCAATTTGGGGGGAGTATCAACATTTTAACAATATTAGGTCTTCCAATCCATGGACATTGGACATCATTCCATTTATGTAGACCTTCTTTACTTTCCTTCAACAATGTTTTGCAGTTGCAAAGAACAAGTTTTGCATTGTTTTGGTGGAAATTATTCCTAGATATTTTATTCTTTTTGATACTATTATAATAAATTGTTTTCTTAATTTCATTTTCAGAGTGTTCATTACTAGTATATAGAGATATAGTTGGTTTTTGTATACTAATCTTTTTCCCTGCAACTTTTCTGAACTCATTTATTATTTCTAATATCTTCTTAGTGGAGTCCTTAGAATTTTTTTTTATATACGAGATCATATCGTCTGCAAATATAGTTTTACTTCTTCCTTTGCAATTTGAATTTTCTTTTTCTATTTAGTTTTCTTATCTATTTGCTCTGACTAGAATTTTCAGTACAGTGTTGAATAGAAGTGGCAAGAATGGACATCCTTGTCTTGTTCTTGATCTTAGGGAGAAAGCATTTGGCATTTCACCATTAAGTATGATGTTAGCTGTAGGTGTTTTGTAGATGCCCTTTACCGGGTTGAGAAAGTTCCCTTCTATTCCTAATTTGTTGAGTGTGTTCTCATGAAAGAATATCTTCTTCAGTTTTAAGTCAGCTTAAATGCCCCCTCCTTTGAGAGGGCTTCTTGGACTATGTCATTTAAGTCAGCTTCCCCTGCCTCACTTTATTAACCATAGTTTCAGTCCCATATTCTGTATTTTATATTACTTATTACAAATTATAAGTACTTTTCCACCTCCCAACTTTTTTTCTTTTTTTCCTCTAACTCCACCACATCACATCAGTGTTGTCTTGTTCACAGCTATATTTTCTGCATTTACCACAGTTGCTGGCAGATAGTAGGTGATCAGTCAACAAATATTGAACAATTAAATGATTAAATTTAGCTTAAAATAAGTAAGTGAATGAAGGAATGAATGACTGAATGTCCTTTATAGATAGGTGCTGAGCACTCGCCATTTAGATAAAAGCAGAACCGACTGATGGACAGTGATTGGACTTTAGCCAGTGATGACAGTAATGGGTCTGGAAATGGTAGAAAATTTTCTGTACTGTAAGATTTCAAACAGTGACCAAAACAAAATAATAATAATAAAATAAACAAAGCAAAACAGAACGTGGGTACTGACTGCCAGAAGAGCTCCTATCAGAATGGGACAACACCCTGGCACCCACCCTGAGGCCAGGCGGTAGTCTGAGTTGTTAGCTAGCATGGTTTGTCTTTCCCATGGGAACAAAGGGCAAATAGTAGCTATTAAACTCTTCCCTGCAGTCCAGTCCCCTAGGTGCTCAACCAGCCTACCTGGGGGCATTTATCTAACTCCAGACTGCTGCCTATCATGAGGAGAGGCCTTGCATAGGAGACCTGGTAGTGGCTGGCTAAATAAACCTCTAAATGTACCTTTATCATCAGTTTCATCTCATTCCTTCTTACCGCCCTGGAGTTAAATCTGTCCATTTTTTTAGTCTCCTCCTCCTAGGCCCCATCATGATCCTCTAAATTAAAATCTGTTATCCATTTCTGGGTAATCGACTTTGATGCCCTGAGTACAGCAGCATCTCTCTTGCCAAACCTACACGTAAGGGCTGATAGCTTTTGAGCAGCTAAAATGGCTTTGCATCACTCGCAGCCAGCCCAGAGCTTGCAAAAAAAGACACACGCATGGGTAGGTGGGAGTTTTACAAAATTGCAGGTGGAATTGCCTCTGAGGATGGCTCAGGAGGCCTGAAGCTGCCAGCTGTTCTTCAGAGAACAGAGAACTAGGGTCCCCTACCTCTCAGTTAATGAGCCCTAGTGGAGCAGTGTTTAAGTGCTTGGCTGCTAACTGAAAGAAAGTTTGGCAGTTCAAACCCATCAGCGGCTCCGTGGGAGAAGAGACGGGGCAATCTGCTCCCATAAAGATTACAACCTTGGAAACCCTATGGGACAGTTCTACTCTGTCCTACAGGGTGGCGATGAGTAGGAATCGACTTGATGGCACACAACAGCAATCTCTCAGTTGTCCTCGCTGCAGTTTAGGTAGTTAGCTTTTCATAGAAAGCTGTGTCCTGGTAGGCTGTCCTGGTTACTTCAGTGGCCTAATTCCAAATTTGAAATTCTGGATGAGCAAGTGGTGACTTCTCCTGGGCCAATGATTCCCTGTCACGACAAGACCGATAATTGCAACTTTATTGTTTTCTATTTCTTCCTTCCTTCACTAATGAACATTCTTTCCGGGGGGAGGTGAGGTAGGCAGTAAGGTACGGTGAAAAGAGCATAGGTTTGGAGTTTGCAGACCTTTTGTTTAAATTCTTCCTCTAATGATGACTAGCTTCAAAGCACTAAGCAAGATATTTGAGCCCTCAAACTCAATCTCCTCATCTATAAGATGTAACTCTAATATCCATATAGCACTTACTAAAGAGAAAACAACAATGATGTTTGTACTGGATTGTTTACTGTCTCTCTCCTGCCAGATTTTAAGCTCCATGAAGGCAAGGGATGAGTTTTGTTTGTCTGCGGCATTGCCAAAGCCTAGTACACGTCACTAATAAGCTTGTTTGAATGAGTGAAGGAGAGAAATTGATGGGTAAGTGCTCAATGCTCAGAGTGACATAGAGTAGGTAAAAAATAATTATTCTTTTCAATGGTCTGAATGCTTCTCAGATTCTTTCTACAGATGGGAAGATTAGAAAATCACAATGAAGGAAGAAAGCTCATTCTTTTTGGGATCTCCTCTATGTGACAGTTTCACACCATTTTTCATAAGTGATCAGCTCTGGCAGCCTAACACTTCCTGACCTGGGAGTCTATGCCTTGATCAGATACTCATGAAGTCATTGTTCTGGTCTCCAGGCCTTCCTCCTTGGAAAATCTCTAGTAACTGTGTGTATATCATCCCTCTTCTCTCTTCATCTTGTCAGCTGTCTCTCCTCCCTGCTCGTCTTCTCTCCTCTCCACTCCACTCCTCTCCTCTGCTCTTTTTTCTTCTCCTCTCCTCTCCTGTTTTTCTCTCTCATTCCTTTCTCCTTTTTTTTTCCTCCCTGTCATCATATACACCTTGTTTTGAAGCTTTCTCTGATACCACATGATACGGTCATTTCATTTGTTAGATGAGAAGACATCTTCAAAGACACTGGGATTCAACATATCACACAATGGGTGGCGAAGTCATGTTTAGATATCAAACTCCTAATCCTGATTATTTTTTCCTCTTTTATATATATGTTACCTATAGTAGCTGGAAATATTACCCAGAGTAATGATTTAGAACTTTTAAAAAATTAGAGGAACTCTTTTATCAAAATAAGAGTGTGTACACACAGAATATTTAAAACTTCTGAGAAAAGTAGTGTGCTCTAGGCAGGGTGAGGCTAGGAACCAGGACTCAACCTATTTAGCTTGCCTCTGAACCTTAGACTTCTTAGTGTGTATTAGTTTTCTCTTACTGCTGTAACAAATTACCACAAACCCAACGGCTTAAAACAACACAAAATTGTTGTCTTACATTTCTGTAGGTTAGAAATCCAACATGGGCCTCACTGGGTTAAAATCATGGAATCAGCAGGGCTGCATTCCTTTCTGGAGACTCTAGGGGAGAATCCATTTTCTTGCCTTTTCCAGTTCTAGAGGCTGCCCACATTTCCTTGTCTTGTGGCCCCTTCCTCTGTCGTCAAAGTCTGCAAGATTGCATCTCTCTGACTGTTTTCTGCAGTCACATCTCTGTCCATGGCTGGGAAAGATCCCCCTTCTTAAGGACCCATGTGATTAGATTGCGCCCACTTGGAAAATCCAGGCTCATCTCCCCATCTCAAGATCTTTAACTTAATCACATTGCAAAGTCATTTTTGCTATGAAAGTTAACATGTCCATAGGTTCTGAGAATGTCTTTGGGTGGCCATTATTCTGCCTAGCATGTAGAACTTTCTGAAAGACAGTTTGAAACCTTTCATCTAGCCCAACTCCCTTTTCTTCTGACAGGACAACACTAGTACAAAATACTACCAGAGAATCTGTTCAATTATCCCAATTAATTTCTTAAGGAGTAAATGTCTACATTTTTGTAGTAAATGCTTTCTAGTAAAGTCTCCTCTTATATTTAATCTATCTCATACTTTAAGCCAAGGTCTTCCTTGTTGGAGAGAGGTTGCAAGTTGACTTCATCCATTCTCCAATCAGTGAATGCTCCACTCCTGTGCTAAATCAAAGATGGCAGGGCACAGGGACTCTTCCCTGGGAGACTGATATGTGCAGAGACTTGGGGTCCTATTGTGCTTCCTCCTATAAGCTCTGGATTTGGTGAGAAGTGGTTCAGGCAACTGTCTGGGTTATGTTGTCTATTTCATGTTGGGACTGCCTTTCCGACTTTGATTTTGTCAGACACAGGTAGAGTTTAAGCTTGGGTTGCTTGGCATGGCAAGTTATTTCATTATTATTATACCCGGCTTAATAATGGGGCCCTGGTGGCAGTGATTAAGAGCTTAGGCTGCTAACCGAAAGGTTGGCAGTTCGAATCCACCAGTTGCTCCTTGGAAACCCTATGGGGCAAGTCTACTCTGTCCTACAGGGTTGCTGTGAGCTGGAATTGACTCGACAGCAACGGGTTGGGTTTGGTTTGTTTTGGCTTAATAATAGAACTTTAAGGTATAGTTGAAACCCATTATTAAAGTCATTTAAGTCCAGATAAGAAAAAGTGTGAGTAAATATTCTGTGAGGAAGCATCTTGCCCACACTGAGTAATAAAATATATGACTTAACAGGCCTTCCCCATCTCTCACTTTAGTTTCTCCCACATCTGCTTTCATGCTGCTTGGTTTCCTGACTGTGACTTGTTAGGCTTTGACTTAATCCCAAGAAGATTGGAGACCTCTTGATGGGGACAAGACACTGGGAAAGGCAGACCTAGGTTTGCATTTGAACTGGATTTATTCTTTGATGTTGGTTGTATGAAGAAAAATGCTAAGCTCCAAGTCTGGGACTTCATATATCCTCATTTGTTGACTGAGTAAATAACTTCTTCATTTTATTCACTCCTTCCTAGCAGTCAAACATGCTTCTGTCTTCAACTCTTCTACCTTGTCCGAGTTCACTTAATATAAATGCTAATTAGGATGGTGGTTTAAGGTCATTATTCTCTCTCAGGGAGAAGACACTACAGATAAGCTCTCCTCTTCCAGAGGATGGAGATCTCAAACTGCCCCCCCTTCTCTTGCTTCCATCTTTCCATCTATTGAAGGAGGCGGGTGTTTTGTTTTTGTCTGTTGTTTCAGTCATCTGGCATCATCGCCCTAGAGCATCTGGTAGGAAACAGAAATGTATAAGCACAAACTACTCCAGCTTCCCACAGTGGGTAGCCCTAAATAGGATACTTGCCAATGACACCAAAAACAATCGTTAAATTGTCAAATAATGAACTGGGTAAACTGAGAGAGAAAATAAAGCTAGTGTAAACAAACAAACCCGGGAATCAGCAACCATGGAGTGAATGTAGAGTTTCTTCTGGCTCAGCCAGGTGGCTGTCATGTTCACTCCCTGACGTGGAGTCAATACTCAGTGTTTAAACCATGATGGAAACCTAGCTCTTGCCCAGTGCAGTTGCTGGGTCAGAAGAAGATGAAGAAAGGAATTCAGTAAAAACCTTTCTCTTTTTTTTTTGTATTGGGATTTTGTTCCACAGAGTTCATTAGTAAATAAGTACTGAATTCTTCACACAGGTAGAACAGTGTCCTCCACCTAGCTGAGCAAAGAAGACCTTCAAGAAGACAATTTAAGAAGATCTGCATCCGAAGAATGAAGAGCTTTGTTTCTCTTGGGCAAATGAGTAAAATGGGCAATAAGTAGAATAGGAGTTTAAGAGAGGAAGAGTTCAGGAACAGCTTGAGTCCTCAAGGAGGATGTTAGAGAAAGATGGAGAGCTTGAATGGATGTAATTTGGGCTGGTAAGGACAAGGACATATAAGGAAGGGAAAAATGGCATGAGTAGGGCATGGGGTGAGGATGCTCAGGCTGAGAGATAGTGAAAAATAAGTAGAAATATACTTTGGAATGCTTTTGTTGAGTATCTTAAATGCCAGAACAAGGAGTGTGGACCAAATCCTGACTACAGTGTGGAAATACTGGAGGGCTTTTGGAGCAGAAGAATGGAATTTTGAAAGTGGCACTTAAAAATTGATCTGGTCAAAGCATGCAGAATCGGTTAGATTGGAGGCATTAGAGGTGGCCAGACTACATGGGATACTGATGTAAGTCATGTGGTGAGACGTGAGAGAGACCTAAATTAGGTTCTTACAAGAATGGAAAAGAAAGGATGGAGAAGAGATACATTTCGTTATTAGTCACTGAATGTATATGGGGGCAAAGGGAATCATGGAATGCTCAGGAGACTTTTTTTTTTTTTTTCCCTTGGCACCTGGAGAGAGAGTGGAGACATGGACAGAAATATGTTAAGTAGAAAATATTAAGTGCAGAATATCCTAGTATTACTAGGTGGAGAAACTCATGTAGAACTTGAACTTCAAATAACACCTTGAATCTGTGCAAAACTAATTCCTGGTTCCTGCACATATGATAGCATTTTATAATCATATGCTGCATTCTATGTATGTACATGAACTTAGTAATTACTGGATGAATCCTCTGGCTTTTTGCCTCTCTAGCTCCTTTTTGAGGAATCATATTGCTTTGGGACTGAAAGAAAAATAGGTCAAAGGAGAATCCACTTATATAGGGAAAGGGGAAAAGAACAAGGAGGAAAAGACAAAAGTTTCTAATTCAAACGGAGTTGGGAACCTACAGAAACTCCTGGTTCCACTGGTAGCTGCAAGTAACTGAAGCTAGAAGCAGGGTGGGAACAAGAGAGAAAGCAGAGGAGCAAGGAAAGGAGACCTTGTGCTGAAGCCCGGCTGGAATTGGGCAATGGAACGGAATTTTCCAGAACCAAGAAAAAGTACTAAAACATGTCAATTTAGGTGGGAAAAATAAACCTTTCCCACATGAAGTTACAATTTTCTATGTGTGAATCTGTGTATGTGAACATATGCTTCTGAAGATAGTTCAAAATAGATTCAAAGAATTAATGGCTAGTTGCGGTAGCCAACTTTTAAGATGTCCCCAGTGATCCTCACTGCGTGGTGTTCACAGTTTTATAGAGTCGTTTTACACAGTGAATCAAGGCTGTCCCCCTGGGACTAGTAGAAAGTGGTGGAAGTGACAGTGTGTGACTTGAGAGGCTAGGTCATAGAAGGCATTGTGATTGTCACCCTGATCTCTTGGCTCACTTGCTTGAAGGGAAGCCAGCCACCATGCTCTAAGGACATGCAAGCAGCTTTGTGGGTGTTGTCGAATCAATTCTGACCATAGCAACCTCAAGTGACAGAGTAGAACTGCCCCATAGGGTTTTCTTGGCTGTAATCTTTATGGAAGCACATTGCCAGGTCTTTCTTCCACAGAGTCACTGGGTGGGTTCAAACCGCCAACCTTTGGGTTAGCAGCTGAGCACTTAGGGTTACATGAAAAGTTCTAGAACTGTTTATAATGGCTGATCTCTATTTCTAACACGAACAGTATCTGGCTGCTGTAATGCATCATCCACCTATTGAAATCAATGCATAGAATGTTTTCAGTTCAAAGTCTATTCAAAAGTGTGCAAAGTTTCATGGAGCAAAATGGAGCTAAGGAAAAGAAATGGATACGCATTAGGTGTTGAACGTGGGCTTATTGAGTTAAATTGAACTGGAATTACACACAGTTACAGACAAAGCACCTTGCACTTTCACCCCCGATGTTTAGCAAACACTGAACTGCTGACAACAGTGTACTATGCGTGATGCTTCCATGGTTAGGATTAATGCAGTAGAATGCAAATTTACCCGGCCTCACCAGTGGCAAGGCATGCAGGCAAGCGCCACTAACAGGAACAAGCAGCTTCTCTCTAGCTCAGGCCCCTGCACAGAGCAGCAGGAGCTCAGCCCTGGAGCCTGCCCACCGGTGTTCATTGTGGCCAGACATCACCCCCTTTCTTGGCTTCTGCTGCAGAAGCCTGGTTTTGTGACACCCCAATTCAACCTGGCAACACCGTGCTTCCTGCCCTGTCCCGCCACATGTGCTCTCTTGCAGGCTTCTGTTCCTCAGCTCCTGTCTCCCTCACAGAACTTCTTCCCCCAGCTGGCCTCCATCTTAAAGAGTCTGGTTGGGAGCCTTTACCTGGGGGCTAGCCATAGGCCCCAGTCCTGGGTCTTCTCCTTCTTGTTGACACTCACAGTCACTTCTCTAAGCAGGCCGCTGATGGCCTCACCTCAACCACCCCTCTGACATGTGGGAATGAGCCAGATTTCTTTGTTTGCCCAAAGCCTGGGTCCTGATGCTGAGGTCTCTGAGACAGTATTTTCAATTATTCCAGAGCACCCCGGGTCCCCTGTGAAGACTACATTTTTCTTCCAGCAGGAACAATTACACTTTCTGTGTCCTGCCTCCAGGCTGCCCCTCTGGGGTAAGCCATCCTCTCTTTTCCAATATTGATTCCCAAATGCTAGACTGAGGATGGATTCCATGAGAGAATGGACTACTTCATTCAAATTTAGTGCAAGTTAAAAACTTACCACAACGTAAGATAGTCTAATCTTAAACTATTAATGACTACTGCTACAACTAACTGAAGACGTATCAAGTCCCAGGCACCAGGCCAAGGAGGTTACAGACACCATCACATTCAGTCCTCACCACACTAAGAGGTAGTTTTATCACTCCTAGTCACAGAAGAAGATACTGAGATTTAAAGAAGTTAAGTAATTGGCCAAATCTACATAGCCACGTATCAGAAGAAGATAAGAGGCCCTCTTATTTCAGGAATCACCCTATTCTGAAGCACTGGAGCAGTCCTGATATTGTAAAGCTGGAAGGAACCCAGAGACCATCAAGTACTGGCCTTGATGTCACAGCTGAGGAAGCAGGGGAGAGCTGGTCTCAGCTCCCTCACCGGTGCTCTCTCGTACCCTCACTGCCTCCCTTTGTCTATGAAATCCCTTTCTTATGTGCACACTGACTTGTACCTTTCTGTCCCTGCTTTGTAGAAAATCTCAAACGTTAGTGCCGTAAAGGGACTCGGAGCAGCCTCTTAGCATTTGGGTGCACGGTGAGGTGGAGATGCTCACTGTTCGCAATACGCCCGAGATTCTGGGGTGACAGTCTGCAGTCAGCCTGGAGCTGGAGAACTGATTTGGAAGAGCTGCTTTTCTACTTGGAAGCTCCCTTCTTGTGATGCAGAGAACAGGTGTCTAAGGGGCTCGAGTGCAGTGGGCAGGGTTCTATCTGCAGAGCTGTCCCTAGTGTGATGGGACTAGACGGAGCAGGTCCTGTGAAAGGCCCAATGCAAGGAGACCATGCAGAGCTCAGGGTCGTTCCTGTCTGCAGTCGATGGAGACCCGCCCCAGTTCCAGCTCTATTACTAGCAATTATAGATAAACAAACAAAAAAAACCCAAACAAACCCATTGCTATTTAGTTGATTCCAACTCAGAGCGACCCTATAGAACAGAGTAGAACTGCCCCATATGGTTTCCAAGGCTGCAATTCTTTACGGAAGCACCTACCACATCTTTCTGCTGTGAGTGACTGGTGATTTTGAATGGCTGACCTTCTGGTTAGTAGCTGAGCACTTAATTACTGTACCACTAGGATGCTGGAAAATAAACATGTTCCACCAAATGGGTCAATGGTTTTCCTTTTAATCACTTATTCTTCCCAAGAGGGTAAAAACTGCTGATGGTTCAACAGCAGGCAAGAGAGCCACGCGTGGTGAGTGGAGGGAGGGCAGGGGCCAGAGAAACTACTCCTTCGCCACCTAAGGAAAGAGAGTGCCGAGGCAGCCCCTGGGGCAGTGGCCAGAGGGGCAGCAGGAGTGATCCCTGGGGCCAGAGCTGGCCTGCAGCCTTGTGTGCTGTTCGACCCAGTTTTCTGGAGCTAACTCCTGGTGATTATTTCACTTAGATTGTCACTACTTTGTCAGTTCTTGTTTAAAGGTCCCCTGGGGTATGCTATCTGCCATCACCTGTGCCAGGTCACAGAGCACATAAAGCTGTTGCAGCTGTATATCGTCCACCAAGGTTATGAAATTGAAAAACTTGCTTGCATTTAAAATGTGCTCAGTGGAGAGCAAGACACTGAATGTGCCTCCCAGCACCGCGTGGCCAGACCAGCTCCCTGCCCTCCTTTCCCCTCCTGTGTCCTGGTCTGGCTGGAACTCCATGCCCCTGTCCTGTCCTCACCTCCCATGGCTTACCCTCTGCGATGTGGTGGAAGAAGGAGGTGTTGCAGCCAGATTGACTTTTTTTTTTTTTTTTTTTTGCCTTGAACCTTCCTCTCCATGCCAAAGTGGTGGTAAGCAGATACATTTCTTTATTTATTTAATTGTGCTTTAGGTGAAAGTTTACAGCTCAAGTTAGTTTCTCATACAAACATTTATACACACATTGTTACGTGTCTCTAGTTGCCCTGCCCATACTATGACAGCACACTCTTCCTTTCCCCCCTGGATTTCCCCTGGAGTCCATTCAGCCAGCTCCTGTCCCTTTCTGCCTTCTCATCTTGCCTCTGGACAGGAACTGCCCGTTTAGTCTTGAGCGTCTGCTTGAACTAAGAAGCACACTCTTCACGAGTATCATTTTATGCCTTATAGTCCAGTCTTTTCTATGTCTGAAGAGTTGGCTTTGGGAATGGTTTTAGTCCGGGGTTAATGGAGTGCAGGGGCTATGCTCTCTGGGTTTCCTCCAGTCTCAGTCAGACCATTAAGTCTGGTCTTTATACTAGAATTTGAGTCTCCACCCCACTTTTCTCCTGCTCCAGCAGGGACTCTCTGTTGTGTTCCCTGTCAGGGCTATCATTGGTGGTAGCCAGGCACCATCTAGTTCTGCTCTCAGGCTGATGCAGTCTCTGGTTTATGTGGCCCTTTTTGCCTCTTGGGCTCATATTTTCCTTTGTCTTTGGTGTTCTTCATTCTTCTTTGCTCCAGGTGGGTTGGGAACAATTGATGCATCTTAGATGGCTGCTTGCTAGCTTTTAAGATCCCAGATGCCACTCACCAATGCGGGAGGGAGAACATTTTCTTAATAAACTTTGTTATGCCAATTGACCTAGATGTCGTCTGAAACCATGGTCCCCAGACCCCTGTCCCTGCTGCACTGTCCCTTGAAGTGTTTGGTTGTCTTCAGGCAACTTCTTAGCTTTTGGTTTAGTCCAGTTGTGCTGACTTCCCCTGTACTGCGTGCTGTCCTTCTCTTCACCTAAGATAATTATTGTCTGCTATTTAGCTAGTGAATTTCCCTCTCCCTCCCTCCCCACCCTTGTAACCGTCAAAGAATGTTTTCTTCTGTGTTTAAACCTTTTCTTGAGTTCTTATGATAGTGATCTTATACAATATTTGCCCTTTTGCCACTGACTAAATTTACTCAGCATAATGCCTTCCAGATTCCTCCATGTTATGAGATGTTTCACGGCTTCATCATTGTTCTTTATCATTGTGTAGTATTCCATTGTGTGAATATACCATAATTTGTTTATCCATTCATCTGTTGATGGGCACCTAGGTTGTTTCCAAATTTTTGCTGTTGTGAACAGTACTGCACTGAACACGAATGTGCGTCTATCTACTCATCTCACAGCTCTTATTTCTCTAGGATATATTCCAAGGAGTGGGATTGCTGGATCATCTGGTACTTCTATTTCTAGCTTTTTAAGGAAGCGCCAAATCGATTTCCAAAGTGGTTGTACCATTTTACATTCCCACCAACAGTGTATAAGTATTCCAGTCTCTCCACAACCTCTCCAACATTTATTATTTTTTTTGGATTAATGCTAGCCTTGCTGGAGTGAGATGGTATCTCATTGTAGTTTTGATTTGCATTTCTCTAATGGCTAATGATTGTGAGCATTTCTTCATGTGTCTGTTAGCCACCTCAACGTCTTCTTTGGTGAAGTGTCTGTTCATATCCTTTGCTCATTTTTTAATTGGGTTATTTGTCTTTTTGTTGTTGAGGTTTTGCAGTATCTTGTAGATTTTAGAGAGTAGATGCTGATCGGATTTGTCCTAGCCAAGAATATTTTCCCAGTCTGTAGATTATCTTTTGACTTTTTTGGTGAAGACTTTTGATGAGCGTAAGTGTTTGATTTTTAGAAGCTCCCAGTTATCTAGTTTCTCTTTTTGTGTTTGTGCACTGTTACTTATGGTTTGTATTCTGTTTATGCCATGTATTAAGGCCTCTAGCATTGTCTCTATTCTTTCTTCCATGAACTCTATTGTTTTAGATTTTATATTGAGGTCTTTGATCCATTTTGAGTTAGTTTTTGTGCATGGGGTGAGGTATGGATCTTGTTTCAGTTTTTGCAGGTGGATATCAAGTTATGCCAGCATTATTTGTTAAAGAGACTGTCTTTTCCCCATTTAACAGACTTTGGGCCTTTGTCAAATATTAGCTGCTCAAAGGTGGTTGAATTTACGTCTGGATTCTCAACTTTGATCCAGGTCTATGTGTCTGTTGTTATACAAGTACCAGGATTTTTTTGACTACCGTGGCGGTATAATAGGTTCTAAAATCAGGTAGTGTGAAACCTCCTACTTTGTTCTTCTTCTTGAGTAATACTTCATTTATTCAGAGTCTCTTCCCTTTCCATATGAAGTTAGTGATTTGTTTCTCCTTCTCATTGAAAAATGCCGTTGGAATTTGGATCGGGATTGCATTGTATCTGTAGATTGCTTTGGGTAGAATTGATATTTTCACAATATTGAGTCTTTCTATCTATAAGCAAGGTATGTTTTTCCACTTATGTAGGTCTCTTTTGGTTTCTTGCAGTAGTGTCTTGTAGTTTTCTTTGCACAGGTCTTTTATGTCTCTGGTTAGATTAATTCCTAAGTATTTTATCTTTTGGGGGGCTATTGTAAATGGTATTGATTTGGTGACTTCCTTTTTGAAGTTATCTTTGTTGGTGTAGAGGAATCCATCTGATTTTTGTGTGTTTATTTGGTATCTTGATACTTGGCTGAAATCTTCTATTAGTTCCAATAGTTTTCTTGTGGATTCTTTGGGATTTTCTGTGTATAAGTTCATATTATTTGCAAATAGGGATACTTTTACTTCTTCCTTACCAATCTGGATGCTGTTTATTTCTTTTTATTGCCTAATTCATCTGGCTAGAACCTCCAGCACAATGTTAAATAAGAGTGATGAGAAAGGGCATCCTTGTCTGGTTCCCATTCTTAAGGGGAATGCTTTCAAACTCTCTCCATTTAGGAAGATGGTGGCTGTTGGACCTTTCTTATGTTGGAAAATTTTCCTTCTATTCCTCTTTTGCTAAGAGTTTTAATCATGAATGGGTGTTGGACTTCGTCAAATGCCTTTTCTGCATCAATTAATAAGATCATGTGGTTCCTGTCTTTTGTTTTATTTATGTGGTGTATTTTATTAATTGTTTTTCTAATGTTGAACCATCCCTGCATACCTGGTATGAATCTCACTTGGTCATGTTGAATTATTATTTTTTTTTTTTGATATGTTGTTGAATTTTATTGGCTAGAATTTTGTTGAGGATTTTGTGTCCATGTTCATGAGGAATATTGATCTGTAATTTTCTTTTTTTGTGGTGTCTTTACCTGGTTTTGGTATCAGGGTTATTCTCACTTCATAGAATGCATTTGGGAGTATTCCATCCTTTTCTATGCTCTGAAATACCTTTAGTAGTAATGGTGTTAACTCTTTTCTGAAAGTTTGGATAGAATTCTCCAGCTAAGTCATCAGGGCCAGGACTGTTTTTGTTGGGAGTTTTTAAATTACCTTTTCAATCTCTTCTTTTGTTATAGGTTTATTTAGTTGTTCTACCTCTGTTTGTGTTAGTTTAGGTAGTTAGCATGTTTCTAGAAATTTGTCCATTCCCTCTAGGTTTTCAAATTTGTTGGAGTACAATTTTACATAGTATTCTGTTACGATTATTTTAATTCCAGTTGGGTCTGTTGTAATATTGCCCATCTCATTTCTTATTCAGGTTATTTGCTTCCTCTCCTGCTTTTTTTTTTTTTGTCAAATTGGCCAATGGTTTATCGATTTTGTTGATCTTTTCAAAGAACCAACTTTTAGTCTTGTTAACACTTCCAGTTGTTTTTCTATTCTCTATTTCATTTAATTCTGCTCTATTTCTTACTATTTCTTTTCTTCTGGTGCCCAAGGGCTTCATTTGCTGCTCTGTTTCTGCTTGTTCCAGTTGTAGGGTTAATGTTTTGATTTTGACCCTTTCTTCTTTTTGTTTCTGTGCATTTATTGCTATTAACTGACCTCTGAGCACTGCTTTTGCTGTGTCCCAAAGGTTCTGGTAGGATGTTTTTTCATTCTCATTTGATTCTCTGAATTTCTTTATTCTGTCCTTAATTTCTTTCTATAACACAGTCATTTTTCAGCATGGTGCTGTTCGTTTTCCGTGTATTTGATTTTTTTCTCTTGCTTTTTCTGTTATTGATATCTATTTTCATGGCTTTAAGGTCAGAAAAGATGCTTTGTAATATTTTGATGTTTTGGATTCTGTTAAGGTTTGCTTTGTGGCCTAATATGTGGTCTATTCTGGAGAATATTCCATGTGCGTTGGAAAAGAAAGTATACTTGGCTGCTGTTGGATGGTGTGTTCTGTATATGTCTATGAAATCAAGCTGGTTGATTGAGGCATTTAGCTCTTTCTTGTCTTTATGAAGTTTCTTTCTGGATGTTCTGTCCTTCACTGAAAGTGGTGTGTTAAATTCTCCTGTTATTATTGTGGAGCTGACTATTTCTCTTTCCAAGCTGTTAGAGTTTGTTTCATGCATTTTAGAGCCCTGTAAATATATTTGGGTGCATAAATATTTATTACGGTTATGTCCTCCTGGTGTATTGACCCTTTAATCATTATATAGTGTCCTTCCTTATCCTTTGTGGTGGATTTTGCTTCCAAGTCTATTTTGTCAGAGATTAATATTGCCACTCCCACTCTTTTTTGAGTGTTGTTTGCATTATATATTTTTTCCATCCTTTGAATTATAGTTTGTGTCTTTAAGTCTAAGGTGTGTCTCTTGTAGGCAGCATATAAATGGATTGTGTTTTTTTAATCCATTCTGCCACTCTCTGTCTCTGTACTGGTGCGTTTAGTCCATTTACATTCAACATAATTATTGATAGGTATGAGTTTAGTGTTGTCGTTTTGAAGTATTTTTTTTTGTCTTGTTGACAATTTCTTTGTTCCACTTAATTTTCTGTACTGAGTTGTTTTACTTTATGTATTTCCTTTTGATCTTTTTCATTGTTATTGATTTTGTATTTGCTGAGTATGTTTTTCTTGTTTTTTATTTAGATATGTAGGATTGTTAGTTTCCTTTGTGGTTACCTTAATATTTACCCCTCTTTTTCTAAGTTCAAACCAATCTTTTATTTCTTTATATCGTCTTGACTTCCTCTCCGCAAGAAAAGTCTGTGTCTACATTTTTTAAGCCCCTCTTTTTTGTTTTAGTGTTGTCATCTTTTACATATTGACATCTCTGTTTCCCTATTTTCAGTGTTTTAGCTTTGATTTATTTTTGTGACTTTCCTATCTAGGTTGATATCTGTTTGATCTGTCCTGTGTTCTAGTCTTGGGCTATTATCTGATGTTATTGATTTTCTAACTGGAGGGCTCCCTTTAGTATTTGTTGTAATTTTGGTTTTGTTTTTACAAATTCCTTAAACTTCTGTTTGTCTGGAAGTGCCCTGATTTTGCCATCATATTTGAGAGACAGTTTTGCTGGATATATGATTCTTGGCTGGCAATTTTTTTTTTTTTCCCCCTTCAAGGCTTTATGTCATCCTATTGCCTTCTTGCCTGCATGGTTTCTGCTGAGTAGTCAGAGTTTAGTCTTATTGACTCTCCTTTGTAGGTGACTTTTCATTTATACTTAGCTTCTCTTTAAATTCTCTCCTTATCTTTGGTTTTGGTAAGTTTGATTCTAATATGTCTTGGTGACTTTCTTTTGGGATCTACCTTGTGTGGGGTTCGATGAACTTCTTGGATAGATATCTTCTCATCTTTCACGATACCAAGGAAGTTTTCTGCCAACAAATCTTCAACAATTCTGTCTGTATTCTCTGATATTCCCCTCTGTTCTGGTACTCCAATCACTCGTAGGTTATTCCTCTTGATAGAGTCCCACATAATTCTTAGGTTTTTTTTCATTTTTTTAAATTCTTTTATCTGATTTTTCTTCAGATAAATTGGTGTCAAGTGCTTTATCCTCAGTCTCACTAATTCTGACTTCTGTTGTCTCGATTCTGCTCCTGTGACTTTCTACTGAGTTGTCTAATTCTGAAATTTTATTGCTTATCTTTTGGATTTCTGATTGCTGTCTCTCTATGGATTCTTGCAGCCTGTTAAATTTGTCATTATGGTCTTGAATAACCTCCTTAAGTTCCTCTATTGCTTTGTCTGTGTATTCCTTGGCTTGTTCTGTGTTTTGTCTGATCTCCTTCCTGATTTCTTACAGAATTCTGCATATTAGTGTTTTGAATTGTACCACCAGTAATTCCAAGAAGTTCTCTTCCTCCAGAAGGTTTTTTGATTCTTTGTTTTGGTGGCTTCCTAAAGCCATCATGGTTTGCCTCTTTATCTGATTTGATATTGACTATTGTCTCTGAGCCATCAATAAGTTACTATATTTATTTATTTTATGTTTGCTTACTGTGTCCTAGCTTCTTGTTTTGTTTTGTTTTGATATGCCCAAATAGGCTGGTCATGTGAGCTCGTTTGATTACTGGCATCTTTGAAGCTCTTACATCCTGTTTCCAGGTGGCTAGAGCTGTTATTAGGTATGTGAGCCCAAGAGACTGTTTACTTTTCTTGTGTGGATTCAGTTCAGGTGTCCAGGTCATCGATCACTGAGCGTGTGGTGCAGGCTGTCACCTACAGTCCTAAACAGGCATGGGTGACTGGAGTAGGCACAGGTATCTGGCTGCAGTAGAGGGTCATGCGCTGATCAAGGCAGGGGGCTGACTGCTACCCCTGAGTGCCTGGGTGGAAGGCATGTCCCTGTTCCCTAGAGCATGTAGGTAGGTGGGTTTTGCAGCCAGACTGTGGACACCCATTGCTGTTGGCTGTAAGGACTAAGACTCACCACTTATCACTGGACCCCTGGCGTGGGTGGCTAGATGGCATGAGTGGAGCCACCAGTCCTCAGGCCCCTGATGGGGGTAGGTAAGGACCCTGCTTAATGTGCAGGGCAGTGTCACATGTCACAGATCTGCCACTCCCCCTTATAGCAGATGCAGATGAAAACAGGCTTCAGGTGTATACCCAGGTAGACTGTACTAATGAGGGCCTAAGCTGTTGAAATGGGCCCACAGAGGTCTACACAGGGGTGAAAGGCATTCAAGGTCCATGGACCCCTTATACCTGTGCCTAGGCAAATGTGCTGTGCCTGCCCTGAGTTCCTGGTTTAGGGGAGCTGGTAGATTATTTTTTCTTGTTTGTTAATTTTTTCCCTCCCCAAAGCCAGCAAAATGGCTCAGGGTGCTTGATGGGTCCTACTTCTGGCCCAGAGAGCACAGCAATCTCTGAAGCCGGACCAGGACCCAGAGGAGAGCGGGAAGGGAGCAAGTAAATGGTAGAGAGGTATTTCACAAAAAGAGGGTTCTTTTTTTTTTTTTAATCTGCAGGGTAGGTTAGACACTTGCACTTTTCTTTTGCCAGTCCAGTGCTGTTTCTTGCCAGTTCTGGAGGTTTCAGCCAGCTCTCTGCCACTCAGTCTCTCCTGATGTGGAAAACGCCTCCAGAGCACCACTGCTTTCCTCACTGCTCCTGCCAGCCAATCCAGCCTGCAGGGTGCCAGTTACCACCAGGTCAGGTCTGGAAACTCCTCACTGCTTCTCAACTGTCTCTCTCCCTGCCCCTCAGTCTGATTCCTCAACTTTGTCTTTGATGTTCAGGGCTCCTAGATTGTCATATATAATCGATTCACTTATTTCTTTGGGTCTTTGTTGTAAGAGGGACCACAGGAAGCATCTGACTACTCCACCATCTTGGCCCCACCTCTCGCAGTTACATTTCTAATCAAAGTAATAATCTGACTTCCCTGGGACAGGACACATAATGCTTAAACACTTAATCTGAGGGTGCAGAGTCTGAGAGACCTGGGTTCAAATCCTGACTCTTTTCCTAACTTCCTCTGGCAAGTGAATCAACTTTCTAAGCCTCTTGCAGCCCCAGGTTCCTCCTCAGTTATATGGGGATAATAATATATTCTGCTTCATGGAGTTAAGTTGTGAAGGGAAGGGACGTTTAAAGTTCAGCTCCATGCCTGGCTAACGTACATTCTTAATAAGCAGTAGTTTTATTTGCAGAGGCACTTTGAAGAAAGGCCTGGCGATCTACTTCCAAACACTCAGCCGTTGAAAAGCTTGTGGAGCATGGTTCTAATCTGACACGCATGTGGTCACCATGAATTGAAATCCACAGCAGATGGTTGGTTCTATTTGCTTTATGGGATGCGTAGCCCATGCCCGCAATAGTGGTGGTGCAGTGCAGAATCCTCACCTTCTATGTGGGAGATTGGGTAAGATTCCCATCCAGTGTGCCTTAAGAGCAGTCACCACCCATCTATCAGTGGAGGTTTGCAGGTTGCTATGACGCTGAACTGGTTTTAGCAGAGCTTCTGGACAGGGACAGACTAGTAAGAAAGGCCTGGTGATCTATTTCTGAAAATCAGCCACTGAAAACCCTATGGATCCCAACAGTCTGGTTCACAATCGATCATGGGGATGACACAGGAACTGTTGTACATGGGGTCACATGAGTTGAGAGCCAACCTGAGGGCCGCTAATAACAGGCCGTGCCTATTGTTAGCTCACAGCTCCTGGAAAGCTGGGATTTTCCCTATGCTCTTTTGTAAACCCTCTGGCACCTGGCCCTGTGCTGAGGATGTACATACCATGGGCTCACTGAATGACTGCTGAATGACTAACGGGCCAGGTGAATGTGGTGGAATCTCTGCTTCCCTGTGACAGTGCCCAGGGGACAGCCTGGAGTACACCCAGGGCCTGGCCTGCAGGCACTGAGGTGGAGGGCATCACAGCACACCCCATTTAGGTCCACCAAGTGGGACAGAGAGTGTGGCACCTGGGTGATTATATACAGCAAATTGACTTTTTTGTCATTTTGTTGCTTGGCCTTCAGTAGGCTCCTTGCCACAAGCCAGCCAGTGCTCTTTGCTGTTCTCTCGCACTTTCTCTGTCCCCTGCACTTACAGAGCCTATTTCTTCCTGGGGTAGTGAGTAATTCATTGACAATAATGGTTATAAGTCCTGCTCAGGAGGAAGAGGCAGAGGATGGATGGCCACAGTGGCTGTGAGAGCTGGGCAGCTCGGACACTGACTCGAACACTTGCTCTCAGGCTGACTCTTCAACCTGAGCCATACTCACGGCCCAGCTCCTACCTTGCCCAAGGCGGCATCTGGGCAAACCGCTCAATGCAGGTTCCCATCATCAAGGAACAATGTTTGGGAGTGAAGGAGAAAACCAAGGAAAGAAATGTTCCTCAAAACCACGGAACAGGACATGACTGTAGGCAGAGGGCAGCGGGAGAGCCTGGCAGCTACAATACAGAGAGGAAGCAATTTGACAATGAGCTGAAAATTGCTACTGCCAATTCTCCCTGACACCCTGAGCTTTACTCATGGGTTCAAGGAAATCTGTCACTAGCTCAGGAAAATTTCTGCAAGGAACTGGTAATAGTTTAGTAATGGCCTGGTCACTTGGAATGAGGCAGGAGGCTGCATCCTGCCAGGAGATACCGCTCCTGTTTTCAACTTGAGATGATAAGATATAGAAACAGTCCTTTACCCCACTCCCACAACTCTTGTGGCTGAGCACATCTGCTCAGAAGAGCCACAGAGACCAAGAGAATGTATAGGAAACACCCAGACCAAAAAGGTTTTAAATTTGGAAATGGATAGTGGTGATATTTGCACAATATGATGAATATAATTGATGTCACTGAACTGGACATGTAAAAAATGTTGAAAAGGTGAATGTTTTGATATCGATAGATAGCTAGATATAGATACCACAATAAAAATAAAAGAAACGTATTTTAAAAAATCCTCAGGTTGTGAAGGGGTACGTGTTGTGAGTACGTGTGTGCGTGCGTGCGCATGTGTACCTGCACACAAGCACGCTATGTGGTCTTGTTTTCCTACAGCTGTTTTAATGAATGTGCCTTCCCTTCTTGAGGCTCTTTCTCCTCTCTCCAGCGTATCTCTGCTTTATGGCAAATAGGTTTTGATTCTGAAGCAAATTGACCTTGAAATAAGTTCCAGGATCTGAGTT
This sequence comes from Trichechus manatus latirostris, assembly GCF_000243295.1. Classification (NCBI taxonomy): domain Eukaryota; kingdom Metazoa; phylum Chordata; class Mammalia; order Sirenia; family Trichechidae; genus Trichechus; species Trichechus manatus. Next base: position 5,195,019 of record NW_004444000.1, on the reverse strand, counting down.
CTTATGACCCAGATGCTGGATTTGGAATGCAGACTGCTCATTCAGCAGATACGGGCTCCATCTCATGACCTGGCGCGGGAGAACCGGATTTTGCCAGCTTGGCAGGCAAAGTTAGGGCTGTGGGGAGGTATGCTGCTGGGGGCCAGGGCAAGAATATCTTGGGTGGGTGGCAGACATTGGTGTGTCCTGGGTTCTCCTTTCTGATTGCAGGTGTGTGTATTTATATGTATTGAGGTCGTGCTTGTATTTGGGAATTGTACAGTGACCGGTGAGGGTAAGAGCTATAAAAATCTAGGGTTCCATGGCTGCAAGACTCTGAGGATTTGTAAAGATCACAGGTCTGGCATGGTACAGGGGCATCTCACGTGTTTATGGAAAAACAGTACATGTGTGCATGCATGTATGTACACACAGAAGCTGAAGTTTGTATCATGCCTGTGTTGTAAAGTTATTTTAGTTCCCATTTGGCTGAGCTCTTGACTCATCTAACATGTCCTAACGTGGTTTTTGTATCATTATATTTTTGAGATTGGATTTAGGGATTTTTGTAACAGAGTCTGAGTAAATATTTTTTGAGCGTCCACTGTGTGCCTGACAATGGGGCAGCTATCTCTAAAGCAAAACCATGAGTGGAACACAGTTACACATCACTGCGTGTGCTCAGCAGAGGGGTGTGTGCTCAGGGCCTGTGAGTGTGACACAGCACAGGTCCCAGGTTTAACTTAAAGGTTTATGTCCTCACTCAACTGGCACTATAGGGGCCCATGTCAACAGAGTTAAAATGTTCTCCACCCATTTCAGCTTCAACAACACAAACTGTTGTTGAAAGGAATCTTTCCCCTGGGTTTTTTGTTGTTGTTGGGGCTGAAATAATGAAACAGATCACTGCGAAGACAACCAGATACCTTTTGTAGATTACAGGGATGAATCTACACCAGAAGGCAGAGAGGGAGGGAGGCGAACCGTCCACTGTGCCATTCTGACTTTGAGATGGGGAGTGATGGGGCCATCTCAGAAGAATGGGAGCGTCATCAGCTCAGTGCCTTTGGCTCAGAGCCAGGGCTGCTCTGATGTGGCTGGGACCAGAGCCTTTGGGATGAGAGCTGGGAGTTAGTGCCATAACAGCAATCCCAGAAAGGTTTGGGGCTGGTCATTTGCATGCTGCTCATTTCTCTTTCTGTAAGAGGCCTTTGGGAGTGATTTTTATAGAAGGAGCAGTTAGGTATAACTCTGGTTACAGCAGAAAGTCAGCAGATCCATGACCTCAAAAGGCCCCCAGAGGTTATTTAGTGCAGCCTCTCCCCGCAAGCAGGTCTGCGCCTACCAACCATTGCAGAACAATGATGTTTTATTTTAAATATTTCTCAGGAATGGTATTTCACAAACTCCCTAAAGCACTGGGGTACCAAAACAAAGTCTAGCAGAAAAAGAACCAATTTTTTTTCTGGAATGTGGCCAAATGCAATCCAAGATGTATACAGATGTTACAAAAGCAGTCAGTCAGCAGATGTGCCAATATACCTTCTCTCTGTGCCCTCCGGTGACAAGTTTTCCAAATTAAATTAGCCAGATATTGCTGGGAGATCCTGCTTCACTCTGATCCATTCTGATGGGAGAACCCTTTTTGTTCAACGAAGAGAATGGGCAGAAGTCTTTGCTCCTGATAACATTAGATTCTGCACCCTACTTGGCCTCCCTTAACTTCCAATGAGACAGGGAAGTTGAAATTTAATTGCTAATTGTTAACATTCCATAGTCAGCTTGTATTTCACCAAGTAAAAGGATAAGTGAGTACTGAAACAATATATTCAGGAGTTGGGTACGTAAACAAGAAGGATTTAGAACATGTTCCGTGTACAGACACAAAGAGATTTATTCCACTGAGCTAGAACTGATGTGCTGTATATAAATATGTTATGTGTCCATATATAAATATATTTGCACTACCAATATAAGATGGTATTCCTAAAGAGGTGACAGTAAAGAAATAGAAGTAGTAATTATCTGGACAAAAAAGTGATTAAAAAAAAAATAACCTTTGCCGCCACGTTGATTCCAACTCAGCGACCCTGTAGAGTAGAACTGCCCCATAGGGTTTCCAAGGAGTGGCTGGTGGATTCCAACTGCTGATGTTTTGATTAGCAGCCAAATTCTTAATCACTGTGCCACCAGGGCTTCCAAGAATAAAAATATGCTGAGACTGTACAGTCAATGCTTGGTTAAAGAGCTATGCATACAAAGGAAGGAATCTGTTAAGAGTTTTGTCTGTGGAGGCATAGCTGGGCTTCTGAGATGCATTAGCATCCGTGTTAAGTGAGCCCCAAAGAGAGTGCTCAGGCATACACCTCTGGTGACAACAGAAGGAACATTTGACAGTGGCTGGTAACACCCCCGTGAGGACAATAGAGGAGGCTCAATGGAGACCTGACATGGTTATTTAGGAAGTTGGCTTTCTTCCTGGACCCTGCCTGGAGCAAGATGCGAGGCTGCCGAGACTTACCAACCCCACCACTGCCTCCGCTCTAGTTTGATGTGACATTTAACACAGCCAGAAGAAACCTGGAGCATCATATCTCTAGTAACATTGAAGTCTGGGACCCAGAACCGAAGACCGTGGGAGCGCAGATGATGTTTTCATCCTTTCTAGTAGTTCAAGGTCAGGAATGAAAAAGAGAAAGCAGGAAATGAAACGTGAACAGGTGGTCATGTATTTAATGCCATAGCACAGGATTTTGTCTGTGAAATCCTGGCTTATCAGCCTGAAATGGTGGGCAGTTGGCTGGTGCAAATGGTTAAGTGCTCGGCTACTAATTGAAAGATTGGCAGTTCAAACACACCCAGTGGTGCCTCAGAAGAAAGGCCTGATGATCTGCTTCCAAAAAGTCACAACCCTGAAATCTCTATGGAGCATTGTTTATTTTGACACACATGGAGTCCCATGAGCCAGAATCAATTTGATGGCAACTGGTTGGCAATAGACAGAATATATCCATAAAGAAAGAAGGAACATGTTTGGCCAGACAGCAAGAGGGTCATAAAGCAAAATTTGAGAGAGAGGAAGACAAAATGCCCAAATAAATCAACAATATTAGATGTATGGAGGATAGCAGTTATGATATAGAAAGAAATGTAGTAGATGAGGTATCCAGGGAAGTAACAGGTGAGAATAAAGGAGCAATATGTTAACCCCCAATATCTGTATACCAAAGCACAGTATACAGCTAGCACATAAAGGTAATACAAGACTTTATCACAAGGAGGAAATCCTATGACTCTAAATGTGGCCCCATTGGGACTAGCTGCAAGGAAGTTTTCTTTATAACTTTTTTCTGATTTCTTAGCCTCTTCCACCGCACCAAGGATCACCTCACCCCCATGGCTTTCTAAGACATCACCTTCTTAAAAAATGCATAACTGCCTCTCTGTTTCTACTTTTACCCAATCCCCTTTCCTTTTTTTTACTCACTTTCATATATATACATATACATATATATATGTACTTCACATAAAGGTTTACAGGACAAACTAGTATCTCATTAACAGTTAGTACACGTATTGTTTTATGACATTGGTTAACAACCCCATAACATGTCAACCCTCTCCTTCCTTGACCTTGGGTTCCCTATTACCAGCTTTCCTGACCCCTCCTGCCTTCTAGTCCTTGTCCCTGGGCTGTTGTGCCCCTTTAGTTTCATTTTGTTTTATGGGCCAGTCTAATCTTTGCTTGAAGGTTGAACCTCGGGAGTGACTTCATTACTGAGCTAAAAGGGTGTCCAGTGGCCATACTCTCTGGGGTTCTCCAGGCTCTGTCAAGCCAGTAAGTCTGATCTTTTTTTGTGAGTTAGAATTTTGTTCTACATTTTTCTCCAGCTCTGTCCGGGACCTCTATTGTGACCCCCATCAGGGCAGTCAGTGGTGGTAGCTGGGTACCATCTCGTTTTACTGGACTCAGTCTGGTGGAGGTTGTGGTAGATGTGATCCATTAGTCCTTTGGACTAATCTTTCCTTTGTATCTTTAGTTTTCCTCATTCTCCCTTGCTCCTGAAGGGGTGAGACCAGTGGAGTATGGTCTCATGAGGTCTCATGAGGTATCCAGGGAAGTAACAGGTGAGAATAAAGGTTTAGATGGCTGCTCATAGGCTTTTAAGACCCCAGATGCTACTCACCAAAGCAGAATGTAGAATATTTTCTTTATAAACTATGTTATGCCAGTTGAACTAGATGTTCCCTGAGACCATGGTCCCCACAGTCCTCAGCCCAGCAATTTGGTCCGTCAGGGAATTTGGATGTGTCTATGGAGCTCCATCACCTTGCCTTGTACAAGTTGTGCTGGCATCCCCAGTATTGTGTACTGTCTTACCCTTCACCAAAGTTACCACTTACCTATTGTCTATTTAGTGTTTTTCCATCCCCACCCCTACCCTGCTTCGTAACAATCAAAGATTATTTCTTTTTGTGTGTAAACCTTTTCATGAGGTTTTACAGTAGTTGTCTCATACAACATTTGTCCTTTTGTGATTGAATTATTTCACTTAGCATAATTCCTTCAATTCATCCATGTTATAAGATGCTTTGCAGATTCATCATTGTCCTTTATTGTTGCATAATACTCCATGGTATGTATGTATCATAGTTTGTTTATCCATTTGTCTGTTGATAGGCATCTAGGTCATTTTCATCTTTTTGCTATTGTGAACAATGCTGCAGTGACCATGGTTGTGCATATGTCTATTCTTGTGACGACTTTCATTTTTCTAGGATATATTCCTAGGAGTGGGATTGCTGGATCATACGGTATTTCTATTTCTAGCTTTCTAAGCAAGCACCATATCATTTTCCAAAATGGTTGTATCATTTTGCATTGCCACCAGCAGTGCACAAGAGTTCTGATCTCCCCGCAGCCTCTCCAACATTTGTTATTTCCTGTTTTTTGATTCATGCCAGTAATGCCAGGGTGAGATGGTATCCCATTGTGGTTTTGACTTGCATTTCTCTAACGGCTAGTGATTGTGAGCATTTCCTCATGTGTCTGTTTGCCACTTGAATGTCTTCTTTGGTGAAGTGTCTGTTCATTTCCTTTGCCCATTTTTTAATTGGATTATTTGTCTTTTTGTGGTAGAGTTATTGGATTTTCTTGTAGATTTTAGAGATTAGACCTTTGTCTGACTTGTAATGTCCAAAATTCTTTTTCCCAGTCTATAGGTTCTCTTTTTATTCTTTTGGTGAAGTCTTTTGATGAGCCTAATTGTTTAGTTTTAGAAGACCTCAGTTATTTTCTGGAGTTTGTATGTTGTTAGTTATGGTTTGTATCCTATTAATGTCGTGTATTAGGGCCTCTAGCATTGATCCTATTTTTTCCTCTATGAACTTTATTGTTTTTGGCTTTATATTTAGGTCTTTGATCCATTTTGAATTAGTTTTTGTGTATGGTGTGAGGTATGAGTCCTCTTTCATTTTTTTGCATATGGACATCCAGTTTTGCCAGCACTATTTGTTAAAAAACTGTCTGTTCCCCATTTCATGGACTTTGGGCTCTTGTCGAAGATCAGCTGACTGTAGGTGGAGAGATTTACATCTGCGTTCTCAATTTTGTTCCATTGGTCAATGTATCTGTTGTACCAGTACCAAGCTGTTTTGACTACTGTAGCTGTATAGTAGGATCTGAGGCCAGGTAGTTCGAGTCCTCCTGTTTTATTCTTCTTCAATAGTGCTTTACTTATCCGGGACTTCTTTCCTTTCTGTATAAAGTTAATGATTTGTTTTTCCATCTCTTTAAAGAATGTTGTTGGTATTTGAATTGGGATTGCATTGTATTTGCAAATTGCTTTGGGTAGAGTTGTCATTTTCACAATATTGAGCCTACCTATCCATGAGCATGGTATGTTTTTCCATTTATTTAGATCTCTTTTGGTTTCTTGCAGTAGTGTTTTGTAGTTTTCTTTTACATCCCTGGTTAGATTTTTTTCTAAGTATTTTATTTTTTTAGGGGCTATTGTATTTAGTATTGTTTTCCTGATCTCCTTTTCATCATTCTCTTTATTGATGTATAGGAATCCAACTTATTTTTGTATGTTTAACTTGTGTCCTGCTACTCTGCTGAATCTTTCTATTAGTTCCAGTAGTTTTCTCATGGAGTTTTTTGGGTTTTCTATGTACAGTATCATATCATCCACAAACAAGGACAGTTTTACTTTTTCATTATCAATTTGGAGGTCCTTTATTTCTTTTTCTTGCCTTATTGCTCTGGCTAGGACTTCCAGCACAATGTTAAATAGGAGTGGTGATAAAGGGCATCCTTGTCTTGTTCCTGTTCTCAAGGGGAATGTTTTCAGCCTCTCCATTAAGAATGATGTTGGCTGTTGGTTTTGTATAGATGCCCTTTATTATATTGAGAAATTTCCCTTCTATATCTATTTTATTGAGAGTTTTTATCAGGAATGAATGTTGGACTTTGTCAAATGCCTTTTCTGCATCAGTTGAGAAGATCATGGTGATTCTTTTCTTTCCTTTTATTCATGTGGTGGATTACACTGATTGATTTTCAAATATTGAATCATCCTTGCATACCTGGTACGAATCCTACTTGGTTGTGGTGTATTATTTTTTTGATATGATGCTGAATTCTATTGGCTAAAATTTTGTTGAGAATTTTTTCATCTATATTCATGAGAGATATTGGTCTGTAATTTTCTTTTTTTTTTTGTGGCATCTTTGCCTGGTTTTGGTATCGGGGTTATGCTGGCTTCATAGAATGAATTCAGAAGTGTGGCTTCCTTTTCTATGTTCTGAAATAGTTTGAGTAGTACTAGTATAAGCTCTTCTCCAAATGTTTGGTAGAATTCTCCAGTGAAACCATCTGGGCCAGGGCTTTTTTTTTGTTGGATTTTTTTTTTTCATTACCTTTTCAATCTCTTCTCTTGTTATGGGTCTGTTCAGATTTCAACATCACTTTGTCTTAGTTTTGGTAAGTAGTGTGTTTCTAGAAACTTTTCCATTTCCTCTAGGTTTTCAAATGTGTTGGAGTATAGTTTTACATAATACTCTGTTATGATCCTTTTTATTTCAGTTGGGTCTGTTGTAATGTCCCCCATTTTATTTCTTATTTGGGGTATTTGCATCCTCTCCTGTTTTTCTTTTGTCAGTCTCTCCAGTGGTTTGTTGATTTGGTTGATCCTTTCAAAGAACCATCTTTTGGTTTTGTTGATTCTTTCTATTGTTTTCCTATCCTCTATTTCATTTGTATCTGCTCTGATGTTTATTATTTCCTTTCTTCTGGTGGCTGTGGGCTTTTTTTGCTGTTCTCTTTCTATTTGTTCAAGTTCTGTAGTTAATGTTTTGATTTTTCCCCTTTCTTCTTTTTTGATGTGTGCATCTATTGCTATAAATTGTCCTCTGAGGACTGCCTTTGCTGTGTCCCAAAGGTTTTGGTGCAATGCATTTCATTCTTGTTAGAGTCTAGGAATTTTTTTATTCTGTCTCTGATTTCTTCTATTACCCAGTGTTTTTTAAGGAAGGTATTGTTCAGTTTCCATGTAACTGATTTTTGTTTTTCTTGCTCTTCCTACTGTTAATTTCTACCTTGATGGTGTTGCAGTCAGAGAAGATACTTTGTATTATCTTAATGTTTTGGATTTTGTTGAGGGTTGCTCTGTGGCCTAAGATGTGGTCTATTCTGGAGAAAGTTCCATGTGTGTTGGAAAAGAATGTATACTTTGCATCTGTTGGGTGGAGTGTTCTGCATATGTCTATGAGGACAAATTGGCTGATTGTGCCCTTTTGGTCTTCTGTATCTTTGTTGAGTTTCTTTATAGATGTTCTTTCCTTTACTGAGAGTGGTTTGTTGAAGTCTTTTACTAGTATTGTGAAACTGTAATTTCTCTTTTCAGTGATGTTAGAGTTAGTTTTATGTATTTTGGAGCCCTGTCATTGGGTGTGTAGATGTTTATTATGGTTATGTCTTCATAATGGATAGTCCCTTTAATCACTATATAGTGTCCTTCTTTGTTTTTTATGGTGGATTTTGTTTGAAAGTCTATTTTATCCGAGATTAGTATTGCCACTCCTGCTCTTTTCTCGTAGCTGTTTGCTTGATATATTTTTTTCCATCCTTTGATTTTTAATAAATTTACCTCTTTGTTTCTAAGGTGTGTCTATTGTAGGAAGTATATTGATGGTTCCTGTTTTTTTATCCATTCTGTTACTCTGTATCTTTATGGGTGCATTTAGGCCATTTACATTCAGTGTAATTATTGATAGGTGTGAGTTTATTGCTGTCATATTATAGTGTTTTTTTTTTTGTGGTGCTGACATTTACTTTGTTCCTCTTACTCTGCTGTGCTGACTTCCTTTTGTTTGTGGATTTTTTTGCATTTCTTTTGTTTTTGTAGGTTTTGTTTTTACTGAGACTTTATGTTTTTCTTCTTTATTTTGGTGAGTAGGTTTGTTAACTTTCTCTGTGGTTACCTTGAAATTTACCCTAATCTTCCTAGGTTTGAACCAGTCTATTATTACTTGGTATCACCTTGCTTTCCTCTCCATTAGAAAGTTTAATACCTACACCATTTATTCCTTTTTTTATTGTTCTGACATTGTTTTCATTTACAGATTAACCTCTCTGGTTCCCTGTTATAATTCTTTTGGTTTTGGATAGTCCTTGAGAATTCATTTCCTGGGTTGGTATCTGGCTGGTACAATCTTGCATCCTAGATTCAGGCTGTGGTCTGATGTTGTTTATTCTCAGACTGAAGGACTCCCTTTAATAATTCTTGTAAATTTGATTTGGTTTATACATATTCCCTTAAGTTCTGTTTATCTGGAAATGTCCTAATTTTACCATCATATTTGAATGAGACTTTTGCAGCATATATTACTCTTGGTTGGCAATTTTTTTCTTTCAAGGATTTATAGATGTCATCCCATTTCCTTCTTGACTGCATGGTTTCTGCCAAATAATCAGAGCTTAGCCTTTTATACCTCCCTTTCTATTCACTACTCATCGACAAAGTGACACTTCTTATTTAAAAAAAAAATTTTATTGTGGTAAGTATATATATAAAACAAAACATTTACCATGTGAACATTTTTACATGTATAATTCAATGGTATGTATTACATTTACTACTGTTCAACCTTCACCACTATCTGTTTCCAAATTTTTCCATATCAATCTTTTTTAAAATGTAAATCAGCTTGTTATTCTCCATGGTTTTGTGTCTCATGCAGAATACAATCTCCCACCATGGCCACAGATCCACTCATGGCCTGGTCCCTGCCCTTCCTCATGTCCTACCACCTCACCTCCTTGCTCACTCAGCCCTAGCTACACTGGACTCCTTGCTGTTTCTCAAACCCCACCAAACAGGCTTCTGCCTCAGGACCTTAGCACTTGCTGTTTTTCTCCCAGCTATTCACATGGGTTGCTCATTAACTTAATTCAAGTCTATGCTCATATCCTATCTCCAAAAGTAGGGCATCCCCCACCTCCAGCCCCACTCTATATGTCTTCATAATACATTTATATCTGACTTTGGATTACACACTTACGACATATTATTCATCTCCTAGACTAAGATGTGACTTCTGTGACAGCAGGAATTGTGTCTGTTTGGCCCAGTAACCTTCTCAGTGCCTAGAAGAGTACTTGGCACATAGTAGACGTTCAATAGTTATTTGTGAAATGAATGAATGATCGAATAAATGAACCATAAATAGAAATTACGTTATCCTATGTGACATCAATCACTCACAGTAATTGGATGCGGACAAAACACAAAGCTCCCTGATGCCCATGGTGCAAGAACACAGCCAACCTAAATGCTCTAACTTAGGAGTATATGAAGGGCACTCAGAGCCGAGTGAGCCCACTCCCTGTTAAGATACTGAAGCCCAAACTGTGGAATGCCATATCAATGTTCACATACCTAGTAGTGGTGGTTCAGACAACAATATTTTCTGGACATAGTTGTGTTCGTTTATACCACACAGCAAGCTATTCATCCTATAAATAATAGGATTCTAATGGAAAGATCAGACACATTCATTTGACAATAACTTAGGGACACGTATAAAGCATAACGTCCATTTTTGGTCATATACAATAGACATGTAGTGGATGATCAGGAGATGATCAGGGACAAGTAGATGTTCGTGGGAGGGAGGGAGTTTGTGTGTGAGTATCTAAGGGGGGATTATGGAGAACTACGTGAGGATCTAAGGGGGGATTATGGAGAACAATGTGAGGATCTAAGGCGGGATTATGGAGAACTACGTGAGGATCTAAGGCGGGATTATGGAGAACT
>NW_004444000.1:5162986-5184381 GCF_000243295.1 Trichechus manatus latirostris | reverse complement strand
AGGATCCAAGGGGGGATTATGGAGAACTACGTGAGGATCCAAGGGGGGATTATGGAGAACTACGTGAGGATCCAAGGGGGGATTATGGAGAACTAAAAAAATAAATAAACACAAATACACAGAAGACTGTGGTGTCTGTGCCTAAACATAGACCCAAAGATCAAATGGCACCTCTATAGAAAAGGGAGCTACAAGAAGGGGCAGAGAGAACTCTTTCTATGTGGGATTTTGTGACATACGTGACACATATTTTGGAACCTAAACAGCAAAGGAAAAAGTCCTTTAAATTCTTTCTGGAAGCCTGGGAAGTGCACCTTGGTCAGGGAAGCTGTGTTCCTGGTAGGGCATCAGTAGCTGTGGCAGAGGTAGGCACCACCTTCAAGACATTTGCAGGAGTAGACATTGACAAAGTGGATATTAACAGAGGGTAGAGTCAGAATCAACTCAACAACAACAAAGGATAGGAGAAGATGTCCCTGGGTAGTACAAATGGTTAAAAACTAAACTACTAACTGAAAGGTTGGCAGTTCAAATCCACACAGAGGTACCTTGAAAGCAAGGCCTGGCAATCTACCTCCAAAAGATTGCAGTCTTGAAAACCCTACCAGGCACAGTTCTACTTTGACACACATGGGGTCACCATGAGTCAAAATTGATTCAGTGGCAACTTTTTAAAAGCATTTTTTAAGGACAGAGAGGACCATTTGCAGAGATTCAAATCAGTAAATCCAACACTCGTCTATCAGTTTGTTGTACTCTGGTGGCTTGTGTGTTGCTGTGATGCTGGAAGCTATGCCACCGGTATTTCAAATACTAGCAGGGCCACCCATGGTAGACAGTTTTCAGCATAGCTTCCAGACTAAGACAGACTAGGAAGAAGGATCTGGCAGTCTACTTCTGAAAAATTGGCCAGTGAAAACCTTATAAATAGCAGCGTTCATAGCAGCAATAGGAACATTGTCTGATATAGCTCAGACCAAGCAGTGTTCTCCTTCTGTTGTATGTAGGGTCGCTATGAGTCAGAGTTGGCTTGATGGCACCTAACAACAACAGCAAACCAGTAAATAGGGAAGATGTGGACAGGGAGTAAGTCCCTGTAATTGTGTAAGGGGTGGTCAAAAAGCCAGTGAATTCTACCTGTTAAAAATAATGTGACCTCATGTGTACCCACAGGCTGGCGAGGGCAAGGGAAAGATGAATAGAGACAAAATAGGTGAAAATGTGTTTTGATTATTTCATAGCTTGCATCATCACAAATAAACCAGCATCAAAGCTGTGATTCAGATCCCAAAGTATGTCCCTGCTCTAGTGTTGACTTCATTGCACAGAGACATCGTTCATTTGTTTGCTTAATCTAGCCTCTTATTCAAAAATGGTTGTGGAAAGAATGAACAAATAATTTATTTCTCATTTGAAAAGTTAATTCATTTATTTAATATTTAGTTTATTACTCTAAGTTGACGAGATTATTAAATTAACCATTGTTTGGTAGCCAAAATAGTACTGTGCAGACAGAATACAGATTGATTGTATCTATTCTGCAGCAATATAGTTAAGGAAAACCCAAGTTCAAGGAGGAAAAAAGGTGCGTCAAATCAGCTTCCATTCTTCCTCTGCGCCCCTTCTTCCCATCATGCTCAGTTGCAGACAGGATGAGAAGGCAGGCAGGTATCCTGACTTGCCCCTCCCCTGGGCCCTTGCCTTAATAACTCACCAGCACTTGTCTGTGGCAAGCTCTTGAGCTAATCAGCCAAGAAGTCAAACAGGCTTCTCTGCGGGTGTCAGTCATTCAGCATTTGTCTATTAAAACAGTTTATGTGTTTGTCACTAAGGCATGTTGTTATTAGGTGATGTTGAGTTGGTTTCTACTCAGAGTGACCCTGTGAACAACAGAACAAAACGCTGCCCTATCCTGCACCATTCTTACAATTGTCGCTATGTTTGAGCCCTCTTGCAGTCACTGTGTCAATTGATCTCCTTGAGGGTCTTCCTCTTTTTCACTGACCCTGTACTTTACCAAGCATAACGTCCTTCTTCAGGGACTGGTCCCTCCTGAAAACATGTCCAAGTACATGAGCTAAAGTCTTGCCATCCTTGCTGCTAAGGTGCATTCTGACTGTACTTCTTCCAAGACTTATTTGTTCCTTCTTCTGGCAGTCCGTGGTTTATTAAATATTCTTCACCAACACCATAATTCAAAGACATCAATTCTTCTTCAGTCTTCCTAATTCATTGTCCAGCTTTTGTTTGCATAAGAGGTGATTGAAAATACCATGGCTGGAGTCAGGCACACCTTAGTCCTCAAAGTGACATCTTTGCTTTTGAACAATTTAAAAGGGTCTTTTGCAGCAGATTTGCCCAATGCAATATGCCATTTGATTTCCTTTATTTATTTATTTTTTATTGTTGTACTTTAGATGGAGTACACATTTCAAGTTAGTCTCCCATAAAAAAATTTATACATACATTGTTATGTGACCCTAATTGCTCTCCCCATACTGTGACAGCACACTCTTCCTTTCCACCCCTGATTCCCCAGGTCCATTCAACCAGCTCCTAACCATCTCTGCCTTCCCATCTAATCTCCGGACAGAAGCTGCCCATTTAGTCTCTTGTATCTACTTGAGCTAAGAGACATACTTCTCATGAGTATCCGTTTATGTCCCACAGTCCAGTCCAATCCCTGTCTGAAGACTTGGGCTCGGAAATTGTTTTATTTCTGGGCTGATAGAGAATCTGGGGGCCGTGATTTCCAGGGTTCCTCCACTCTCACTCAGACCAGTAAGTCTGGTTTTCTTACTAGAATTTGAGTTCTGCACCCCACCTTTCTCCTGCTCCATCTGGAACTCTCTGTTATGTTCTCTGTCAGGGCAGTCATTGGTGGTAGCCAGGCACCATCTAGTTCTTCTGGTCTCAGGCTGATGAAGTCTCTGGTTTATGTGGCCCTTTCTATCTCTTGGGCTAATACTTTCCTTGTGACTTTGGTGTTCTTCATTCCAGGTGGTTGGGACCAACTGATGCATCTTAGATGGCCACTTGCAAGTTTTTAAGACCCCAGATGCCACTCACCAAAGTAGGATGCAGAACATTTTCTTAATAGGCTTTGTTATGCCAATTGACCTAGATGTCCCCTGAAAGCATGGTCCCTAGATCCTTACCCCTGCTACTCTGTCCTTCAAACTGTTTGATTGTATTGAGGAAACTTCTCAGCTTTGGTTTAGTCCAGTTGTGCTGACTTCCCCTGTAGTGTGTGCTGTCCTTCCCTTCATCTAAGATAAAACTTGTCTACTATCTAGTTAGTAAATAACCCTGACACTCCCTCCCCACCCTCGTAACAATCAAAGAATGTTTTCTTCTGTGTTTAAACCTTTTCTTGAGTTCTTATAATAGTGGTCTTATACAATATTTGTCCTTCTGTGACTGACTAAATTCATTCAGCTTAATGCCCTCCAGATTCCTCCATGTTATGTTTCACGGCTTCATCGTTGTTCTTTATCCTTGTGTAGTATTCCGTTGTGTGGATATACCATAATTTGTTTATCCATTCGTCTGTTGATGGGCACCTAGGTTGTTTCCATCTTTTTGCTGTTTTGAACAGTGCTGCAATGAACATGGGTGTGCATATATCTATTCGTGTGACGGCTCTTATTTCTCTGGGATATATTCCAAGGAGTGGGATTTGTGGATCATCTGATACATTTATTTCTAGCTTTTTAAGGAAGTGCCAAATCAATTTCCAAAGTGGTTGTTCCATTTTATATTCCCACCAACAGTGTATAAGTGTTCCTGTTTCTCCACAACCTTTGCAGCATTTATTATTTTGTGTTTTTTTGCATTAATGCTAGCCTTGTTGGGGTGAGATGATATCTCACTGTAGTTTTGATCCTCATTTCTCTGATGGCTAAAGACGTGACCATTTCTTCTTGTGTCTGTTAGCCACCTTTATATCGTTTTGGCAAAGTGCCTGTTCATATCCTTTGCCCATTTTTTAATTGGGTTATTTGTCTTTTTGTTGTTGAGGTTTTGCAGTATCTTGTAGATTTTAGAGATTAGACGCTGATCAGATTTGTCATAGCCAAAATTTTTTCCCCAGTCTGTAGGTTGCCTTTTTACTCTTGTGGTGAAGTTTTTTGATGAGCATAAGTGTTTGATTTTTAGGAGCTCCCAGTTATCTAGTCTCTCTTCTGGTGCTTTTGCATTGCTACTTATGGTTTGTATTGTGCTTATGCAATGTATTAAGGCTCCTAGCATTGTCCCCAGTGTTTCTTCCATGACCTTTGTCTTTTTTGATTTTATATTTAGGTCTTTGATCCATTTTTATTAGATTTTGTGCACAGTGTGAGGTATGGGTCTTGTTTCATTTTTTTGCAGGTGAATATCCAGTTACGCCGGCATCCTTTGTTAAAGAGACGGTCTTTTCCCCCAATTAATGGACTTTGGGTCTTTGTCAAATATCAGTTGCTCATAGGTGGATGAATTTATGTCTGGATTCTCAATTCTGTTCCATAGTTCTATGTATCTTTTGTTGTACCAGTACCGGGCTGTTTTGACTACTGTGGCAGTATAATAGTTTCTAAAATCAGGTAGTGTGAGGACTCCCACTTTGTTCCTCTTCTTCAGTAATGCTTTATTTATCCGGGGTCTCTTTCTTTCACATATTAAGTTGGTGATTTGTTTCTCCATCTCATTAAATAATGCCATTGGAATTTAGACTGGGATTGCATTGTATCTGTAGATCGCTTTGAGTAGAACTGATATTTTCACAATGCTGAGTCTTCCTAACTATAAGCAAGGTATGTTTTTCCACTTATGGAGGTCTCTTTTGGTTTCTTGCAGTAGTGTCTTGTACTTTTCCTTGATTGGTCTTTTATGTCTCTGGCTAGATTTATTCCTAAGTATTTTATCTTCTTGGGGTCTATTGTAAATGATATTGATTTGGTGATTTCTTCTTCAAGGTTCTGTTTGTTGATGTAAAGGAATCCAACTGATTTTTGTATGTTTATCTTGTATCCTGAAACTTTGCTGAAATCTTCTATTAGTTCTAGTAGTTTTCTTGTGGATTCTTTGGGGTTTTGTGTGTATAAGATCATATCATCTGCAAATAGAGATACTTTGACTTCATCCCTACAAATCTGGATGCCCTTTATTTCTTTTTCTAGCCTGATTGCTCTGGCTAGGACTGCCAGCACAATGTTGAATATGAGTGGTGATAAAGGGTGTCCTTGTCTGGTTCCCGTTCTCAAGGGGAATGCTTTCAAAGTCTCTCCATTTAGGATGATGTTGGCTCTTGGCTTTGTATAATGCCCTTAATTATATTGAGGAATTTCCCTTCTATTTCTATTTTGTTTAGAGTTTTTATCCTGAATGGGTGTTGGACTTTGTCAAATGCCTTTTCTACATGGATTGATAAGATCGTATGGTTCTAGTCTTTTTTTTATTTATGTGATAGATTACATTGATTGTTTTTCTAATGTTGAACCATCCCTGCATACCTGGTGTAAATCCCACTTGATCATGGTGAGTTATTTTTTTGATATGTTGCTGAATTCTATTGGCTAGAATTTTCTTGAGGATTTTTGAGTCAATGTTCATGAGGGATATTGCTCAGTAATTTTCTTTTTTTGTGGTATCTTTACCTGGTTTTGGTATCAGAGTTATGCTGGCTTCATAGAATGAGTTTGGGAGTAGTCCATCCTTTTCTATGCTCTGAAATACCTTTAGTAGTAGTGGTGTTAACACTTCTATGAATGTTTGGTAGAATTCTCCAGTGAAGCCATCCGGGCCAGGGCTTTTTTTTTGCTGGAGTTTTTCAATTACCTTTCCAATCTCTTCTTTTGTTATGGGTTTATTTAGTTGTTGTACCTTTGTTTGTGTTAGTTTAGGTAGGTAGTGAGTTTCTAGAAATTTGTCCATTTCCTCTAGGTTTTCAAATTTGTTAGAGTACAATTTGTCATAGTATTCTGTTATGATTCTTTTAATTTCAGTTGGGTCTGTTGTGTTATCACACATCTCATTTCTTATACAGGTTATTTGCTTCCTCTTCTGTTTTTCTTTTGTCAGTTTGGCCAATGGTTTATCAATTTTGTTGATCTTTTCAAAGAACCAGCTTTTGGTTTTGGTCTTGTTAACTCTTTCAATTGTTTTTCTATTCTCTATTTCATTTAATTCTGCTCTAATTCTTATTATTTCCTTTCTTCTGGTGCCTGAGGGCTTCTTTTGCTGCTCTCTTTCTCCTTGTCCCAGTTGTAGGTTTAATGTTTTGATTATGACCCTTTCTTCTTTTTGGATGTGTGCATTTATTTCTATCAACTGACCTCTAAGCACTACTTTTGCTCTGTCCCAAAGGTTCTGGTAGGATGTGTTTTCATTCCTGTTGTGATTTTATGAATTTATTTATTCCATCCTTAATTTCTTCTATAACCCAGTAGTTTTTGAGCAAGATGTTATTCAGTTTCCATGTGCTTGATTTTTTTCTTACTTTTTCTGTTGTTGATTTCTACTTTTATGGCTTTAAGGTCAGAAAAGATGCTTTGTAATATTTCATGCTTTGGATTTTGTTAGGGCTTGCTTTATGGCCTAATATGTGGTCCATTCTAGAGAATGTTCCATGTGCATTGGAACAGAAAGTATACTTGGCTGCTGTTGGGTGGAGTGCTCAGTATATGTCTATGAGATCATGTTGGTTGACTGTAGCATTTAGTTCTTCTTTGTCTTTGTTAAGCTGCTTTCTGGATGTTCTGTCCTTCACCGAAAGTGGTGTGTTGAAGTCTCCTGCTACTATTGTGGAGCTGTCTATCTCTCTTTTCAGTGCTGTTAGTTTGTTTTATGTATTTTGGAGCCCTGTCATTGGGTGCGTAAATATTTATTATAGTTATGTCCTCCTGGTGTGTTGATCCTTTAATCATTATACAGTGTCCTTCCTTATCCCTTGTGGTTTATTTTCCTTTAAAGTCTATTTTGTCAGAGATGAATATTGCCACTCCTGCTCTTTTTTGAGTGTTGTTTGCTTGATATATTTTTTTCCATCCTTTGAGTTTTAGTTTGTTTGTGTCTTTAAGTCTAAGGTGTGTCTCTTGTAGGCAGCATATAGATGGATCGTGTTTTTTTATCTAATCTGCCACTCACTGTCTCTTTATTGGTGCATTTAGTCCATTTACATTCAGCGTAATTATTGAAAGGTATGAGTTTAATGCTGTCATTTTGATGTCTTGTTTTGTGTGTTGTTCAGTTTCTTTGTTCCACTTAATTTTCTATGCTGAGTCATTTTTCTTTATGTATTTTCTTTTCATCTTTTTCATTATTGTTGAATTTGTGTTTGCTGAGTCTTTATATTTTTCTAGGTTTTTTATTTTCACTGGTAGGATTGTTAGTTTCCTTTGTATTTACCTTAATATTTACTCCTATTTTTCTGAGTTTATACCAGTCTTTTATTTCTTTATATCACCTTGACTTCCTCTCCATATTAAAAATCTATGTCTACATTTTTAAGTCCTTCTTTTTTGTTTTAATGTTGTCATCTTTTACATCTTGACATCTGTTTCCCTATTTTCAGTGTTCTAGCTTTGATTTATTTTTGTGCCTTCCCTCTCTGGGTTGATATCTGGTTGCTCTGTCCTGTGTTCTGTTCTTGCATTATTATCTGATGTTACTGATTTTCTAACCAGAGGACTCCCTTTAGTATTTCTTGTAATTTTGGTTTGGTTTTTGCAAATTCCCTAAACTTCTGTTTATCTGGAAACGCCCTAATTTCACCATCATATTTGAGAGATAGTTTTTCTGGGTATATAATTCTTGGCTGGCAGTTTTTTTCCTTCAAGGCTTTATATTTGTCATCTTATCTCCTTCTTGACTGCATGGTTTCTGCTGAGTAATCAGAGCTTATTCTTGTTGACTCTCCTTTGTAGATGACTTTTTGTTTATCCCTAACTGCTCTTAAAATTCTCTCTTTATCTTTGGTTTTGGCAAGTTTGATTATAATATGTCTTGGTGACTTTCTTTTGGGATCTACCTTTTGTGGGGTTTGATGGGCATCTTGGATAGCTATCATCTCATCTTTCATGATATCAGGGAAGTTTTCTGCCAACAAGTCTTCAACAATTCTCTCTGCATTTTCTGTTATCTCCCCCCTGTTCTGGTACTCCAATCACTCATAAGTTATTCCCACATAATTCTTAGGGTTTCCTCATTTTTTTAAATCCTTTTATCTGATTTTTCTACAAATAAGTTGGTGTCAAGTGCTTTACCTTCAATCTCACTAATTCTGACTTCCATTGCCTCATTTTCTGCTCGTATGACTTTCTATTGCGTTGTTTAATTCTGAAATTTCATTGTTAATCTTCTGGATTTCTGATTGCTGTCTTTCTAAGGATTCTTGTAGCCTGTCAAATTTGTCATTATGCTCTTCTCTAATCTTTTTAATTTCCTCTATTGAGTGTCTGTGTTTTGCTTAATTTCCTTCCTAATTTCTTGAAGTATTCTGTATATTAATGTTGTGTATTCTGCCTCTAGTAGTTCCAAGAAATTTTCCTCCTCTGTAAAATTTCTAGATGCTTCATTTTGAGAGCTTTCTGAAGCCATCTTGGATTGCCTCTTTATGTGATTTGATATGGACTGTTGTCTCCGAGCCATTAATAAGTTATTATATTTATTTATTTTAAGTTTGCTTACTGTGTCCTAGCTTCTTGTTTTGTTTTGATATGCCCCAATAGGCTGCTCATATGAGCTAGTTTGATTACTGGAACCTTTGAAGTGCTAATGTCTTGTCACCAGGTGGTTAGATCTGTTACTAGGTATGTGAGCTCAGATGCCCAAGTAGATAACCACCAAGTGTATGGTGTAGGCTCTCATTTACAGTCCTAGACAGGCATTGGTGATTGGTGTAGGCACAAGCATCTGGCTGCAGTAGGGGGACATACTCTGAGCAAGGCAGGGGGCTGAGGTTCCAGGAGGAAGGCGTGTCCCTGTTCCCTACAGTGCATAGGTGGGTGAGTTTTGCAGCCAGACTATGAGCACCCATTGCTGTTGGTTGTAAAGACTGGGGGGGCATCTCTTATTTATGGGCCCCTTTGGCAGGTGGCTATGTGGTATGGGTGGAGCCACCAGTCTTCAAGCCCCTGATGTGCTTAATGGTCAGAGCAGTGTCAAACATCAACAACCTGCCACTTCACAGCTAAACAGTTTAAATTAGACTTCACGTATATACCCTGTTGTACATCAGTAATGAGGGCCTACACTATTAAAATGGGCCTACACAAGTCTATGCAGGGGAAGGGCACTCAAAGTCCATGGATCCCTTATACCTGTGCCTAGTCAAAGGAGCTGTGCCTCCCCTGCCTTCCTGTCTTAGGGGAGCCGGCAGTTCATTCTTTTCCCCCTGTTTGTTAATTTGTTCACTCTCCAAAGCAGGGAGAATGGCTCTGGGCGTGTGACGGATCCTACTTCATTCCCAGGGGACTCGGCAATTGCTGAAGCTGATCTGGGACCCAGTGCAGTGCAGGGAGTAGGGAGGTAAATGGGAGAGGTTTTTCCCTAAAGGGGGTGTTTTTGGTCTGTGCAGTAGGCCATACACAAGTACTTATCTTTCATCTATCGAGGACTGCTTCTCATTGTTTCTGGGTGGCCGTGTAGACTCTCTGGTGCTGGGTCTCTCCCAGTGTGTAAAACATGCCTCCCGCGCACCATTGCTTCCTGCCTCACAGCTCACCCATGAGCTGATCAGGCCTGAAGGGCTCACACTCTTGCTGGTTCAGGTCTGGTAACTCCTCACTGCTTCCAAACTGTCTCTCCCTCCCCCTGCCACTCAGTCTGGTTCCTCAACTCTGCCTTTGACGTTCAGGGCTCCCAAATTGGCATATATAATTGATTCACTTGTTTTTTCCGGTCTTTGTTTTAAGAGGGTCCACTGGCCCCGCCTCCTCCGTCATTTGATTTCTTGACTGCTGCTTCTATGGAGGTTGATTGTGGATCCAAGTAAAATGAAATCCTTGACAACTTAAATCTTTTCTCCATTTATCATGATGTTGCTTATTGGTCCAGTTGTGAGGATTTTTGTTTTCTTTATCTTGAGGTGTAATCCATACTGAAGGCTGTAGTCTGTGATCTTCATCAGTAAGGCATAGGTTGCCTTTTGTCCAGGTGCTCTTGGTGGTACATTAGACTTCAACTCGGATTTTCCAGAATAAAAAAAGAAAAATGAAAGATACAAAAAAAGGAAAGAGTGGAATGGTTAGGAAAAACAACTTATCATAGACCTCCTAGAAAACACTCAAAGTATGGATAGGAGGGGCACACGTGTGAGCAGGCATTACTCCACACTGGCCTTTTCCTTTGAAGTTCCTTCCAGATGAGCTCACCTTCTAACAGAGAGACTCCATTAAGTGGTGATGTGGTCCTAGCACATAGAGTTCAGAGTTCACAATCACAAGATCCATATGACCCCCGACCTTACCAGTTGATAGATGGGTGACCTTGGGCAAGTCTCTTTACCATCATCTGTCTATGTGGATGACATCACTACCTCCCAGGACTGTTTGAGAATCAAATGAAATACGTGTGAAGAGGCTTTGCAGCCAGTTAAGCCATTTACAAATACTGGGTGTCATTAACGTAAGATTCTTTGGTTCTTTACTGACTAAAAGCCCTTGACGAGACTCCAAGACAGACACCATACTGAACACCAAATTCCATTTTATACAAAATCACACTAGAGAGCCCAAAGTACTTCCATTTTAAAGCCCTATCTTCTGTGGCTTGCATATTTAAATGAAAAATCATTTGGAGAGCTGAATGCTTGCAGCAAGACAGCAGTGACTAAATAAATAATCAGCAAAGGATTAGGCCCCATACAGAGGAGGATGCCAAGCACCTGCCGTGATACCAGCCGTGATACCATCCTGGGAAGGACAGGGGCTGGCAGTCCTCCTGCTCAGTAGTGTTCCCCGGGGGCTGGGACCCGCTGCTCCTGGAGGAAGCATAATTAGGCACCTAATGTGTATGAGGGTGTGGAAAGGAGTTAGTGGCATGTGTTTGTTTTTTAACTTATCCTTTTTTTAATCTTGACTTTCCTCTGCTGTTAGCCAGAGAGAAGCCTCATGATGATCTTACTCTTGGATAAGATGAAATGGAGGGCATATCTGGAAGCTCAGATTTTGAGTCCCCACATCAATTCTTATCCAGAAGAGGCAGCTACTTTGACAAAGATAGCTAACAACACTTCTGATTCTGTGAAAGGAGCTGATGGCCATGGCAGGGACATTTGCTCACAGTTTCTTGGGGCATGTTATCCTCTGCATAAAGGCTCTGTCCTCTCGTTTGTACTTGAAGAGGCAGCTGGATGGCGGGGCTGAGTTCAGTGTTCCCAGCCCTGCCCTACTTCATGGGGGCAATGCTCTAGCATGTATGATAGTGAAGTCTAGCCTGAGATGCTATCCATTTGTATCCCACCCATTTTTTAAGGAATGCATTTTCCAAGGCAGCATGGGTAGCAGGTGAGTTCTGGACTTTGATGTCAGGGTTCTGATCCAACCTTTCCCCATGACCAGCTGTGTGATGTGGGCTACTTTAGTATTCTTATCTACAAAATGGACATTCCACCATTAACCTCACAGAGCAGTTGTGAGCATTATATGTGTTAATACCAATAAAGAAGATGGTACCTGCCATCTAGAAAGCTGTTACCATCACAGGTAGTTCCCTGGATGTTCCCACCACCCTTGATGGCCTTTTCTCTGAACTGCCATGGCCCTGCTGCACTATCTTAGATGAGTTGCAAGCGCCTTGTAGTATTTGTTATTTCATTAGTGCATGCCTTTGAGGGTAGGACTCATGCCCACTCATACCTTTGTGTCCCTTGTAGAACTTAGCATTTGCTGAGCACAGGATAGATATTTAACACTTGACTAATTTGTTAGCACTTGTCTATTTTGTTTCATGAACAGTGGAATTGTGAAGTTAGAAGTTACCCACCCATGCTGATCATGAAGTAACCCCTGGCCCACATGAAGCGTGGGCCACTCTGTCTATGACTCTGCTTCAGTCTGCTGTGTACATTCACTCATTCCCTTAGTAACTATGTATCACAGGGTGCTGGTGGCGCTGGGCATGGCCGGAAAAGTTTTGCCTCCACAGAGTGGCCTGGGCTTTCATCATCAGTCTCTGTTAAGTATTATTGCTCCCTCAAAAAAGAAATTGTAAATAATTCGAAGTTCTTAGAGATCACCATAACCAGAAAAACTTGGTGGTGTGTAAATAAAAGCCTACAAATTATTATGTTTAACTTTTATTGAGCCATTTCATTGAACTGGAAACAGAGCTACAGAATTAGATGCTCCCCACTACCTATTGATCTTATTTGTCTCTTAGGAAGAAAGCAATGATGTGGAGAAACCACCTCATTTAAAAACAAAAAACAAAAAACATGCTTGTGCTCTTTTTAAAGTGTGTTAAATGATCATATTCTTTGGAGACACCTATGTCCCTTTAGAAGTACATAACTACATCAGAGGCTAAGATGTAAATGCTTTGAGGAAGCTGCTGTTTATTATTTAATAAACTTAAGCTTTTTCCTTTACATTCTTAAAGTCAAAGAGGTGGTTCAAGTAGAGGAAGGGCTAGTGCGGCCACTTGTTCCAACAATCTGGGATTGAGGGAATTCCCAGAACTTGGGGTTCCTGTGCCAAAACTGGAAAAGCCCTGGGTAATCCAGTAGGGTTGGCTACCTAATAACGCCCTCCACTGATTGACCATAAGGAACTCCCCGTGTAGAAGAACAGCTTTCTTATTCCAGTCTTGTAACTGGTAAGGGAAAAAAAGGAATTTTCAAGATTCAGGGTTGATTAAAATGCACAGAGTCCTTTCTTGGGATTAACAGAAATTAGCTCTATGGAGATTTTTTTTTCCTAGTGAAATAGAAAAGAAAGAATGAATGAAAGGACGGGAGGAGTAAGAGAGGGAGGAAGGAAAAAAGGCTTCAAATACCTTTCCTTTTTTTCGGAAAAATGTATTTGGGTATAACATACATATAGCCAAGTACCCAGAACACCAGCTCAATGAATTGTCATAAATGAACACACCCATACAGCCAGCCCTCAGATTAAGAGACAGAATACAGCACACCAGAAACCCCAAAACTCTTACACGGTCACAACCCATTTTCCCACAAGTAAACCTCCACCTTAGGCTTCCACCGCCTTAGATAAGGGTCCTGCTTTTCAGCTGATATGAAGGGGATCATGCAGAGTGCTCTCCTCTATGGCTGGCTGCTTCTGTTTGCCATTGTGTTTGTGAGAGTCAGTCCCATTGTTGCCTGTTTTGGGTGGTATTCTCAACACCGTGTAGTATCCCATTGTGCAAATACGCTGCACATCATTTCTGTATTGTACTTCTCAAGGGGGATTTGGGTAGTTTCCACCTTTTAGCTATTACACATAGCTCTGCCATGAATATTTTTGTACAAGCCTTTGGTGAAAATATGCCCTTATTTTTACGCAAGTATACCCACTCACTTACACTTTAATTATGAGAATCCAAGAGTTTTTACAAACATAAGAATTTTTCCAACAAAGACTCATAAAAGTTCAAACACATGTAGAGAATATACCTATTAAATAGTAGTAAGAAAAATACCTAATTATGCCAAGACATTTATGTTTCTTCAGATATGCCTTTGTAGTAATCAGTAATTACTGCAGTACTAATAATTAGTGATAATACAAGTGCATATTAATTATCAGTGATAGTAAATACAATGCTTTTTTTGTTTTGTTTTGTTTTTGGTAAAGAGTTCTATTTTATCACCAAAATATGTGAAATTAATATTAATGATTGAACTACACCATTAGGAAATTTTGTTGTTCCTCCACACAAAGGCAGTTTACCTCAGCTGCAAGCAAAATACTCCTCCACAGGAACGGAACAGCTTCTGAAATGCTAGTCTTGCTGCAGCTCCACATACAAAAGTGACAGCAAGCAGTACAAACTGGAAGGCAGAGGGAGCAGACAGGCAGGAATAGGGAGACAATGCTAGCCTCACTCTAATGATTTGGATGGAATCAAAGAATCCACAAAGGGGCCAGGACTTCAAGACAATCTATATTATTCTCAGCCTGTGACCTGGAAAGAGCCCTCTTACATGGCCCTGTTCTCCTTAAGGAAGCAATTTTCATCCTTTGCTTCTTAGTTTGCTGAGAAAGCAATAAATGATAGATAGATAGACAGACACAGAGAGAAAGAGATGATAGACAGGTAGACAGACAGATACATAAATGGCTCAGCACTCTCTCCCCCCATTGCTTTCCCCACCTGCCTCAAACCATAGCAAACTGTAAGCCACCTCATGAATTACAGCTGCCTTGGCAAACCCACTGCCTTCCAGTCGATTCTGACTCATAGTGACCGTATAGGACAGAGTAGAACTGCCTCCTAGGGTTTCCAAGGCTGTAAATCTTTAAGGAAGCAGGCTGCCTCATCTTTCCCCTGTGAAGTGGCTGGTGAGTTCGAACTGCTAACCTTTTGGTCAGCAGCCAAGCGCTTTAACCACTGTGCCACCAGGGCTCGTTGTTTTGGCAAAAGCTCCCAGGAATCTATGCTTATCACACTTCCGTTAACCCAGAGATAAGATAATGAGATGCAAGGCTCCAGTGTGTTTCACAAGCTGGTTGGCTCCGGCAGGCCAGTGGAGGAGCGCAGGGGCTGGATGGGATATTAATTAATGCTAAAAGACACAGTTTGACGGGGCAACAAAATTTCGATTTTAACAATCTCTAACTCTCTTGTACCACGAGCACCGTGACTCTCCAGGTGTTTCTTCCTGACAGGAAGTTGCTATTTGTGCATGAAGTAAAGCAGGCTGTTTTTTTCAGGTGGGGGGAGGAGGAGGTGGGGCATGGAGGAATAAAAATGTCCCTGCCTTACTGGAAAGCAAGGGAATGCCTGGAGTACCTCTTAAAAGAAACTGTAAAACTGGAGGAAAGTGAAGTTGGCATCATGTTATAGCAAGAGTACCTGAGGCAAGATGGAGGAACATGGGGTGAAGGAGCCAGACTGAACCAGAATCCCAGACCATGTCGCCTCTGTGACTACTGGAGAAAAACGTGCCCTTGTCAAGGGCATATTTCAGCCTTATCTTTCCAGTACCATCAGGAGTCCTTTTTGTAACAGGGATTTCCCTCTGGGAAACAAATACAGGTTCTAGTGATTCTTGGGCAAAGGGAATATAACCCCCAGGGGAGAACAAGTACCTGTTATTCCCACACACACAGTTTACATCCTAAGTCCCCTGAAGCCCACACATCTATGACAATACCTGTGTTTGTGAAGGAGATGTCCACTATTCAAGGCTGAGAAACTTCACATTCTGCTCAAGATTGCTTGGAATGTTTGGCAGACCCGCCAACCAGGTGAGGGAACCAACAAGACCTATCTTCTGAGAAAGGGTGCAGAGAGGACAGGAGGAGACGAAAATCTTCCACACTTGATACACTCTGGAATCAGCAGGAGATTAAGAGACAGTGTCAAACTGATTCATAGATTCTCCTCAGTGACTGCTTCACTGAGGCTACGAACTTTAGTGGCAATAGATAAGGCAATTAATCTGTAAGGAAGGAGTGTTGGATGGAAGTCGGCCACATACAAGCTGTGTGAACTTGGGAAAGTTAACTAACATCTCCAAAACTGTTTTTTCCTCTGCCAAATATGGAGAATAATAGCTATTAATAGTTCACAAATACTATTTTAATGTGATATTGCATTTGGCAAAGTGTTCGGCATGTAATAAGTGCTTAATAAACATGATTGTTACTAAGAATATTTTAAACTTTGTCAGATCCTTTGCTCAAGCACATAGAAATTTGAAAAGCTTTTAGGTAGAATCAAAAGTGTGAGTGTGTTTGTGCTTGTGTGTGTGCTAGAGTGTCAGAACCAGGGGTGTGGAACAAAGGCAAACAGAATTAGAAGAGATGGACACAGATCCCACACAGAGGTAGCTGACTTACTCATTTTGGGGGCCATCCAGTGTGCGGAGTTGGGGGGAAGGTGAGGAATGGAGACTAAGTTTAAAGGAGCATCTGGAGGCAGATTCTGTATCCCCGTGCAGCTCAGTGCTCTTGCAGGCATGGTGGACCAGGTACAGAGAGATCTTGGACACTGCCCTAGTGAAGCTTTCACTGAAGGTTTGTGGAATTTTTCTATCAGCCCTTTAAATGAAGATGACAGAGGTCTTCCCAGAGACTTAATAACAGATTTAATGAAGAGTAAAGCCACATGGCTCAAATACATTAAAGATTTTTCTTTTTTTTTGTGTCTGTAGAACCAGAAGAGAATGCGTAAGTCATTCCATTCAAGGCTGTCTTAGTCTGATAATGTCCAGTTGTGACTGAATGAAGCCAGGCTTCAACCTAAGCCAAAAAAAAGTTATATCACTCCCCACCCACCACCATTCCAAATTTGCATGGCCATCCAACATCTGAAATGGTTTTATACTTGAAAAAGTTGTCTATCCTTACCTGAGGGACAGCTCATCTCTGAGCAGATCGCTGTGTGAACAGGCGGCTCTATGGTGAGGAAATGGGCCAGCATGAGTATCCATACATTGAATAATTGGGTAGCTGGGAGCATGGGACACTCTGTTGACTATTGCTCACACTTATCTGCTTAAAATTGCTTCTGCTGATGGAAGCCCCAGGAAGAAAGAAGCTTGATTACAAGAATTGCCCTGGAGGATGCATGGATACATGCACACAATTTCAAAATGGGAGTATTTACATTTGGATGTTTCAGCTGAAGAGAAGACAAAACTTCGCTTGTTTTCCATTACACCCACAGTTTGTGTGCAAGAATAAAGGATACAAATTTGCATTTTGCTAAAGGAGGTGTATCAATTAGGATTGGGTTTAGCTGCAAGTAATAGAAATCTGAATTAAAACGGCTTAAATAATGCAGACATCCATTTTTTTGAAGTAAAGTTTTAAAGCTAGGTAGCCCAGGGCTGGTATGGTGGCTCTGTAGTGAGCCTGGTCTCAGACTACGCCAGCTTCCTCTGCACCACCCCTCGAGTGTGGCTCCAGAAATAACAGAATTCACCTTCCAAGCAGCACACAGGGAGGAGGAATGTCCAAGGGCATAGGCTTACACACAACCCTTTTCTGGCTGGAACTTAATGATGTGGTTACACCAGACTCCAAAGGAGGTAGGGCCACATGTTCCACTAAAAATTAAGGATTTTATAGGCAGAAAGTTAGCAATCTCTGCCTTGAATCTTTTAAGATCCGAGCATCTGATATTCCCAGGAGTGAATGCTTCTTAAATATTTTTTCTCTTCTTAACCACCATTTGCTCTCTTGTGAGTAATGATAACATCCAAAATTTGGGTAAGTCTTTTTTAATTGAATCTAAAGAAAACCTTGGAAGCTTTTGGGTTTGTTTGACTGTTTCACATTCTTGGTATTTCTCTTTCCCATACACTGCTTGAGTTGAATGAAATCTTTTTCTTAAGAGGCTTCTTGTTGTTGCTAGCTGAAGTCAAGTCAGCCCCTGACTCATAGTGACACTATATGTTACAGAGCAGAACTGCTCCATAGAATTTTCTTGGCTGTGATCTTTATGGAAGCAGCTTTCCAGGCCTTTTTCCATGGTACCACTGGGTAGGTTCTAATTGCCAGCCTTTAGGTTGGCAGGTGAGCAAAAACCACTGGCGCCCCCCAGGCTCCTTAAGAGGTTACTAGTACTGATACTTAATTTCTCAAGTTATTTCTTCATTTGTCTCCGAAGTGCTTATCAACCCATAACTGGGAATGGAGCATGCATCCTCTGGGTACAGACCATATATACTAGTAATGGATGTGATCTACAGTCAGAAAATAGGCAGGAGTCAAGAACACTTACAATAAGAAACTGAGCTTCTTTCTTTGCTATAACCCTCCTAGGTCAGATCGTAATAATCGTCTTTTGTACTGGGATCTCTAGAGATTAATTAGTTATAGATATTGAAGGTTGAGCCTTTTATTGAATCTTTTTTCTCTCCTTATCTCTGGCAAATGGTATGAAATTTTAACTAGGATTTGTTAAGGATATAATTTTTTTTTTTAATTTGAAAACCTGATTTTTAATGGCAACTTTGTGATACTAGTCTTCAGAGCAAGGGGACCAGTTTGGATTAAAAAAATACTAAAAGTGAAGCATGCTTTTAGTAACCCAAAGCTTCACCACATTTTTACTGTCTGGTATGCCCCACAATGACCAGTCGTCATTTCATTTCTCTCTGGTGAACTCTGTTCTGTTGATCACCTTGAAGTCAAATGATTGAGGTAGTACAACATAGGGGTTAGGAACCAAGCACAGATTTGGAACTATAGTTCACAGATTTCAGTTTTACACTGACTCCTACTAAAAATGTGATTTTTAGAATTTCATCTGCTAAATGACAATATAATACTTATTGCTGGTGTTTGGTGTTAGGTGCCATCGAGTTGTTTGCAACTCATAGCAACCCTTTGTACCACACAATGAAACACTGCCTGGTCCTGCGCCATGATCACAATTGTTGTTATGCTTGAGCCCATTGTTGTAGCCACTGTGTCAATCCATCTCATTAAGGATCTTCCTCTTTTTCTCTGACCCTCTGCTTTAACAAGCATGATGTCCTTCTCCAGGGATTGATCCCTCCTGATAACATGTCCAAACTATGTAAGATGTAGTCTCACCAGCCTTCCTTCTAAGGAGCATACTGCTTGTACGCCTTCCAAGACAGATTTGTTCGTTCTTTTGGAAGTCCATAGTATATTCAATATTCTTCACCAACACCACAATTAAAAGGCATCAATTCTTCTTTGGTCTTCCTTATTCATTGTTCAGCTTTCACATGTGTATGATGTGATTGAAAATACCATAGCTTGGGTCAGGTGCACCTTAGTCTTCAAGGTTGTTTTCAACACGTTAAAGAGGTCTTTTGCAGCATATTTACCCAATGCAATGCATCTTTTGATTTCCTGACCGCTGCTT
Organism: Trichechus manatus latirostris; assembly: GCF_000243295.1. Taxonomy (NCBI): domain Eukaryota; kingdom Metazoa; phylum Chordata; class Mammalia; order Sirenia; family Trichechidae; genus Trichechus; species Trichechus manatus. The sequence continues at coordinate 5,165,388 of NW_004444000.1, read as the reverse complement.
CCATGGGTGTTGATTGTGGATCCAAGTGAAAAGAAATCCTTGACAACTTCAATCTTTTCTCTGTTTATTAAGATGTTGCTTACTGGTCCAGTTGTGAGGATTTTTGTTTTCTTTATGTTGAGGTGTAATCCATACTGAAGGCTGTGGTCTTCATCAGTAAGTGATTCAAGTCCTCTTCACTTTCAGCAAGCAAGGTTATGTCATCTGCATGATGCAGGTTGTTAGTGAGTCTTCCTCCAATCCCGATGCCCATTCTTCTTCATACAGTCCAGCTTCTCGGCTTATTTGCTCAGCATACAGATCGAATAAGTACGGTGAAAGGATACAACCCTGACGCACACCTTTCCTGAATTTCAACCACGCAGTATCCCTTTGTTCTGTCCGACCAACTGCCTCTTTATCTATGTACAGGTTCCTCATGAGCACAATTAAGTGTTCTGCAATTTCCCATTTTTCACAATGTTATACATAATTTGTTATGATCCACACAGTCGAATGCCTTTGCATAGTCAATAAAACACAGGCAAGCATCTTTCTGGTATTCTCTGCTTTCAGCCATGATCCATCTGACATCAGCAATGTTATCTCTGGTTTCATGTCCTCTTCTGAATCTGGCCTGAATTCTGGTAGTTCCTTTTTGATATACTGCTGCAGCTGCTTTTTAATGCTCTTCAACAAAGTTTTACTTGTGTGTGATATTCATGATATTGTTCGATAATTTCTGTATTCAGTTGGATCATCTTTCTTGCGAATAGGTATAAATATGGATCTATTCCAGTTGGTTGGCTAGGTAGCTGCCTTCCAAATTTCTTTGCATAGACGTGTGAGCACTTCAGTGTTGCATCAGTTTGTGGAAACATCTCAACTGATATTCCATCAATTCCTGGAGCCTTGTTTTTCACCAATGTCTTTAGTGCAGCTTGGACTTCTTCCTTCGCTACCATCGGTTCTTGAACATACGCTGCCTCTTGAAATGGTTGAACATCGACCAATTATTTTTGGTATAATGACTCTATGTATTCCTTTCATCTTCTTTAGATGCTTCCTGCATCGTTTAATATTTTCCTCATAGAATCCTTCACTATTGCAACTCAAGGCTTGAATTTTTTCTTCCATTTTTTCAGCTTGAGAAATGCCAAGCATGTTCTTCCCTTTTGGTTTTCTGTCTCCAGCTCTTTGTACATGTCGTTATAATACTTTACTTTGTCTTCTCGAGCCATCCTTTGAAATCTTCCGTTCAGTTCTTTTACTTTATCATTTCTTCCTTTTGCTTTAGCTACTTGATGTTGAAGAGCAAGTTTCAGAGTCTCTTCTGACATCCATTTTGATCTTTTCTTTCCTTCCTGTCTTTTAAATGATCTCTTGCTTTCTTCATGTATGATATCCTTGATGTCATTCCGCAACTCAACTGGTCTTCGGTCATTAGCGTTCAACGCTTCAAATCTAGTCTTGAGATGGTCTCTAAATTCAGGTGGGATATACTCAAAGCGTACATTGGCTCTAGTAGACTTGTTCTAATTTTCTTCAGTTTCCGCTTGAACTTGCATATGAGCAATTCATAGGCGGTTCCACAGTTGGCCCCTGTCCTTGTTCTGACTGATAACATTGAGCTTTTCCGTTGTCTCTTTCCACAGATGTAGTCCATTTCATTCCTGTATATTCCATCTGGTGAGTTCCATGTGTATAGTCACTGTTTATGTTGGTGAAAAAAGGTATCTGCAATGAAGAAGTCATTGGTCTTGCAAAATTCTATCACGTGATCTCCAGCATCGTTTCTACCACCAAGGCCATATTTTCCAACTACCAATCCTTCTTTGTTTTCAGCTTTCACTTTCCAATCACCAGTAATTATCAATGCATCCTGATTGAATGTTCAATCAATTTCAGACTGCAGAAGCTGGTAAAAATCTTAAATTTCTTCATCTTTGGCCTTAGTAGCTGATGGGTAAATTTGAATAATAGTCATATTAACTGGTCTTCCTTGTAGGTGTATGGATATTATCCTATCACTGACAGTGTTGTACTTTAGGATAGGTATTGGAATGTTATTTTTGACACTGAATGTGACGCCATTCCTCTTCAAGTTGTCATTCCTGGCATAGTAGACCATATGATTGTCTGATTCAGAATGGTCAATACCAGTCCATTTCAGCTCACTGATGCCAAGGTTATAGATGTTTATGCATTCTATTTCATTTTTGACGATTTCCAATTTCCCTAGCTTCATACTTCATACATTCCACGTTCTGATTATTAATGGATGTTTGCAGCTGTTTCTTCTCATTTTGAGTCATGCCACATCAGCAAATGAAAGTCCCAAAAGCTTGACTTCATCCTTGTCATTAAAGTTGACTCTACTTTGAGGAGGCAGCTCTTCCCCAGTTGTCTTTTGAGTGCCTTCC
>NW_004444000.1:5073742-5162886 GCF_000243295.1 Trichechus manatus latirostris | reverse complement strand
AGCTCTTCCCCAGTTGTCTTTTGAGTGCCTTCCAACCTGGGGGGCGCTCAGCTTCTGGCACTATATCAGACAGTGTTCTGCTGCTATTCATAAGGTTTTCACTGGCTAATTCTTTTCAGAAGTAGACTGCCAGGTCCTTCTTCCTAGTCTGTCTTAGTCTGGAAGCTCAGCTGAAACCTGTTCGCCATGAGTAACCCTGCTGATATCTGAATACTGGTGGCATAACTTCCAGTATCGCAGCAACATGTAAGCCCCCACAGTATAACAAACTGACAGACACATGGGGGATATAATACTTAGTATGAGGTATTGTGAAAATGTATGAAGAGCACTTAGCTTACTAAATTACTTCGTGTGTATGTGTATGTGTGTGTATGTGTACGTGTACTTACGTAATAAACACACCTATAAAATTTCAACCAACCTAACCTCTGAATTTCATAAGTTCCCTGTCCATTTTATTACTGGAAATTGTCAAAGCCAAGACTTATTTTTAAATCAGTCTATGTATTTTCTAAAAATTCCCTCTAATGTTAATAAAAAAGGAACTACTAAGAGATGGGAGTTTTTTTTAGACTACATGTTTTCAATATAGACAGTATCAATTGACTGGCAACTAAAAAGGATGTGACAATAAGCACTGTAATATTTCCTCCCACTTTCCTATTAATTATGTCGTTACTTTTTCATTGTTATGCACTCTTATTATCATTATTTCCATAATTGTTTGGTCCTAATTATAAATTTAAATTTATTCAAGTTTTACAACTAAGAAGTCTTTTATCTCCCTTTCTTCCATTTTGATTGCCTCATGTGTTCTTATATGCTTGAGAATATGTCCAGTGCCGTTAAGACGGGGAGCAGTGGTGGTTCACTGGTAGGATTCTCATCTTCCATGCAGGAAACATGGGCTCAATTCTCAGCCAAGGTACCTCATATGTAGTCAGTGTCTGTCGGTGGTGGCTTACATGTTGCTATGATGTTGAACAGGTTTCAGTGGAACTTCCAGACTAAGACAAATTAGGAAGAAAAGCCAGCTGATCTACTTCCAAAAATCAACCAGTAAAAACCCTACAGATCACAATAGTCTGATCCACAACCAATCATAGGGATGGTACAGGACTGGGAGGTATTTCGTTCTGTTGTATGTGGGGTCACCATGTGCTAGGGGCTGACTCCACAGCAGCTAATGATGACAAGCCTTTAAGACAAATTGACGGCCATAGTATTTGAAGTTACATGTTATTTCCTCAAAATCTTGGTAGACATTGCCCTATTGACATGTAACATTGAATGTTATCATATAAAAGTATGAGATAAACGTGTATTTATTTATTTTTTCCTGGTAAGTTCTTTCTTTCTTTCTTTCTTTTTTTTTCTTTTTATCCAAGATGCCAGAAGTCTTCCTTTATCCCAACGTTAATATTATTTAACAAGGATATGTTTCATTGTCAACCATTCTGAAAGAATGTTTTGCGGAACATAGAGATTCAGTTATTCTTTAATTTTGAGGATATTCTCCTGTATTACGCATTTGATTACTTTTTTAATGTATTTATTAAGTACTTTGTTTCAAGGATACCAGTTTTCTTATATTGGATTCCTTTGTCTTCCATATTCATTAAATTCTCCCTAATGGTTTAATCCCTTTGTCTCTTTCGCTCAGCATTTATGGAGTCTATTTCAAGCCTTTCCCTTATGTCAGTGATTAAATTTTCCATCATATCCCCTCTTTTATTTCTGGTTCCCAGTTTTGTTTTGTTTTTTGGTAAAAATATACACAGCGGATCATACACCCATTTAAGGATTTTTATATGTACATTCTATGGCACTGGTTACATTCTTCATGTTGTGCTACCATTCTTGCTATCCCTCCTACATTGTTTCACTACCATTGACTTAGACTCACTAGTCCATAAACTACTCATCTTTGCTTTAGAGTTACAGTGTCAGTTTGACCTGATATAGATAATTCTTTAAAAGAGTGCAATGTTCAAAGTGAATGTTTTTAATAATTCAGCTAAACTGTTGTTTAGTTTGAAGATGACTTCAGGGGATAGTTTCTGTTCAAGATTCGAACATTTTTTCAGGGAGTTCTGACGGAGACTGAAGAAACCCCAAGAGCAGGGCCCCTGGACACACTTATAGCTCAGTAATGTAGTCACTCCTGAGGTTTACCCTTCAGTCAAAGATTAGACAGACTCATGAAACAAAATGAGACCAGATGGACACATCAGCCCAGTGGCAAGGACGAGAAGGCAGGAGAGGACAGGAAAACTGGTGATGGGGAACACAAGGTCAAGAAAGAGAGAGTGTTGACATGTCATGGGGTTGGCAACCAACGTCACAAAACAATATGAGTATTAATTGTTTAATGAGAAACTAGTTTGCTCTGTAAACCTTCATCTAAACTACAATAAAAAAAAATTTAAAAAAGAAAAAAAAATTGTCAAGGCAACAGATTCAGGGGTTTCACCAGCCTCAATGGATCTAGAAAGTCTGGTTTCTAAAAGAAATTTGAAATGCTCTTCCACACTTTCCCCCTTTAGATCACAATTCATCTACTGAGTCTTTGTCTGGTTCCCAGTTTGTTAGTCCTGAAATGATTCTCAGTTTGTGTCTTAGATCCATGTTTCACTCTTTTTATCTCAGTCTGTGGATTCACAAGCTTTCCTTTCAGTTCTTATTTTATATTGTATTCAAGCATTTATTTAGTCATTGTACAGAACATCAAATGTTTTTATACATTTCAGGTTAGGTTTTCTTCATTTGACATTTATAAGCACAGTTTCTTAATTTATTTCTAATTTGTTCCTTTCCCATTTTTCTGGAATAAATGTGCAGAGTTGCCACAGCACTTCCTTTAATCTGGGTTGTGCTTTGGTATCTTTGTTCAGAGCATCTACTCATTTTGTTATATTTATTCCCTACCCACTGTATCCGTCACCTGTTTAGAAAGCCTGGTGTTTGGTATTCTATCCACTTTTCCATAGCCTGAGGAATCAGGACGGGGGAGAGTTCTACTGAGTCCATTTGAAGTATTTCCTAATAACTGGGCTCCGATTTATGCTGTCATGTTTTTTAAATGCCCGTTCCCAGAAGGGGTACCTTGGAGTATTTCTCATTTCATTCTGGAACATTGAAGACTTCAAATCAGTGAGAAAAAAGCCAACTCTCTTTGAAAGGTTGTTCATCTTCTTCTTCCCTCATTTTACCCATCTTTCCCATCCCTTAACCTCAAATTAAACTTAATATCTAATGAATTAAATTGAAAGTGAGACCTTATAATAGTGATTATTATGATTTTACTTAATCTCTGAAATTTACAATTTTCTACAAATTTATCAAGATTGTTTTATCTTTTAAGCTTTTCGAGAAAGAGTTTCAGTTTGCTGCATATCCTTCTCAGCATTTCACCCAGGTGTCTCTGTCTCTTTCACATGCGTGTGTGCATCCACACACACACTTTCTCTCAGTCACTTACAACCACGCTGTTTAGAGGAGCAAACCTGGTCTGGTCTTCGTAATGAATCAGAACTCCTGCCATGGAGAGCGATTTTCGAGTTGTGTAGGGAGGGGTTTCGTTCCTCCGGTTGTGTGATGCTCAGCCAACGCAGATGAGGGGCAGAGGCAAGAAATGAGACAGCTCAAAGTCATGAATATCCAAAGCAGCCTGGCTCTATCTCTTCCAGGCTATGTTGAACCAAAACCCCCTTGAGAGCTATTTTGAGTTGCAGATCTGTTTGCAAATGAGCTTAGAGCACAATGGGTAAAAGGGATGGTTGGTAAATTCTATTTCACTTCACCAGTGAGCTGAACAAGCATTGGATAATATGGTATGAGTTGTAGATCTGTTTGATTGCGTTGTTGCAAAGTGGGAATTGTTTTGCAACATAGATTCTTAATCACTGAGGCATCTATGATTGAATGCGTCGAAAATTGGTTGAAATTGAAAGTTAACTATACTGCAGACAGCTTATTCTGGTGTATAATTGAAAATAAATTCTAATAAGTCTTCTCGAAAGCTGCTCAGAGGAAATTTCAAAACCCCTGGGGAAAAAAAAAAAGCTTTTTCAAAAAGACTCTTCCTCTGCATAATGTGATTACGAAAATAAAGCTCTCTTCTAAGCCTAAGCTAGCTTTTCTGTGATTTGAATGCATTGACCAAAAACATGCAGTTATTGAGCATTTGTAAACTTATTTTGTAATGTGCTTCGGAAGCTTTTATGTCGGAGGTCTCTTATTTCTCTGTGAAGTCACTTTAGAATCATTTTACACAAGGGCAACCGGCAGAGAAAAAAGGGTATGATTATTTTAATCAAACAGCCTTAGGTTTGAATCGTGGCAGTCTTCACTAACTTTGTGAACTTGGCAATTAATTTTAGTCTAAGCTTCAGCTTCCATATTTGAAAATGAGTTTAATAATGCAGTATGATTTTGCCTGCTTTGCATACATGTTGTAAATATTTAAAATACTGCATGTACTTGCACAGTACCTTGTGCATAGCTGGCACTCAACACAATGTAGAATTTATATGCGGATATGTGTATACATATATATCCACTCAGATATCATTCATACATTTATAGTCTTGCTCAAATATGTATTTACTCAATTCTGCACAACCACAGGTAACAATTGAACATAGAAAGTGCAGTTTAACACCCTGGTCCTGGATTCAAAAAACTAAGGTTCCAATCTTGGCTGGAATATTAACTAGACCAACAATGAACTACTAAACCTTCTAAGTCTTAGTTTTGTCTGTAAAACCGATGCAATAACTTTACATATTTGGTTGAGTTGTGGTGAGCTTTAAATGAAATAATGCAGAGTGCCTGTCACATATTAAGTTCTTTCTAAAGGTGTAATTCTAAAGCAACAATTGCAGAAGCAGCAGCAATATTTCCACACTGCTCCAGGGCACTGTGGAAGACAACGGGCTCTCCGTCGACACTTCCACTTTCTGGTTGTGTAACCTGGAACCAGTTACTGCCCCTCGTCTTTGAGGCCATGTTCCCATATGTAAAACAGAGATCTTACCACTTCCTCACCATGTAATGAAATAGCACACATGGTAGGTACTAGCTCATAGAAGTTGTCTCCTAACTCCTCTTCAACTGTTGTTGGTCTAGTTTCTGTCAGAGCTAGAATTTGATTTATTTTTTCATAGTGACTTCTGCTGTGGTGTGGCTAGTCAGATTTGTCGTCTTTGGGGTCAGGCAAAACCAGATTGCCCATCAAAGCTGCCTCCCTCCACATCCAAAGAAACTGTTCATTGTTTCTCTCTCAGCCTCTGAACGAAACGTCCTCTCGCTTGTTCAAGTTAGCCAAGGCCAATGTGGACTCATGGATGTCAATTCTGTCTCCTGCTACTCTCCCACAATGGAGTGCTCACTTTCCTTCCAAAAATCAGTCCTGTGCGGTCTGCACTGCATGACCAGGACATTTGTACTACCAGCTCTGGATGCAGCTCTTAAGCTTGTTTGTGTGTTTCTCCATGAAGGCCAGTCACTTGCCAAAAAAAAAAAGCCATATAACAGAAGGAAAGACATCCAGATGCTGGAAAAGTCACGTTAAGGTTTCACAGGAGTGTGTGCCTGAGTTCTGTACAGCCTCGTGGTCCTTTGCACACAATCACACTGCTTCTCCTCCCCTTGATCCCATGCTGGATCCTCAGTCCCTTTCTAGTGGCCCACTAGGCAAGGCTGAAACACTGTCTAGGCCCCACTGCTTTGTTCAAGACAGCTGCTTCTACTGACAATCCTATCCCTCCAACTAGGAAGTAAAGGCTATCTCAAACCAAAGACTCTTACCTACCGCCATTGAGGATGAAGTTAACTTGCCCCCAATCGTGTTCTCTGCTCATCTTCCCTACCACATACCGTCTTTCCAGTTCCTGTGGCCAATAAAAAATAATAAACACATTTTCCTTGAATAGATCTTTTGAGAAATATTTTACCCACCAAAAGCTAAGCTAGCTCAGCAGCCTAGGGGTACACAAGAGAATCTTCCTTGCAGAGAGTGTAAGGATTAGACGTAGATTAGGTCAGGTGCTTCAGACAAATAGGTACTCAGAATGGTAGGATTTTATATTTTCTTCCCAAACTCTGATTCCAGGCTCTTCCTGGGACTCAGCTTCTTTGTGGACTGATAACCCACTGGTAAAAATCACCCTCCATAGCCCCATGTCCTCGATAACTGCACCCAACCAGGCCACACAGCTGTACCAGGCACAACACGAACCCTGAAGGTGTGAACAGAAGTGTTTCAGTAGCTCCTTATAGTCTGACAAACCCTGGTTCTCACCTAATTCTGATAAGAAGAACACAGAGGTACCAGTTCACGGTCATTGTCAATTTTGGAAAAGTATGCCCTATTGATAGACAGGACAGTCTATAAACATTGTTCTTTAAATTTAAGTTGAAAACTTTATTCAAAAGAAAGCTTAAAAATATGACTAATAAGTAAGTCAGATAAAGAAGGCATTATTCAGGAATTGTTCTGTCTAAAATAGAGTAGGGAGGCTTGAAATCATACCTGTTATAACATCTCATTCCTATCCCCTTTTGCATAGTTTGGAAGCCACTGATAGGGATAATATTCTGGAGACCCAGTTTTTAGACCCAGGATTTGCCACTAAATAAAAGGGTTGTCTTGATAAATATCTTTGGTCTCAGTTTTAGTATCTCTAGAATGGAAACAGCATAAGTCTCCCTGCAAGCTATATAAAATATTTTTAAGTTAAAATTTATAATAATGACAATAATAACTTAAATTCATGAAGTGCTTACAGGTACTCTAAAAATCTTTTCAGGAATTAACTCATTCAATCTTCATGACAACCTTATAAGGCAGGTTACTATTATTATGCCTATTCAACAGATGAGAACACTGAGGCACAGAGAGATTGAATAACTTGCCTGAGGTCAGACAGCTATTGAGTGTTAAAGCCAGGATTTCAAACCAGGTCCTCTGTCTCCTGAGCCATGCTGGTACTGCTGTTCCCCATACTACCTCTTAACAAATGCGAGAAAGTAGTAGTCACAGTAGTGTGTATAGAAATATTTGAGAGTGTTGAGGTGATTGCTAGCATAGAAGTCATTGCAATCACATGACCAGGAATGAAAAGTGATATTGATACTTTTTTTTTCTTCCTTCCTGGTTTGGGAATTTCCTAAGAAGGTGTTGACTGGATCGTCTTCCCTTTGCTGATAGTATTTATTTTCCAAACAGAATTTCTATTTATCAGATGAAGATTTGATAGTTGAAGTGGAAATGCTATAAAGAAGTCTTATAGGTCTAAAAAACAGAAGTCATCTGTTACCTGTCCTTTCACCCCCGGCCCCTAGATGTCTGCATCCTACCAGCAGGAAATATACACAGCCCTAGCGGAGCTGGGAGATGCAAGACCTAACTATTTTCTGTTAAACTAAGAGGTGGAAGAGTTTCTTTATGAAGCATAATTGTTGCCCTGTGTAGACATCTTCTGGTACCCTCTAGGTAGCCAACTTCTCCTTCTGGTTCTACGGAGCCAGGGACGAATGGGAGTACCCACCCTGGGAGAGGGGGGAGTGGAGAAGCTCTGATACAGAGGAAGGCTTTTTGTTTTCTTTCTTCTGTCATCCCATGCTGGTTCCGGAATCTGCTTGCAGCTGGGAAGAATACAGCTTTCAAAGGGCCTCCTTAAGTCTGAAAAAAAAAGTATGAGACCAAATCAAAGGACACAGTACTTCCTGATGCTGGTGGGATAAAGATATGCAAATTATTAATATGACAATAAGGCAGAGACTAAAAAAAAAATGGAATCAAGAAAGGTTTAGGTTTGCATATCTTCATACAGATTATTACTAAAGAATAATACAGCATTGTGTACCATTTGAAGGTAAAACTCAGGGAGGACCATTGTCACTTCCAAAAAAGGCTCTGCAGTATCCAAGGGAGCCATAATTTGGTCTGACCTCATTTGCCATTTCTTATCTTATTAAAAATTTGAATGACACAGAAAGCATCAAAAGATGGAAGGAATACACAGAGGTAAAAGACTACAGCCTTCAGTGTGGATTACATCTGAACATAAAGAAAATGAAAATCCTTACAACTGGACCAATAAAAAACACCATGATAAATGGCAAAGAAATTGAAGTCGTCAAGGATTTTATTCTATTTGGATCAACAATAAATGCCTATGGAAGCAGTAGTCAAGAATCAAAGAAAGAAAAGATCTAGCCACAGACTGGGAGAAAATATTTGCAAAACACGTATCTACTAAAGGACTGTACCCAAAATACACAAAGAGCTCTTAAAATGCAACAATAAGAAAATCAACAACCCAATTACAAAAGGACAAAAGATCTGAAGAGACACCTTATCAAAAAAAGATACACAGATGGCAAAGATGCGCATGAGAGAAAAAGCTTAATATTGTATGTCAATAGGGAATTGCGAAGTAAAACAATGAGATACCACTGTACGTCTATTAGAATGACTAAAATTCAAAACACTGACAACATCAAAGGCTGGTGAGGATGTGGAGCAACAGGAATTCTCATTCATTGCTGGTGGGAATGCAAAAATTCTACAGCCATTTTGGAGGACAATCTGGCAGTTTCTTACAAAGCTAACCATAGGCTTACTATATGATCCAGCAATCAGACTTCTAGGTATTTACCCAAATAAGTTGAAAATGTATGTCCAGGAAAAAATATGTGCACCAGTGTTTATCGTGTTTTATTCACAGTTCCAAAAACTGGAAGCAACCAAGACGCCCTTCAGTAGATGAATTAATAAATATATTGTGGTGCATGATTACAATGGAGCATTAGTCAGCAATAAAAAGAAATGAGCTATCAAGTCACCAGAAAGACATGGAGGAATATTAAATACACATCGCTAAGTGAAAGAAGCGAGTCTAAAAAAAACTGCATAGTATATGATTCCAACTGTCTGACAATCTGAAAACGGCAATACTGTAAAAAAGATCATTGGCAGCAAGGGGTTCTGAGGAGGTGGAGAGGGACAAATAGGTAAAGCACAGGGCATTTTTAGGGCAGTGAAACTATTCTGTAGGATACTGTCATGGTAGACACTTGATGTTATGCATTAGTCAAAACCCATAAGACTACATAACACAAAGAGTGAACTCTAATGTACACTGTGAACTTTAGCTGATAATCATGTATCAATATTTGTTCATCAAATGTTTAACAAATGTACCACATAAATGCAAGATGTTAATAATAGGGGAAACTGTGTACAGGGGGAGAGTGGGTATATGGGAACTCTGGACTTTTACAATCTCTATAACTGCTCTTAAAAATCAAGTCTATTTTTTTTTAAAGAAAAATAAATCAAATTATGTATAGCATTGGGAAAATCTTCTGCAAAAGGCCTTTTTAAAGTTCTAAAATGCTGGACAATGAGTAAGGAAGGCTGAAGAAGAATCGATGCATTTGAATTATGGTGTCAGTGAAGAATATTGAATATACCATGAACTGCCAGAAGAATGAACAAATCTGTTCCTGTTGCCAGAATGCTCTTTAGAAGCGAGGATGGCAAGACTTCATCTCACATACTTTGGACATGTTATCCGGAGGGACCAGTCCCTGAAGAAGGACATCATGCTTGGTAAAGTAGAGGATCAGCAAAAAAGAGAAAGACCTTCAATGAGATGGACTGACACAGTGGCTGTAACAATGGGCTCAAACATAACTACGATTGTGAGGATGGCTGAGGACCGGGCAACCCTTCGTTGATTCTGTCACTGTGATGGAACCCAACCACCACAACACTGCTCTAGAGATGACCTCTCATCACTCGATGTGGTGAAATGTGAGACCATGAGTCCAGGGGCCAAGCTTCACTATGTTAGGTGCTGTGACTCTAAAACCTCAACTCGAGCTCTATGTGGAAATTACCTGTGAAGGATTTTAAAAACCTATAGATGTCCTTGTCCCACCCACTCAAAATTACTAAATCAGGGTCTCCAGGAAAGGCCTACACATCAGGACCTCTAAAAACCCTAATAGGTAAATCTGATGAAAGGCCTAGGTTGAGAATGACTATATCTGACACGTGGTTTCTCCTTATTGGTAACCAAAGGCTGCTCATGTCTACCTCCTCCTTACCTGCCAGGTGATGGCATGAAATGTCAGACGGGCGCTCCAGAGCTGTGGGGGCACAGCAGAATGTGAACGCCAAGGCATAGCAGCAGAACGTAAAGAAAGAACTCTTCTGTTGAATGGTGATAGCAGCTGGTTGCATTCTCCAGGCCCTACATCAGCACTGTACGTCTGTTGTTAGTACAAATGTGAGGAGGTCATGGGAGTGATGTTGATCAAGATACCTGAAACAGGTCTACAAGAAAGTGTGCACAACTAGGACCCTCTACTTTCCCTTTCTGCTGTGTCCCAGTGGAGGACAATTAGTGAACGTCCACACTGGCTACTAACTTCTCAGGTCACACTTGCTTCTATACCCAGATCTACATTATTGTTGTTATTTTCCTAATTCACCAGACAGAGGAGTGCTGTGAAATGATAGCATGACTTTGAATGGGATTCAGGCGTTTTATTTGTGTTCCATCACTCTGGCCTTGGGTAAATCCCTAACCTCACTGTAGCCTAGGTCACTTTTTCTGTTTTTGTTTTTCATTTATAAAGAGAGGACAGCTAAAATAGATGGATGGTTTTCAAAATATATTTCTCAGTGGAGCACTTTTTAAATAAAACAGATTGAAAGGGAGCGTCTCTGGTTGCCCACCACCTGTCTGTCAGTCTGTCATACTGTGGTGGCTTGTGTGTTGCTGTGATACTGGAAGGTATGCTACCAGTATTTCAGATACCAGCAGTGTCACCCATGGTGGACAGGTTTCAACACAGCTTCCAGACTAAGGCAGACTAGGAAGAAAGGCCTGGTAATTTGCTTATGAAAATTAGCCAGTGAAAACCATATGGTTCACAACGTAAAGGAAAGATCAATTGCTAGAGAAGGACATTATGTCTGGTATACAAAGTAGAGGGTCAGCTAAAATGAAGGAAATTGACACAGTAGATGAATTGACACAGTAGCTGCAACAATGAACTCAAACTTACTAACAATTATGAAGATGGCCCAAACCAGGCAACTTTTTTTTTTGTTATACATAAGGTCACCATGAGTTGAAGCCCACTTGACAACAACTAATAACCAAAACATATCTGGTTGCAGCCAGGCATTTGGTGGTGGGAGCAGGGTTCAGCCTTTTTAAAAGCTTTGTTGAGATGCCCCAACCCTCTGCTCTACTGTGCTCAGGAGAAGAGAGAAGATCTGGGTCTCAAGGGTTAAGGAGGTCTGAGGGCCTTGAGAAGTCACCGGCCCACCTTCTTCGATGAGGAAGATATGGGTTGTGATCCCTTCTTTTTCTGAGAGTTTGCAGGAGTGTGTAGAGATGAGAGCTGGTAGTGGCTGTGGGTTGTGCACCAACTTGTAAATTATTGGAGTAGATAATTCCTGAGATTGCTTAAAGCTCCAATATTACAGAATTTAAGACTTCTGATCCTTAAAATATCTCGTAAATGAAATGGAGAGCAAAAAGAGACGCCCACCAAAATTCTGGTGATTTTTAAATCAGGGTCGTTTCCAGGCACAGACCGCAGCTGCACTGGAACAACTGATCAGGCTGAAAGGCCAATGATAAGCAGGTGAGCAGGAGCCTCAGAAACGTGAAGGACTGGGAAGAGAGAGACAGGCTGAAGACCCACCCATGAAGAACCAGCCTGTCCGGAGCCCTCTGCCTATCAGGAAGTCAGCGCAGTTTGGGGTGGAGTCCATATTCCATTCTGAAAACTGGAAAGAGAGTCAGATAGTTGCTTGTCAGAAGAATAACATTTGGGGAAGTGGGAGAACTGACTTTGAAACAGATGAGACAATATAAAACTCCAATAAACTCAGGTATCACTCTGGAATTAATGGAGGACAAATTGGATCTGCTGTTAACTTAAATACCCATCTGCTCACCTCCCCAGGGCCCATAAATTAGTGGGCTAATTAGTTGTTCCCCTCCGGAGAGCAGCAGGGGGCTAACCATGCTCCCTGGAGTTTTGTTACCTGCACAAACAGCTCCCCCTGCCCATCCTCACACCTGAGCCCCAGAGAGAGGGAGGGATGGAGAGGGCCTGTCCTGGTCCCCAGTGTGGTTAGAGGAGACCGTGACACTCATCCATGTTCTCATGTTGACCTTCCTGAAGGATGGGATTGCGAAATCGCCAAGCCATGTACAATTTTATCTACTATTTTTTTCATCACTACAACAAACATTGCTTTTTCTTATCTACCCAATTATCTCCCTGCTCCCTCCCTCAGTCCCGCTCTGCTGCCTAGCTTGACTTCTTTGGAAGCAATTCAGTCTCCACCAGAAATGGGCAGACTCTTCAGCATAATCGCTGCTGAATTAAGTCAGGCAGTGGCTCTGTTTCCAAGAATCTGTTCCAGAGGGCTTAATTTTACTCCTGCTCCAAATTAATATTTTACATTTTACACTAGAAAGAAACAAAAAAGACTGAAAGGGAACCTGAGAAGAGGGGAATGAGAAGATGGCTGAGGGGAAAGAGAAATCATATTTCAATTCCCATTACAGAAACATTCAAACCTCTGTCAGTATTTTCAGCAAGTAACACTCAATCTGTGACATTCACTTTAGCAAAACAAAGCATGGATCAAGGTAATTAAATGGCACAGCTCAGAGTGAATTAAGGAACGATTCTATCAACAGGAGACACCTGCTGATATGACACTTTCCATAAGTCAGCTTGGTCCTGGCCGTGCTGGCCCCGGCTAAGGAGCCTGCAGGAAGCGTGTTGACTGCACACGCATGGGATCTACACCTGCGTGCATGTGAGCAGGCACGTGGCGAAGCACTGCACACTTGCCCTGCACACTCAAGACGCAGGAGACTAATGATGGTCGTTGTTAGTTGTCGCCGCGTTAGCTCTGACTCATGGCAACCTCATGAACAACAGAACAATACTCTGTTGTGACCCATAGGGTTTTCACTGGCTAATTTTCAGAAGCAGCTTACCAGGCCTTTCTCCCTAGTCTATCTTAGTCTGGAAGATGATGGTAATGACCATAAATCTCCTTCCTGAAGAGCTGGCCAACTACTGTTCTTTGCCCTGGACCATGCACTCCCTGGGGCCTCTCTGCTCAGCTCTCACTATTGCCTGTTGCACAGAAGCTTGTGGAATGGAGACTTACGTATTCCCCCTGAGATGGCTGGGAGCCCACTGTTCCTACCCAGCAGTCCTGTCTATGGCCATGCAAAAAATAGTTACTGACTACTTACCACATGCCAGACACTGCCTAGGTGCTGTGGCTATAACAACAGAACTCAGCAATGAGTGCTGCCTTCCTCAAGCCTACAGATCATGGGGCACAGAACACGGGCCAGACCTCGAGTTCACTCATTCAAACTCCGAGCGTGTCGGTGAGTGACGTAAAAGGAAATTGAGGGGTTCTCAGACTGAGACCAGAGGTGTATCCTGAAGTTATATGCTGCCTAAACATGGGTTCAGATTTGAGTTCTTGCCACATGTGCACAGATATTCTGAACTTCCTTGATCGTCTTCATTATAAGATTACCGTTGTAAATCTCCCAGGAGAATACAGAACAGTAGTTAGAGACGCCATGCAGTGGCCAAGGACTGGATGTGCAGGAGCTGGAGGCCACCTCCCTGAAAGAAACCTACCTCTGCCCTTAGTCTTCTTTCCTTTCTGCCTCCCTGCTGATATCGGTGCTGTCATGGGGTGTAGTGAGCAGAGAGAGAATGCTCAGAGGGACCGGCTAGGCTGAGTACCTACCCATTCACCCAGCCACGTGGAACATGTGAATGTATGTGCTGTATGTGATGTATCTGATAACCCCTGAACATCTGGGTCCAGCATGTGGTAGGATGTTGGGAAACTTCTTCCTAGGGCTGTGCTTAGGCTGCACTAGGTTGTTTCCTGTATTCTTTCATTTGCATTCCTGATTATCAGCCAGAGATGTTCTTCTCAGTCCCAGTCTCACATCCAAAAAACAAACGCCAGCTGAAGCAGGCTACTGCTTCATAGCTGGCGCTTGCCAAGGGACTGTCCAAATTCATTAGTTCCCATAGAAGTTATTTGTGCTAAATACTAGACAATCCATTGTGCTGAATACAACAGGGGCTGAGAAATCCTTTCATATATGGATTTTTTTTTCATTTTTTCCATGTACAACTTTTATGAACAGACTTTAGATGGAAAAACTCTAAAAGTTCAACTTTCTTCCCCACATGTTAACTCTTCTACAAGTGTCCATTTGAAAAGAAGATGTCCAGAACTTCTGTTTCTGTGAATCAATTATTTCTTTATAACAGTCAATTTAAGTGCATATTTTAGATGAGGTTCCATATTTTATTATTGTACTTTACCTTTTTGGAGCATGCTGTTGTTGTTGTTAGGTGCCACTGAGTCAGTTCCCACTCATAGAGACCCTACGTACTACACAACGAAACACTGACTGGTCCTGAGCCATCCTCACGATCATTGCTATGTTTGAGCCCATTGTTGCAGCCACTATGTCAATCTATCTCATTGAGGGTCTTCCTCTTTTTCACTGATCCTCTACTTTACCAAGCATGATGTCCTTCTTCAGGGATTGGTCCCTCCTGATAACATGCCCAAAGTACGTGAGACAAAGTCTCACCATCCTCGCTTCTAAGGAGCATTCTGGCTGTACTTCTTCCAAGACAGATTTCTTCATTCTTCTGGCAGTTCATGGTATATTCAACATTCTTTGCCAACATCGTAATTCAAAGGCATCAATTCTTCTTTGGTGTTCCTCATTCATTGTCCAGCTTTCGCATGCATATGAGACTATTGAAAATACCGTGGCTTGGATCAGGCACACCTTATTCCTCAAAGTGACATCTTTGCTGTTTAACACTTTAAAGAGGTCTTTTGCAGCAGATTTGCCCAATGCAATACGTCATTTTGGAACATACTTTAGCATAGATGATACTGAAATACTTTTTGTACTGTCTCACACTTAGAATCCGTTTGCCAAAGTCTACAATTGTACCAGGAGCTTGTGGGGTAGATATGATAACCATCAGACAGTTCTTGACACCTCCAAACAGAAATGTATGGTGGGAAATTGAGAAGAAATGAATTCTAGAGGGGGTTTCAATCTTAGCTTTTCCAACATTTGGAGTTTTGTTTCAATTTTAGCCTACTATTCTCAGTTAGACATATTTCCTGTTTTTTGTATTGATTTTTAAATTACAGAAGAAACACAAGAATGTACTCACTGTTTCTGGGCCATGCTCACACAATAGTTCTTACAGTAAGAAATGTGTACAGTCCTAAGTTCAGAGTTATATGGGGCCAGAAAGCAAGAAAGGGGACGTGAACCAGTGTGCTGCCTTTCATGGCTCCCAGGTGTTAGGTTGTGCGTGAAGTCTGGCCTGAGGACCCAAGCAGTGCCACCTGATAGCCGTGGGTTAACTTGTCTTAAATCCCACATGTGTGTCAGTGAGATTACATCCTCCACAAACTTCCCTTAACTGCAGGTCAAGTGGATCATGGAGAGGGGTCCAGAAATAGCACGACAAGTTCTTGAGACTCAAGCAGTTGAGCCAGGGAAAATATGACCCCTGAGCAAAGAAAGAAATTCAGAGCTTACTTCAAACTTGGGAGTCTCACCATTAAGTGGGTGGATGGACCTTAACACGTTGTTAAATTAGGCTAGCAATGATCCAGTGTGTCTCTAACCTGCGAGAATGGCATCAAAGAGGACAGCCACCACACTGTCTATGGGCTACAATACAGAATGGTATATTCAAGAGACCTTTTTGGGAACACTTTAGCTCCCAGTACAAGGGAGAGTGAGCTCTGAAAAACAGCTTGCGTGAAGAGCAGTGCAACATATAAAGTGCCACACAGTATGCCAGCTGTCGTTCATACATTATCTCATTTGATTCTTTATGAATTTCTGAATGCTATAAATCATACCAACTTAATAAATGAGGAAATTAAGCCTTATCAGAGTTAAACAATTTGTCCAAATTCATACAGTATATAGTCTGTACATGGTGGGACTGGGATACAAATTTTAGGTCCGACTTTTTACTACGCCATGTTGGATTGAAACACTATTGTCCCAAGCTCTCGTAGGGACAATTTAACCTCTGTGTACCTTATAAAAAAATACATATATATATATATGTACATATACACACATATACATATATATTTTGTGGAAACCCACTAGAAATGATGATTTAGTACTTACTTTAAGTAGTTTCTCATTTACCCCCAAAGGCACATATTGTGTCCTCAGCTGAGCACAACCTAGAACCTGGTTCCCTTCGGCCACACATATGCCCACCAAGCCCACCTCCTAGTAGTGCCGACACACTCTAATCATCTGTGCTACGGGAAAGGGGGAGGCAAAATTGTGGATGGTGGAACACACACCATCACCACACTCTTGCCCCCTTATTATATTTATAAAAGGACATGAGCAAGTGGAACTTAAAATACTTTGTACATTTCTCTTGGAAGTCTTAATGACTATTCATGAACTACTTTTTTTATAGCATATAATGAAAGAGGAAAGAGAAGAGTAAAATCACCCCAGATCACATGATTTCAAATGTAAGGCAAACAGATCTGACAAATGTCAAAGCATGAGCCAAAGATAAAAGTGGGCATCATGATGTCACCCACTGTTGCACCCTGTCATTTGATCATGTAAATGTGCCAGGACAAGGACAGAGCAAGTGGTTCTTTTTCCTAAATCTCAAGTGATAATGATAATAATTAAAGCACTGTGCATGGCACCAATTAATTGTAAGTAAGAAAAATTTACTTACAGGAATTAAATCTAAAATCATCATTTTGATAACCATATTGAAGTGTAGAGTGGAGGAGGCACATAGGGATACCAGAAACATAGGGCAGTGTCTGTTTATGTATGTGTAGGAGGGAGGATAAGAGTAAGTATTGAAGGGGAGAAGACGAAGTCTGAGCATTCCCAAGCTTCTTTCGGTACCTGGAGAGAGCTCATAATTCATAATCATGAAATGCATGGGCTGATAATTGTCTTAATCACTAGAGAAACATGGCTGAAATGTACTGAAATAAGCCATAAAAATTATTACAAGATAACAAGATTCTATTTATTCTCTGAGGTCATGTTAGAGCTCCATAAGGTCAGGGAGCTAATCGCCTCGTTCTGTGTGTGTGAGTGTGTGTTTGCGTGTGTGCGTGTGTGTATGTGTGTGTGTATGTGGTTTAAATCTTCCTGGATTCCAGGCCAATAGAGATAGCCAAGCAAGTGGAAGGAAAGTGCATGATAGCCCATGAATAACCGACTGTCCTGCACTTTCCTTTTTTTAACTTTTGGAGTAAAAATTTCTGAATATCTGTAACTATTAACTGTGTTTGCTTTGCAAAGCTAGTATTCCCAAGACCATTCCCCTCACACACACACACCTTACTGTGTATGCAATTCAGGTAAGCCGTCAGCAATTGTACAAGGGCTATGGATTTAGAGTATGAACAGACAAACTTCTCCCCATGGGCCTTACGAAGTGAGTCACAGACAGAGCTGGAAGGACTCTGAGACTTCAAGTACTCTTACCTCCTCAGTCTTTCAGATTAGGGAAACAAGGCATAGCGGGGTGCACTGATGTCCAAAGTCTCCCAGGTCGTTCATGACGTAGTAGTAAAGGGTGTCTCTGGGCACATCTGCTCCAACACCAACTCTAAATATTGCAGTTTGTCTTCTTCTGATCATAGCCACCCAGGCTAGTTCAGAGATCGTAAGTTAACAGGTTCAGTCCTCCAGACTGCCAAGTCTGCCCAAGACTTCAGACACCAGCCCTAAGCTTGAGGGTTCCCAGGGCCCTCACTTCTGACCTGTTGGCTACAAACTCAGGGGTTCCCACTACCCTATGGATTATATTATCACTAGAATAACTCACAAAATTCAGAAAATCACTACACTTATAATTATAGTTTTACTAGGAGACCTGGTGGTATAGTGGGTAAGAGCTTGGCTGCTAACCAAAAGGTCAGCAGTTCAAATCCACCAGCCACTCTTTGGAAACTATGGGGAATTTCTACTGTGTCCTATACGATCGCTGTCAGTTGAAATCGACTCGACAACAACGGATTTGTTTTTTTTGGTTATAGTAAAAAGGATACAAATGGAGAGATACATAGGCAAGCTCTGGGAGAGTGCCTGATGCAGGTCCTCCATGTCTCAAGGGATGAGTCATCCTCTTAAGCATCAATGTCTTTCATCAATCAGTTCCATGAGCTTCAGTTTCCAATGTTTTTACTGGAATTTCATTATGTAGGCATGATTGATTGAATCATTGTCACTTGGTTGAACTCAACCTCCAGTTCCCTCCGTACTCCCCTGATGTTCGACTGATATCACATGGTATGAGTCTTTCTGATATAGCCAGCCCCCACCCAACATGAATTGCTTCATTAGCATAAACACTCAGGTCTGCTCTGGAGCCCTCAGGGAGAGCAAAGACACTTCAATCGCTCAGGAGATCCCACGGTTTAGAGGTTACCTTCTAAGAAGCAAGAACAAAGAACAAATTCTCTGGGTAAAGTAATTCTTCATCCCACAAGTAGGAACTATGAGGTAGTCTAGAGTGCTGTTTCACTAAGAGTAATGCTCTCTTGATTTTGGAGATACTCACAGGTGTGTTAGTCTAGAGGTGTAGCCTTTGAATTATGCCGGTTACATCTGTCCCAGGGACTGTTGTCACTCCTGCCTTGTTGTTTTCTACATAGCTTCTAAGTATCCAATCTTTCCTTCAGAACTAGATTTCCCTAGTTTCTCAATAGAGACTGAAAAATGGTGAAAATAACAAGTCTTCCAAAAGACTATTTATGAAGTTAAAATAAGATTGTGTGTCAGGCTCTAGAAAGTTCTCAATAAACAGGCATCATCATCATCACATCATCATCAATTTAACAAGAAAGTATTGAGGGACGTAAGAAGTAGAGTGATTGGCTACTTTTCATCACTGACAAGGATTTCATTTTACTTTGATCCACAATCAATGCCCATGGAAGCAGCAGTCAAGAAATCAAATGAAATATTGCATTGGGAAGATCTGCTGCAAAAAACCTCTTTAAAGTGTTAAAAAGCAAGATGTCACTTTGAGGACTAAGGAGTGCCTGAACCCAAACCATTGTATTTTTAGTCGCCTCATATGCATGCGAAAGCTAGACAACGAATAAGGAAGACCAAAGAAGAATTGATGCCTTTGATTTATGATGTTGGCAAAGACTATTGAATATATCACAGACTACCAAAAGAATGAACAAATTTGTCTTGCAAGAAGTAGAGCCAGAATTCTCCTTAGAAGTGAGGATAGCGGTACTTCTCTCATGTACTTCGGACATGTTATCAGGAGGGACCAGTCCCTGAGGAAGGACATCATCCTTGGTAAAGCAGAGGGTCGGTGAAAAAGAGGAAGACCCTCAATGAGATGGATTGACACAGTGGCTGCAACAATGGGCTCAAATATAGCAAGGATTGTGAGGATGGCGCAAGACCAGGCAATGTTTCATTCTGTTGTACATGGGGTCGCTTACTCTGAACTGACTCAAGGGCACCTAACGACAACAACCTTATTTCTCACCAGAGGAAATTACCTTAAACTACGCAGAAAAATATCTGATTTTCTAAAGAAAATCACTGGGAAATTCTGTTATTTAATTTCAAGGAAATATCTCGAAACCTTCCATCCTTCTTCTCTGAATGATAAATGAGTTATTGTTTGGGGACAGGAGGTGACTCCAGTGCCACCTTCAAATGTTTTCAGGCGTTTAGATACTATTAGTCATCAATCAATTGCATCTAAATTTATATCTGCTGATCAAGAATCCTGGTTTTTTGTTCGTTGGTTGGTTGTTTTTTGGTACATACAGTTTCTCAGCCTTCAGATGAGAACAGTCAAGAAGGCTATCTTTTTTTTAGTTAACAGAACAAGAAATCTTAGTTTTTGGCTTTTTTAACTGCCAATCCTCTCCAAAGATTTTTTTTCTCAAGTTTTCCTGGTGAAAACAATTTAAATTAATCTCCCCAAATATGCATATATTGAAGAGTAACTTTGATAGTTATTGTGGAGGTGGTTATTGCAGAATTAATCCTCAATAAATATGTTTTTAATAATCAGTCAATTTTCATTTAATGGATAGTAATCACTACATAACTCTAGCTGTACACGTCTAGTTAAAATACGATACCAACCAGTTATTGAGAGTTGACTGTTAGTTGCTATGTGCACCAGACTCAACTGGACATATTGACAGTAAATTTTAAGTGAGATTCCCTGGAAGGTGCGGTAGAATAAAGCACATTCACCAACACCAGTGTGGTGGGATTCTTGGATGTGTATTCAACTTGGGACCCATAAGCTTAAATGTTTGCTCTCTAGGCTGGGGATAAAGAAGGCAACATAAAATCCAAAGTGGAGTCCACCAGGAAGGGGCTGAGGTGAGCACATCGGCTCTGCTGTTCTGAGAAGGGTTGTGAGCTTTTGGTTGGATGCAGGCCCATACTAGCTGAGGTGAACCCTAGCCACGCTAGGGATCCTCTGTACAGGAAGTTACCATTCTTCCCTCAGTCATGACATTATGGACACTGGAACTGGAGTTTACCACCCGAGCCATAAATCTAGGAGTCAACAATTTGTGACCTTGGACAAATGACAATCTTCATAACATCAGTTTCCTCTTTTGTAAATAATAATATAAAAGAATATTAACCTCATAAGACTTCCGTGAGGATCAAACGGGATAATAAGGGATATGAAAGCACACTGTAGACTGCACAGAGCTACCCAATGGAATAGACATGTTATTATCATGATGATTTGTCAGGGCCAAGGGCTTGGGATAATACATCACAATCCCTGACAGATTTTCCTTTGAAATTAAATGCATTTATTAGGAAGGTAGGTGTCCAGATTACACTCAAGTTCCCAGTGACCACAAACAAGGACAAAGCAAATGGTGCTCCAGACTTGGTTCCCTTGGCATGGGGCCTGACCCTTCTGGGCTGCCAGTCACAGAGCAAAGTCCACACAGCAGATAAAGGGAGAAGGGACTAAAGGGTCACAAACACTCCGGAGGGCTCCTCACCCTCCTTCCCAAGTGCCCCCCCCCACCCTTGCTATCTCTCTTTTTGGAAGATTGCTTATCAGCAGTGTTTTTAAGTACATAGCAGATCAATGTCAGGGGAGTGTAGGTGACTCACCTGGAAAGCTGCAGGGCAGGTCTTGAGTACTTTCTGTTAACAGGATCCCTGTGGAGTTGGGATTCCAGAACATCTGGAATGTGAAGGCACAGTGTTCATTGGCAAGTGCAGCTCAGCCCAGCATTCCCTCCCTGGGCTGTTCAGGGATTGAAGGAGAGAGGAAAAAACAATTATCACTTTCTCATTAATAATCGAACAAAAAGAAGCAAAAAGGTGAAGGCACACGTTATGTGTCTGCTTGTGCCTGTAGTGGGAAGGAATCTCAGAGAACAGAGGGGTTCCTAACCCCGGCGCCAAGATAGCAGCCCCGGAATAGCAGGCAGCTTAGGAAATGCTTGTTCTGACTTCAGAAAGCCCCTTGGAATGCAATCTTTGCAATTGCCTTGATCTTCTACTGCCCTGCCAGACTGTTACTGGAGCAACCTTATTACCAATCTCCTAAAAATCCCCATAAAATCCATATATCATAGGCTATAGCCTTATTACAGACAGCAGTGTGGGTGATGAACCTCAGCGATTTCTCGCCGGGGGCGGGAGGAAGCAGGCCTGGCTCACAGCTCCCCATGGATGCACACTGTACGGGGCGACAGGACTGGCTCCAGGAAGACAGAGATGAAGCAGAAGAAAGAGACTTCAGCAGTCTCTCTTTTATAGTCTCTTTTTATGAGTCTTTTTTCTGAAAGTGTTTTCCCCCACTTTGTTCTCCTGGTCTCACATGTCTCCCTCCACCCACTGCCTCTCGACTTCAAGAAACAGATGTGGGACATGAGAAAGACGACTTCATAGTCTCCCTTCTCCCCGGGGAACTGGCAACAGCCCCAGGCCCTGGGGGAGGCCGAGGCTCAGGCCTGGCTGGGCTGCAGCTGAGGGGAGAGATCGTGGATGAATTTCAAATCCTACCTTTCCTTTGGATGTGATCAACAGTCTCAGCAGGGCCTCTGTGTTTTACTCCACTGATGAGCTCAGAGGTAGGAGGGCACACAGGGCCCCGCCTCCCCCCTCCCCTGTGGAAGCGTGGCTCAGTGGAGGTTCAGAGAAGCCTACTTGCCTCCCGTCGTGGGCACATGCCTGTCCTGAAGGGAGCAGTCCTGAAAATGTGGGAAAAAAGAGGTGTACAATCAACACACAGCCCCATCCCAGCCTCTCCCACAGCCTCATCTGTTTAACAAGGTGTAGTGGTTCAAACAGTTAATGTGCTCCACAGCTAACCAAAAGCTGGAGGTTTGAGTCCACCCAGAGGTGCCTTAGAACAAAGGCCTGGTGATCTACTTCCAAAAAATTAGCCACTGAAAACCGTATAGAGGACACATAGTTCTACTCTGACACACTTGGGGGCACCATGAGTCAGAAGTGGCTGACGTCCACTGGTTTTAAGGGTAGAGCCAGAACATCCTTTGCAAAGAGGTTGGGTGCCCACAGGTGTGGGGTCCTGGAGGAGCTTGCAGAGTGTGAGCATAGGTAGGGGCACCACGGAAGCACCCCCTTAGGGCTCTGCCATTCTTGTCTTCTTCTTAGGCTCTTCTTGCAATGTCTCCTGGGATGACCAAGATGCACTGGTGATAAAATGTAGCTGAAGGAGGACTGTAAATTTAAAAATGCAAATAGAAACCCTGTTTGTGTTATTACACCTCCAGCCCTATCAAAAATTGATGCCGTGATCATAGACATGTTCAGTAAGTATTTGTTGATTAACTCTATACTCCCCATCAGAAAACAATGGGATAACCTCTAGGTTTTCCAGCCTGCAAACTAGACCACTCATACACTGATTAATTCATCAGACAGGTGTCGGAGATGGTGATGCAACACACTGTTTCCTGTTCCCTGCAAGCTTACTATTGGGGGGACCATAGGACTCTGTTTTAAAGACAAAAGTTTAGAATTCCCTGGCAGCAGGAGAGGTGGGAAAAGGGAATGCTGCCCTCCTTCCTTCTGGCTGTTGAAGCCCTTCGTACAGAAAGCTTCCCTCCCAGGCACAGCCCTAGGGAGACAAAGAAAAACCAGGTGGAAGCCTTTCTCCATTGAAGGGCTGGTGTCCTCATATATGTTTCAGGCAAGTCTGGTAGGAGGTGAGGGAGCCTCACAGTCCCAACTGCTCTTTCAAAGAGTTTCGGGGACCATCTAATGCAGTGCTTCTCAATGTCTGGTTCCTGGGACCAGAAGCATCAGTATCATCCAGCAACTTGTCAGAAATGCAGATTCTCAGGCCATGCCTTAAGCCTCTTCAATCAGAAATTCTGGCCCTGGAGCCCAGCAATGGGTATTTTAATAAGCCCTCTTGTAGGAGTCCCTGATAGCTCAAATGGTTGAGTACTTGGTTACTAACTGTAAAGGCTGGTGGTTTGAATCCACCCATAGGCACCTTGGAAGAAAGATCTGGTAATCTACTTCCAAAAAAATCAACCATTGAAAACCCTGTGGAGCACAGTTCTACTCTGACACACATGGGGTTGCTAGGAATTAGAATCTATTCAATGGCAACTGTTGTGGTTTTTGTTTGGTTGGTTCTGGTGTTTTGCATGCACCTCTAGAGTACTTGCTCTCAAATCAGCTATGTATTAGAATCACTTGGAGAATTTTAAAAAAACACTGGTGCCTGGGTCCCATGGGCTCCCAGATGTTTTGATTTAATTGGTGTGGTATATAGCCTGGTATTGAGATTTTTGAAAGCTTTTTGGGTCCTTCTAATGTGCAGCTAAAGTTGAGGACTACCAATCTAGCAGACAGCTGTTGAGAGGAGCAGCCTCAGATCCTAACTCTACCCTGAACTTTGGTGGCTATCCTTTTTATTTCCTGGAATTCTTTTTAAATTACAGACACTTGTCCCGTCATTAAGGACAAATTAGTGCTAATTATCAGCCATCTAAAGTGGCACCTTCTACCTTCCTTTCTAGAGACAGCTCACAGAAAACCAGGGCACCGGAAGCAAGGCAAGGCCAGCAACAGTTACTATGGCTTTCTTGAAACCCAGGGAAGTACCTGGCTCTGTTGTTCTTGCAACTAGTGAATCAAAGACACAAAGAGAGCGGCCATAGCTAATGCAAAGAGTGGGCTCAGGCTGTGCTCCTGCTGGGTTCAGACCCCTTTCTTAACATCCCTTCCCCTTGAATCCCCCAATGAAGGCTGCTGGAGGAAAAAGGGTGAGGCTGTTAGGGAGGGAAATTGAGTTCCCCTAGATGTTTAGCACATTGCTCTATCTGATCATGAAGATCAATAAGTGCGCTCATGGGAAAGAAAAGGAAAATCCCCTACCTAGCCAAACTGTGTGAAGCAGTGAGCGGAAAGTAAAAGCCTGGCTCAGAGGAATTCTGGTTTCAAATAGAAGCTTCAACCAGCATAAAAGCAGCTCCCTGTTGAAGTGCAATGGCCCAAGCCCATTGCCACCTTGGCATCTGTCTACACACCACTATACTTGCTGTCTAGACCTGGAATGGCCTTGTCCCTCAGCCTAGAAAAGCATGCAAAGGTGAATGAGGGACCCTGAAGACTTGCGATCAACCACTCCAGCCCCACATTATCTCTTCTGCACTTCCCAGATTCCATGCTGTCATTTCCGTGGGCCTCAGCTTTCCCACCCATAAAGTGTTCATGTTAGACTTCTCTCTCCAGAGCGTGCAGAAGATGTGGGTAGATGTGCAAACCTTTTGCATCTCCAGCAGAGTTCTCTGTAAGGTAAGAAGAGACCACAAGGAAGAGCGAGGGGGAGTCCATCCCAACCCCTGTGCCATTTTGCAGGCAGGAGAGTGGTTTTAAATTCATCCTATTGCCTTTTAAAATTAAAAATACCATACCTCTAAAATTCCCTGCTTTATTTCTCTATCTAAATAGACTCAGGAGCAATCCCATCCCCTCTCTTTTTCTCCTCCAAACTATACAGCAGGAGATGGGGTGCTGTTCAACTGAATCAAGGGAGTGGGTGCAGGTCTTCAGGGGACCTTCTCCCCATGGTGTAGACAGAGTTGAGAGTTGACATAGACTCTTAGCAGCTATTGAGGAGAAGGAGTTCAGGACGTACACCCTGGCCTGCCTTGCAGAGATGCTGTTTACGGCCACAGCTGCATGGATGCATGCACACTGGCTCCTCCTGGTGGAGGCTTAGATTCCCAGTTTGGACAGAAGAAGAGTGTGAGGAGTGAGACCAGGGAAGGAGGAGGAAGGACACTGCCAAGTCCTAGACCTGAACACTTGCATTTTCATCCTGTGCTGCTTTTCCTAAAGGCCTACAGGCTCTGAGAGTATTTGAACAGGAGCTAGTCTTGGAAAAGTCAGGCCCAAGTTTGCAGTATGTCTATTTTTTAACACAAGGGAAGACATGTGACTATCTAGAAACATCCGTGGATCCGCTATGCTCTATGAGCCTCCATGTAGATCAGGCTGCTCTTTTTTAGCTCCAAACTCTGAGCTGATTTCCTGGCTGTGGAGCTGAGAGGATTAACTGAGTTTTCTTTTGTGTTCATTGGTAAAGTGAGGCCGGGAATCTGGAAAACGAGAACCTCTTTAGCTGAAACTGATTCTGAACCTTTGGGCTGTCACCACTTGTGGTTTTACAATGACCCCATAAAGAGCAGACACAAATTCACTAAAATGGGTCAGGCTTGCCATGCCTTGAGTGGGGACCGAGGGTCAAGCAGTGCTGGCCTCATCTGCAGAGTCAGCTCCTATCCCAGCTCCCCACACTGCAGAGAGGAAAACGTTGGAAGCCAGCCTCAGATTTTGGGACAAGTCAGTGGTGAATTCCATCAGGGGAGAACTGCGCAGTGCAAGAAGGGAGAAAAGGAAGGCACCCTTGTCCTTGCATTGGAAGGATGGAGGACAGATGGTAGTCAACAGATTTTTAAGGAAGAATTTCAACAGGGAGCTGCTCAAAAATGGTAACCCTCTTCTTGGAAGTTGTCCCTGATGATTTCTACTGAATTCCAGGTTTTATTTTCTTTTATATTATTCTGGGGGCATTGGTGCCTCAGTGGTAGAATTCTCACCTTTCATACAGGAGACTGGGTTCAATTCCTGGCTAATGTACCTCGTATGCAGCCACCACCTGTCTGTAAGTGGAGGCTTACATGTTGCTGTGATGCTGAACAGGTTTCATCAGAGCTTCCAGACTAAAGGCTTGGAGATCTACTTTCAAAATCAGCCAATGAAAACCCATCACAATGATCTGATTCACAATCAATCATGGGATGGCTCAGGACCAGGAAGCTTTTCACTCTGTTGTGCATGGGGTCACCATGAGTCAGGGGCCAACTTAATGGCAGCTGATAACAACATATTGGTCTCAGCACCCAAGTGGAAGACATTCCCCTCTGTTCTCTCATGGTGCCCCATGCCTGCCTCTTTCATGTCAGCTGTGGTGCTGTGTAGTATCTCAGCCTCTCCTCACCTGTGTCCCCTCAATAATATCAGCAGGCAGAGATCATATCCTTCATCTTTGTAGCCTCAGTGTTATTGCAGTATATGGTGTCTGTAGATCCACAATCCCTTATCTCAAGTCCAAACCCAAAAAGATCTGAAAACATAAAGTTTTCTAATAACTCATTTGTCAGCAAACCTGGGCTAAGTGTTGTCCAAGCTGCAAAGTCTAAATGTAGTCATAGCGTAGAAACCGGAGACTGTAATCATGGCAAAATGGAAGGAGTAGTAAAAAGTGAGGCTAGCAGCAAGCTCCTGAACAAAGAGGAAGAAGTCTATGCTCTAAAGTGGGATATAAGAAGGTGTTAGGGACGAGGTGGCCCTTAGGCTGGGATTAAATTGTTGGTGAGACAGTGGGAAATAGACACTGGAGAGCATGTATGGTTTTCTGAGTATATGCCCAAATTTGTGTAGATATATCTGCTCTATTTCCATGAAGTTTTCAAGCTCTCCTAAGGCTAGTACTCCAGTTTCATTTCTTCCATTCTTGTCACATGAACTAGTAAAAGGCACTGTGAAAAACACTTTTCCG
Source organism: Trichechus manatus latirostris (assembly GCF_000243295.1). Lineage (NCBI taxonomy): Eukaryota > Metazoa > Chordata > Mammalia > Sirenia > Trichechidae > Trichechus > Trichechus manatus. The sequence continues at coordinate 5,135,655 of NW_004444000.1, read as the reverse complement.
ACTGTACACACAAAATTGCCAACTCCTCAAATCATTCTGCTGTTGTTAGCTGCCATCAAGTCACACCTGACTCAAGGTGACGCCGTGCACAAGGGAACAAAACACTGCTCATTTCTGTACCATCCCCATGATTGGTTGTGGTTCAGACCATTGTAATTCATAGGGTCTTCATTGGCTGATTTTTGGAAGTAGATCACCAGGCCTTTATTCCTAGTCCTTCTTAATCCAAAAGTTCTGCTGAAACCTGTTCAGTGTCATAGCAACATGCAATCCACCACTGATAGGTGGGGGGTGGCTGTGCATAAGGTGCATTGGCCGGGAATTGAACTGGGTCTCTTGAATAGAAGGTGAAAATTCTACCACTGAACCACCATTGTCCGAATAGAGTCATTTAGTCTGTAAGAAATAATTTGGGGCCTTGCACTTTGGAATCAAGAATAGTTTCTTACATGATAAACATGACTGATGTCACTGAATTGTACACTTGGAGAATGTTGGAATAGCAAATGAGTTATTACATATATATTTACAGTACTGAAATTTTATTGTTAATCTTCTGGATTTCTGATTGCTGTCTCTCTATGGATTCTTGCAGCCTGTGAAATTTGTCATTATGCTCTTCTCTAATCTTCTCAAGTTCCTCTGCTTGGTCTGCGTTTTGCACTATCTCCTTCCTGATGTCTTGAAGTATTCTGTATATTAATCTTTTGTATTCTGCCTCTGGTAATTCCAAGAAATTCTCTTCCTCCAGAAAATTTCTTGCTTTTTATTTTGGGAGCTTGCTGAAGCCATCATGGATTGCCTGTTTATGTGATTTGATATTGACTGTTGTCTCCAAGCCATCAATAAGTCATTATATTTATTTGTTTTATGTTTGCTTACTGTGTCCTAGCTTCTCATTTTGTTTTGTTTTGTTTTGTTTTGATATGCCTGAAAAGGTTGCTCATGTGAGCTAACCTGATCACCGGCACCCCTGAAGCTCCAAAGTCCTGCCACCAGGTGGCCAGACCTGCCACTAAGTATGTGAGCCCAGGAGTCTGCCCACTCCTCCTGTATGGATTCAGCTGAGGTGTCTAGGTAGTCAGCCACCAAGTGTGTGGTGCAGGCTCTCACCTACAGTCCTAGACAGGCATGGGTGACTAGTGTAGGCACAGGCATCCAGCTGCAGCAGGGGTCACACGCTGAGCAAGGCAGGGGGCCGACGGCCGTCCCCAAGTGTCTGGGAGGAATGCATGCCCCTGTTCCCTAAAGCACGTAGGTGGGTGGTATTGTCAGCTAGACTATGAGCACCCAGTGCTGTTGGCTGTAAGGACTAGGGGGCACCACTTATTCTTGGACCCCTGTTGCAGGTGGCTAGGTGGCATGGGTGGAGCCACCAGTCCTCATGCCTCCGATGTGGGCAGGCGAGGAACCTGCCCAATGGGCAGAGCAGTGTCAAATGTCAAGAACCTGCCACCCCACAGCTGAAACAGTTAAAGTTAGACTTCAGGTATATACCCTGTTGTACTGTGGTAATGAGGGCCTACACTGTTGAAATGGGCCCACACAAGTCTATGCAGGGGTGAAAGGCATGCAAAGTCTGTGGACCCCTTATGCCTGTGCCTAGGTAAAGGAGCTGTGCCTACCCTGAGTTCCTGGTTTAGGGGAGCCGGCAGATTATTTTTTCCCCCTGTTGGTTAATTTGTCCCCTCTCCCCAGGCGGAAGAATGGCTCAGGGCGCGTGACGGGTCCTACTTCCGGCCCAGGGGATGCGGCCATCACTGAAGCTGGCCCAGGACTGGTGTAGAGTGGGGAGGGAGGAGGTAAATAGGAGAGACGTTTTTCCCAAAGGGGGCATTATTTGATCTGCGCGGTAGGCCAGATGCAAGTACTTATCTTTTGCAGACTGAGTGCTCCTTTTCACTGGTTCTGTATGTCCAAGTAGATTCTCTACCACTGGGCCTCTCTTGATGTGGATAATGCCTCCCGAGCACCACTGCTTGCCTCACCGCTCATGCGAGCTGATCTGGCCTGAAGGGTGCCAGCTTCTGCTGGGTCAGGTCTGGCAACTCCTCGCTGCTTCCCAGCTGTCTCTCCCTCTCTCTGCCACTCAGTCTGACTCCTCAACTTTGCCTTTGATGTTCAGGGCTCCTAGACTGTCATATATAATCAATTCACTTGTTTTTTTGGGTCTTTGTTTAAGAGGGACCACAGGAAGGGTCTGACTACTCCACTGTCTTGGTCACGCTACATATATATTTACAATAATTTTTTTTTTTTTAAGGAATATAGTTTCTTGGATGAATGAAAACATAGGGTGATTATCCTTGTGCTATCTCTCATGTAAATAATAACAGAGGCAAAAAGTATTGACTCACAGACCTAACCCAGAAGCCTCTCTCTTCCCTTTCCCCACTTAGAGATTCTTGGTCTACTGAGAAACTCCCCAGCTGCAAAGCTGTGGAGCAGAGACAGAACAGAATTACAAGCTTTTGAAAGGTGTAAACACTGAGACAGCAGAGAAAGCATTCCTGTGTAACAGAGGGAGACTTGTAGGCATAGATATTAAGGATGGAAAAAGACTTATTAGATCAATCCTCTCCCTTGGGTCCAGGGCAGGGCATGTAATCAAGGCACACTAGCCCTCACTCTCATTCATTGGGTAAAACAACACTCACCTCTCTTCACCAGCTCAGGGCAGCTGAGGCTAAGTGTTCTCTCTTTTCCATGAGTGGGGCCCCAAGGACAGCACTGCTGATAACACCATATCTTCAAAATTATTTGCCTTTTATAGTGTACAAAGCACACTTAAAATAGCATCTCATCACAGAATCACAAAACCCTAATGGAGCATCAAGGTGATTAGAACTCTCCCCATCTCACAGTGAGCGAGGGTGCTGGGCTTTCATATTGAGTGATCAAGGAGCCCAGCTAGAGTCCAGTTCCCTGAGCCCAGGTGGAGGCTCTCTCCAGGGCATGGGGGAGGTGGTTTCATGTTTAGGAGTCTCCAGGCCATTTGTTGTTAGTTGCTATCAAGTGGATTCCAACTCATGGCGGCTTCATGTGTAACAGAACAAACATTGCTCAGTCCTGTGCCATCTTCATGATAGTTGGTGTGCTAGATAGAGTCCATTGTAAGTGGCCACAGCCTATGATAAAACCAGAGCAATTGTTTGTAGTTTTACACCCAAAACTAAAATAACAAAAAACAATCGTCATTCTGAAGTAGAGATAAGTATTCACTAAAGTGTGTTAATTTGTGTGTAGGAAGAAAAGTTTCTGAGTCAAATATTTTAGGAAAAGTTTACGCAGACTTCTTCATTGCAGACCTTCTCCAAGTGTTTAATGTGCTAATGTGCTCGTAAGTCTCCAAGAGAGGGAAGGGAATGAAATGTTTTCCAAAATTACTTGACCAAGATTCTATTGTTGCAGAGCATCTTGAGTGGAAAACACTTTGGGGAATGCTGTATCAGAACCAGTCAAACAGGGGCAAGCGGCTACTTGTCTATCACATACTCAGCTCCAGGCCATCCTACACAGAGGAACACAGAGAAACTTGGAGGAAAAGAAACAGGAAAATAAAATCTCTAAGTAGTAGTTAGGAACCAAGTTTTTCAGGCATAATAAGAAATAGATACTTGCAGGACATTTAAAATCTATATTAAAATATTTAAGCATATTAGAGGAGTTTGTACAAGTGTGAGTTTCTGCCAAGTGTGGAGTGCCTAGAACAGTTAACATGCTCTAAACCAAAAGGTTGGTGGTTCAAGTCTACCCAAAGGTGCCTCGGAAGAAAACCCTGGTGATCTACTTCTGAAAAATCAGCCATCGAAAACTCAATGGAGCCCAGTTCTACTCTGACACACTTGGGGTCACCATGAGTCAGACTTGACTCCATGGCGAGTGGTTACGGGTACAAAGTGTGGTGTTGTGGGAGCCTGTTCTTGAGAGTAGAAGGGGCAGGGCCAGGCTTCCCGGAGTCAGCTGTGGGTGAGCCTTTAAGCCCAGGAGCCAAGCACAGTGTGGACTCAGCATCCTAGAGTTCTTAGACAAAGAGTCCTCCAAAGCTAAGATGGATGAGGCTGGACCCTGCTTTGGGGCAGGGGCCAGATGAACTCACCTATGCAAGTCACTTCTGGCCTGGGATTCATCAATAATGAGCATTTTCCGCCGAAGTAGTTCAGACCATGAGCACTAAGGTGAACTGAAGTGAGTCTGTGTGAGAAGGGGGAGGAGGGAGACCTTCAGAAGTCCACCCAAATGGAGGGGGTGCATAGGAGAGGGGCAAGGAGAGAAAGAACTGGAACCAGAGCCATTTGCAAAGGTCCCAGCACCGCCAGATGGACAGTCACTCTGTGGGGAGCTGACCACCTCACTGCCTTGGCACCAGCCATCTCTGACCCTGAGGTCCTCCACCGCCGGCAAGAAGAGGCCTTGCTGCCCTGCATCTTCAGCGCCCACATCTGAGGTCTCTCCCTTGATCTCACTAGTCCTGACCTTTCTTCAGTGAAGAGCTAGGCAGGCAGTTCAGGGCAAGTGTGGGGGAAGGGGAGGCGAGCAGGAACAAAACAAAGGAAATAATGAAGGGAGGCTGGCCCTAGGGATGGGCTTCTTGCAAAATCTGGGGTGTCATTAAATATAGAAAAGTAGGATGAAAAAATAATATTCACTCATTGTTACAGTTTCAAAGTCATAGGCTGGCCTTGATTTCAAAGAACCTGTGTGTAATGTGATGTATGGCTTTCTTTTCTGTCTCTCTTTTTATAGGTAAGTGACATTTCATTCTGCCCATCCCCAAGGCAAAGTTGGATGTTTTTAAAGTGGAAAAAAAAAATTGAGCGGAAAAAAAAAAATTGAGCGGAAAAAAGAAACGGGGAAGGTGGGAAGAGGTGAAACTCGAGGGGACAACACAGGTAGGTGCTCACACAATTCATCATTCTCTGCCAAGGCAGGTGAGGAGCGTTGTCCCCTCAGAGCTGGTGGGGAAGCCTTCCCCAGGACTAGAAGACCAGGGCATGGCACGGCCTTTGTGACGGAGATGCCTTTGCTCTTTGAAAGTAGGCTTACAAAATGGACGGCTTGCACTGGTGTCAAGGGGTCTTTCTATGATGAAGTTTTAAGTTTGAAATGATTTGGGGTTTTGTAAACTAATGTTGTGTATTAGCTAGTTTACTGTGGAGAGGTGGTAGAGGAAGTAGAAAAAATATGTTTACATTTGGAGGGGCAGAATTAAAACATTCTGAGGAGAGAAATTAGTAACGTGGAAGATTAGCGTTCCTGCTATGATGAGACTGCAAATGACATGGAAATTTCTGGAAAGAGAGGAATTTTGTGGGGAAAGTGATATCCTCTGGTATATCACAAAATTAATCATTTACTGTATTTTGAGGTCTGTTTACTGAATTTTGAGGTCTGTCTAACTACTGTTGACTTATTTTTCTATTCCTCCCTGGTCACAGAGGCTGGGGGGCCAGTTATTTTCTCCATAGCATGAAGCAGAGTGGGTTTTTCTAAAGCTGGAGGCTGTTTGTCCTTATAATCACCTTACCTCTTCTTGTTCAGTCAAGGAAGGCATTTTGAAGTTCAATACTAGTTGGGCTTTCTATTGCTTTTAAATTCAATCATTCTCCACTAAAATTAAAGTTGGAGTGCTTTTCTTCTTTTTCCATATAAGTTTCTAATGTTGAACTGAAATAATTGACTGCAGGCCTGTCCCACACACATTTGTTATTGTCTTTGAAAGAGAGAAACGTAAAACATTCTATTTAACAGGCTATAAATGTAGTCTGGGAACATGAAACTTAATTCGATAAAAAAATTTATCTAAAATATGCAGTCCTATATTATGTTCAGTTAAAGGAGATAAACAGAATTAATTGGAGAATGGCTTCATAGAAAAGGGGAAAGACAGAAACAACTTTGATTTCAGTATATGCCAGAGTCCTCGAAGGAAAAGATCGCATACACACTCACACAGAAGAAAACAAGTCTGTAGAATTTAGAGATTTTAGAAAGAAGCAGAAATTCCAGAATTTGTTATCAAAGATGTTTACTTCCTTTACTAAAGTCTGCGTACACAAATGTTCTTTAAATCTGCTTTCCTCACTTTCAACAAAGGCAGGGGGAAGCAAGCTCAAAGCCCAACTTCCGCCTCTGAAAATGAGTTTCATTGTTTGTGGAGAATTGCAAAACATCTCTTCTCATGATGTAATATTCCAACCGTGTAGTCTTTCATTACACTGTCATTAAAGACATTGTGACTTGTGTTATACCACCGTGGCTGCAGACGCCCTGGGAACCCTCCTTGGTATTTGCCCTGCATAATGGGGAAATTAAGCTGCCATCTACCTGGATCCCAGCCCAAGCTGGAGCTCCATCTCACCCTTACCCTGCTTTGAGGACAAAGAAAGCCTGTAACCAAGAGGCAATCCTAAAATCTTGTGCAATAAGGCATTAAAAAGGTAGGGTTCTTAGCCATAGGTCTTTCTGTAGCCTCTGGTCGCAAAATGTAGATTGCACTTTGCTCCCTTAGGATCAAGTCTGATTGAGTCATTGACTTCATTGAAAATTCATGCTTTTCTTGAATTTGTCAACAGAATAAGAGCTGCCACATAACTTCTTACTTGTCTTGATGTCCTGCCTTTTCAGCACATAGCAGAGGGTGCATGGACTTTGAAGGGACAACATCCTTCTCTCTTGGGCTTCTCCTTTAGATGTCTTCCCTTGTCCCATCAGCTCAGGGACAGGAAATGTTGAGGGTCCAGGTTACTGTGAGGAATGAAGTCAGCGTTTCAGAATGTCTTATTAATGTGGAGGTACTCCAGAGTATATAAGTATATGTGCTGTATTTGAATACTTTTAATATGCTATTTTTCTCGGAACCATGAGAATAAAATTCCATTTGCACTTGCCTTAACAACAACACATTCCCCAGCACCACTGTGCCCTTGTGGGGTAGGATGACAAAGGGGTGGTGCATGCACACAAGCACATACACGAACAACACACACAGACACTTGCATGTCCTTGCAGAGATGCATATTTATAGATGCATACGCACCAAGCTGTGATCTTGCCTTTGCAAGGTGACAAGGAGAGAGGACATTTTTCAGAGTCAGATTGGTCCTCTTAGAATTGTTTCCCAAGATCTATGTGTTCTGTCTCATCTCCCCCATCAATCACCAACTCCTTACCCAGTCACTGTATTTAACTTTACAGATTGGCTGCTGTCATGGTTTGAATTATGTCCCCCCAAAAATTTGTGTATCAATTTGGCTAGGCCATGATTCCTGGTACTGTGCGATTTTCCTGTATGTTGTAAACCTGCCTCTATGATGTTACCAAGGGAGGATGGGTGGCAGTTGTGTTAGTAAGGCAGGACCAGATCTACAAGACTGGATTGTGTCCTGAGGCAATCTCTTGAGATATAAAAGACAGAAGTGAGCAGAGAGACAGGGGGACCTCATACCATCAAGAAAGCAGTGCTGGGAGCAGAGAGCGTCCTTTGGACCGGGGTCCCCGCGCTGAGAAGCTCCTAGTCCAGGGGAACACTGATGAGAAGGCTGACAGAGAGAGAAAGACTTCCCCTGGAGCTGACACCCTGAATTTGGACTTTTAGCCTACTTTGACTGTGAGGAAATAAACTTCTCTTCGTTAAAACCATCCACTTGTGGTATTTCTGTTATGGCAGCACTAGATAACTAAGACACAATCTGGTACTGAGAGAGTGGGGTGCTGCTCTAACAGATACCTAAAATGTGGAAGCGGTTTTAAAACTGTGAATGGATAGACGTGCGGCAGTGACAGAGGACCAGCAGCAGCAGAGAACCTACAGCAGCAGAGAAGCGGCAGCGGCAGAGAACCAACAGCAGCAGAACCAGGAGACCAGTGCGAGATGGCGCTGGAGCCGACCCACGGAGTAAGAGAGCTGAATGCCTGTGAGCAGGAGGCTTCCTGGCGGAGTAGGGTGCCTCTGGGCACTAATCGGTGGAGCTAGGCTTGCTGACCCACGGAGTGAGAGAGCTGAGTGTCTGTGTGCACGAGGCTTTCTGGCGGAGTGGGGTGCCTTCGGGCACTTACCGGTGGAGCTACTGAGCTTTGGAACACTTGCCCCAGCAGGGCACATGCGGGCATGAGGCCCGAGGGCCGAGAGGCCACAGGAAGCAGAAGCTGAAGAGACAAGAGACACAAGAAGCTGAGCTGCCTCAGTCTCAAAAGGTATGGCCATGACCTCAGGGGTTTCAAAGGGTGGAGCAATGGCCTCTGGTGCTTCTAAGGGAGGAGTTGCCACTCAGATGGACTGGGAGAATGGTGCGCCTAAAGCCAAGGAAGCAGAGCGCATCCTTTGGACCAGGGTCCCTGCGCAGAGCAGCTCCTAGTCCAGGGGAACACTGAAGAGAAGAAGGCTGATGGAGAGAAAAAGGCTTCCCCTGGAGCTGAGGCCCTGAATTTGGACTTTTAGCCTACTTTGACTGTGAGGAAATAAACTTCTCTTCATTAAAACCATCCACTTGTGGTATTTCTGTTGCAGCAGCACTAGATGACTAAGACAACTGCCAAGAGCACCAGGTTCTTAATTTGCTTTGAAATCCATCAATCTGACTGCCTCCTCAGCTCCAGTGGCCCAGGTTGGCCCAGTTAATCATTTCATGCCCAGCAATGATCTTCCTCCCTCTCTGCACCCAGCCCCTGTGGCCTTCCTTAACCTCCTCTGACCATCCATACCAGGCCCATCCTGGAAGGACGACCAGGTCATCAGATGGCTTCTGGGCTTCTTGGGCACTGGGATCTGTGGGCTTCAGGAATCGCAAGAGAGTGGAAGGTTGTCTGTACACGGTGGCTTCTAGTAGAGACTGAAACAAAGGAATGCTTCTTACTCAATAGCAATTCAGCCCTCCCCAGCCCTTGCAAAGCCTGCTTTGGGGCTGCTGGAATCCCCACTTTTGGGGCAAGGGTCATTTTATGAAATTGTTTGAAGCTAATCTTTACTGAGTTTCAGACACCATGCTAAACAATACATACACACATGCACATATATTCTTATTTTTATTTCCAAAACAATCCTGTGGTGTTGGTTTTATCATCCTGTTTTTATAAACAAGGGAACTGAGGCTGAAAGAGACGAGATGTTTGCCCAAAGTCACTTGACCTGGAAGCCTGAATATGAACTTGTATCTCTCTAACTGCAATATCCACAGCCTTAACTGCTTTTGTACTATCTACAATATACTGTCCCACAAGGGCAGAGGTTGGACGAGAAAGAAAAGTCTATAAACCAACCTGGGCCTGTTCCTTTCTATTTGTTCAGATAAACCAAATCCTGGACCACATAGGCACTCTCTGGATCCAGGTTTAGAAGAACTGGGTGTGAGGCCTGGCTCGGCTATTACATCTCTGTGTGTTCCCAGATAATGTGTTTAATTCTCTGAGCCTCTTACAATGTTGTTAAAGAGTCTGTTATGTGTAATACTTCATAAGCTTAATATGAGGGCCAAGTAAGGAAATCAAACCTATGAAAGGATAGTCTAACAGCATGTAATTATTACCATTATCTGAAAAATCCCCTTTCACCCTTGACCGCCATTCTCTAGGTCTAGTTCTTGATTTTTCTCACAAGGTCTAGAATTTTTGCCAAAGCTAGGAACAGCTCTGGGTAGCTTTCTGAGTCTTTACTTCCTTTCAGTACCAGGGCTAGTGAAGAACAAAAATAACCTGCCAATCACTCAGAAATACGTTGGCCTCAGGAAATTAAATTTCCCCCTTTCTCCAACTATCTACTCCCAAGAGCCAGGCGCCAAGTTAATAAGCGTGCTCTGTGCTTCTACACCGGTGTCTTTTCTACTCACAGGTTACCTTGATAATTTTAGTAAAACAAAAGAAACCCACATAGATATGAGACGTAGCTCATTATCCCCAAAGGTCAAAAGACCAAATACAGAACGTAGTTCGCGAGAAGATGGCTACTGCTCTTTTCCATCACTCTTGGATTTCAACGTTTTCTTTTTGCAGCAACATTTAAAAGCTCCACACTTTTATATCTGATACCACCTTTTAAAGGCAGACTGAAAGGAAAGAAGTTGAGCAAAGGGACTAAGATGACTCAGTACATCCCTGGAGCCATGCGTGGCTGACTTCCAGCTCCTGGAATTGACGCCTTTATGTATTTGTTTGGGACTGGGGAGAGAGCACGTGTAGCTGCTTCCTTAGACCACTCATGGGCACGCTGTAGGGCATGAGGAAAACCACTCTCCACACGCACTCAGTGTTTGCTGGCGGCATTCACACATCCTCCCCTGCCCCAGGGAAATTAAGAAAGGATCTCCTCCAAAGGCAGACACTTTGTCTTACCTGGCTTTTGCATACCTCATCCCTGGAGGGAGTTATCTTCATCTTGACCTTTGCCCCACCATTTAGAGTGAAAACTTCTTTGTACTGCAGGGTCAGAAATACATTGGGTGAGCGGTGATCGCGCTTACGTGAAAAGCCAAGTATAGATCACGTGGGAAGTAAAGTAAAGAACTTTATCCAAACTACTTGGTCACAAAGTGAGTTCATCAAGACAACCTGAGTGGCCACACTCAGAGGCCACATTCAGAGACTGTGAAAAAAGGCAGAGCAATGGGTTGAATACCTGCTCTGCCATATTTTAGCTATGGACCTTATGCAAGTTACCATTTTGATTCTCAGTTTCCTTGTCTGTACAATAGGCCTGATATATACCTCACTGCTATTTTGAGAATTAATTGAGGTAATGAATAACAAAAATTGTCAAACACTTAGTGCTCAGTGTTTAGCTCTCCAATTCTTACTGTTTCTCTTAACAGTGATAGGAATAAAAATTATTAGCAAATGCTATTAATAGTAAATATTAATTGTTGTCATTTTTACTATGAGCCAGACAGTGTGGTAAATATTCATCTAAGTTCCTTTGCTTTTTTCTCCGAAGCTAGGCAGCTTCTGGTAACTGAAGGCAAAAGGTCTGTTCTCAGCACTCTGTGCCCAGGATTGTTGAATTCATCAGTCTGGGGACCACAGGGTCTGCATGAATGTCCACGAGCCCTCTCTCCCTCGCTCTGCCCGACCGCCCCTCAGCCAGCCCCCGGCCTCACCGCACTGGGGGAGGACTGCCTTGGATCACTGTTCCTAAGTGCGTCCGCGCCTCCTTCTCTGGCCCTGCCTCCTCTTACCGTCTCCAAGAGATTCCTCTAGTTCAATGAAACTTAAGAACAAAACACCTCGGACAAACTTTAAGGGTTCACCTAAAATGATCTTAAGGATGAGAAATTATTCATCATAAACATACAATCTATCACAGACACACACAACACGGGGGTCAGGGATTCCTGCCCACTGGCCTGGTGCTCTGACATGAAGCCCGGCCTACCACCGGAATTGCCTGCCCCAAAACGCAGATAAATACTCGGTGCATGATATCCTGACATGAAGAACAAGCCACGCCACCCGGCAGAGGCAGACTGAAAACCGGAAAGCCGTGCACAGCATTCCCTTGGTGTCTTCGCCAGGAACCAAGGTCCTCAGCCTCTCCGTTACAGACTGGGCTGAATCCAGCAGAGATGGACAGACTCCTGGAAACAGACGCACAAATTAAGCCCACAAAGGGTGATGGATAGACTAGGATTCCAGTGGAATAATTACCACAAAGAAGGCCATCCCTTTCCAGGGCTGCTGGCATCATCCTTGCTAGGAAGCTGAGTTATTGATTAGGAAGCATCTTGGTAGGTGAAGACTCAGAGCAGAGCTTCTCCAGTATTTTCTGCCCCAACACAACTGAAAGACACAACCCTCATTGGTAACCAGAACTTGGTCCACTGTGCTTGCCCATAAGGGACCCACTCTTGGGGATTCTGGGATCTCAGCAGGGCTGTGGGCTTTTACTGGTCCCCACATCATGTCACTGCCTTGTGCCTCAGGGTCATGGTGCCAGAAAGTGAGTAGGCTTGAGAGACGATTTATTTGATGGTGTCGCTCACCTTTGTGCCCCTGCTTAAAATTCCTCAGTATAAGAGCTTCCATTTGCACTTGAACGGGAAGACTAAAACTCCTAAACCAAATCCACAAGGCCCTGCAGTCTGGTCTCTGTTTCCTCTCCAGCTGACCTCTCCCTCGGGCTCTCTGTGTCCCAGGCATGTGGACCTTCTCACTTTGTTCTGGCCTTTGCTCCTTCTGCCTGGAAAGCATTTCTGTCCTCTCCTCACCTGGTGACCTACACATCAATTCGAGATCCCCCCTGGGGAGCCTTCCTGCTCGCCAGGCTGGATCTCAGCCTCTGACAGACCCCTTGCCCTTGGTGCATTTGCTTCAATTTATACTTAAACATTTATTTGTGATTTGACTCCAGCTCTCCCATAGACTGCTTCTCACAATATGCCCAGGACCTGTAGGCACTGGTCCTGGCCATGGAGGGACCCAGAAAAATATCCCTGCCTGACAGCAGCTAACCAGTTCAACATCATTCATCTCTGAACGGGGCTAGACCCAGGAGTACATCTCTGAACCTGTTTCCCTGGGCAGCCCTGTCAGGAAACATGAAGTTGGGTTAATCTCAGTGATTAATCACCCCAGTCCTTAAGGGGTTGAGTGATTTTCTCCCTGGCCTTATATGTGAACCACTGGACAGCTATAAAATAAAAAAGCACAGGTGCCCTCACAGGCCCAGAGGTTCAAACGCTCTGAGTGGGGCCTGGGCATCCTCGGGGCTTGCCACTGTGCAGCGGGGTGAGGGAGGCTGCCCTGAGGCACCCCTCGTCCCATTGCCTGTGCTTTGATTGGTTTAACTCTGAGGACACCCTCTGTCCCAAGTCCTAAAGAGCAGCAGCTCACTGTTCTGCTTCACCAGCATCATGTGGCTCAATCCCCACAATAACAAGAGATATCTATCGCCACTCCTATGTGATGGACGAGAAACTGCAGCTCGAAGAGGCAACATGGCTTGAGTGAGGTCACACAACATCCATGTGAAGAGGCAGGATTTGAACTTATGTCAATCTAGCTCCAGGACCTAGCCTACTATATACCATATCATATATCATCTTACGTTCTTGGGGTAGAGGAATTTGAGAACACTTTGCATCATATATATATATACACACCAAAAAAAGCCAAACGCTTGGCCATCGAGTCTATTCCAACTCACTCACAGCGAACCTATAGGAGAGAGTAGAACTGCCCCATAGGGTTTCCAAGGAGCACCTGGTGGATTCAAACTGTCAACCTTTTGGTTAGCAGCCAAACTCTTAACCACTATGCCACCGGGGTTTCCATATATGTATATGTATATGTATATCGGGGATACCTGGGTATTCCTGAGGATTCCAAGGTAGTACTATCAATTGAGAGTTCAGGTTAAAAACTTGCTTATATGTGAAAAGTCCAGAGATCCCCGGACCGTCTCTCTCACTCACAGCTTCTAGCTTTGAGTGGAGGAAGGACAGTGCCAGTGTGGCCACCACTACCAGCTCTCCTGGCCCCATTTCTTGTTGAACAAGAGTGAGGTGGAAGGCATAATGAGGCCAAAGTAAGCACTTAAGACAACCAATTTTCCCCCTTCTAATCCCCAATTTCGGACAAACACGGGCCCAGAAGTGAGTGAATTTAATTAACGAACACAATTTCTCCCTGTCATGAACTCTGACTAATGAGTCTATTTCTGGGTAATAAGAAGGAGCAGGAAGTGACAAGGCAGTGTAATGAATTAGTGGCCCAGAACCTCGTTAGTCAGAATAATCTTTCCACAAAAGATAAATGATGTAAACATTAATTATAAAGCCAGGGTGGAAATGCATCCCATTATTTGGCATCCTAAGAAATCTATCCTGGTTATTAGCAAGGCATTTTCAAACAACAATAATAATAATAAAGGAAAAGCTCAGCAAGAACTCTAACTCCTGGGGAAACTTGGCCCGCTGTCGGTGGGAACCTCTGTGGCCTGCTCTGCCTTTTTAAATGCGTTGGTTCTCCTGAATGCCACCGTCCCTCTGAGTCCTCTGCCTAGGAGGACGGCACAGAGTCCCTGGCCCCACTCTCCGTGACCTGCAGGGTGACTGTCTCTCCCGCTTGGCCATTCAGAGCCTGTCTGGTATGGTCATTAAGACCCTAGTGAAGTGAGGAGTTCAACAGGAACATTCTCCTCCATCAAAAGAGCATCAGACCACAGTTTTTCCCAGGAACATTCCTAAAAAGAGGGTCAGAGACCAAAACCATAGAGGAAATGGGGGCTAAGACGTGAAGCTCTGGCATCAGCCGCGTTCACGTGCTGGGTCTGTGTTTGGAAAAGTTACCTACCCTGTTTCTCCATCTGAGAACCGTGACAGCAGAGGTGTCTGCTGTATTAGTCTCCTGGACCTGCTGTGACAAAGTACCACACCGGGTGGCTTTAACAACAGACATCTATTGTCTCACGGTTCTAGAGGCTGGGAGTTTCAATCAACATGCGGATGCTCCATTCGTCTCCAGGGGCAGATCCTTTCTTAGCTCTCCCAGCTAGGGCGGCTCCAGTTGTTCTTCAACTTTTAGTTGCATCTTCACGTGGTTTCCTTCCTGTGTCGGCCTCTGTGGCTCTTCTCTTTTATAAGGACAGCACTCAGATGGGATTAGGATGTGCCCTACTCAAGTGTGACCTCATGTTAACCGATAACATCTTCAAAGACCCTATTTCCAAACAAGGTCATGTTCAGAGATACCTGGGGTAAGGACTTCAACATATCTTCTTGGGGGACACAATTCAATCCACAACACTGGTTAAGAGGATTGTTTATAAGGGTTAAATGAGGTTATGCATGTAAGAAACTTGGTACCTATGAAGAGGTCAATGGATGCTATCTATTATCTCTATTATGCACTGCTAAGACATAGAGCTGGAAGGAGTCTTGGGGGAATTGAAGGTAGCCCCCTTGTTCTGTGGAGGAGGAAAGTGAGACAAGTGATAGGTAAAGTAGCTTGGCCAGTGGCCTGCGGTATTCAGCAGCAGAGCTGGAGCTAGGACCTGGGCCTCCTGGCTCCCAGGCTCAGGGTGAGGGTCTGCCCTCCCCAGCTGTCTTTGTCACCTTGCATTCCGGTAGCAGCCCAGAAGGAAAGGCAGGGAGAGGGAGGAGGACTCGGAAAAAAAGTAGAGAAGGTTGAATCAGTAATAAGAAATGTGGTTGCTGAGGCCATTACTCCATAGAGTAAATAAACCGGAATTAAAAGCTATCAAAAGTACCCTGCAAATGTCCTGGTAATAGATTTGTCCATGACTTCACGGTTTAGAGGTTCCTCGGCTTCCAAAGGCTTTAGCTTTCTCTTGCTCATAGCGGGGTCAGGAAAGTCTTTTGCTGAAGGGAGAGGAGATTGAACCAAAGATGCTGAACCTCTCCCAAGCCTCCTTCCAGGTGGCATCTGACTGAAGTGAAGGCCACCAGCTACTTTTGTTTTAAGTCTTTGTTGTCACCTGACCGGTAACTCCTATAATGAAAGAAGGAAAACAAACCACAATTAATTGGGAATAAATTTTAATTGTCTCTAACTTCTCATTTGTAGGCTATTAAATGGGCTCCCTCTTAAGCTATTACATTGGGCTGCATTCTAACATCCTGGAAGGCCCTCTGAAAGTGCTCTGCTTCCCACTTTGAATACTGCCCCATCCTCTTCCATTTTGCCAAAAACTGGGCTCATGTGTCTTAAGCAAAATAAACTAAGTGGCAGAAAAACATAGAAAAATTTTTTTTTTCTTTTTTAAGTTAAAAAACAATGTCTGCATGAGCTTATTATTCAGTGGCCTTTTTTTTTTTTCATATTTTCAGAGTGCTATAGTTAGGTTAGGCCTTGGGTGGTATCATGGATTGAATTATGTCCCCCAAAGAAGGTATGTATTGATTTGGCTGGGGCTTGATTCCCAGTGTTGTGTGGTTGTTCTCCATTTTGTGATTGTAATTTTATGTTAAAGCAGATTAGGGTGGGGTTGTAATACCCTTACTAAGGTTGCATTCCTAATCCAATGTAAGGGGAGTTTCCCTGGGGGTGTGGCCTGCACCACCTTTTATCTTACAAGAGATAAAAGGAACGGGAAGTAAGCAAAGAGTTGGGGACCCCATACCACCAAGAGAGCAGTGCCGGGAGCAGAGCGCATCCTTTAGACCCGGGATCCCTGGGTGGAGAAGCTCCTAGTCTGGGGGAACATTGATGAGAAGGCCGACAGAGAGAGAAAGCCTTCGCCTGGAGCTGACGCTCTGACTGTGGACTTTTAGCCTACTTTACTGTGAAGAAATAAATTTCTCTTTGTTAAAGCCATCCACTTGTGGTATATCTGTTATAGTAGCACTAGATGACTAACACAGGTGGCATAAACAGTTAAGCACTTGGCTACTAACCACAAGTTTGGCAGTTTGAATGCACCCAGAGGCACCTTGGAAGAAAGGTCTGGCAACCTACCTCTGAAAAATCAGCCATTGAAAACAGAGCACAGAGCACAGTGCTACTCTGACATACATGGGTCACCATGAGTTAGAATTCACTGGATGGCAACTTTTTTTTCGGCGGGGGGAGGGATAGTTAGGTTGTTGGGAACAGGGCTCAGTTAGTATTGTGGATTTAATTGTGTCCCACAAAAATATGTGTTGTAAATCCTGACCTCTATACCTCTGGTTATAACCCCATTTAATAATGGGTTTTCTTTGTTATGTTCCTGAGGCAGCATTGGTGTAGGGTATGTCTTAAATCAATCTCTTTTGAGATATAAAATAGCAGACTAAGCAAGGAAACAAGCAAGCAGAGATGGGGTAGATAGAGGCCAAGCCCCGCAAAGATCTTGGAGGAACAGAAGCTAAAAAGAGACAAGAACCTTCCCCCAAAGCCCACAGAGAGAGAAAGCCGGCACCCTGAATTCAGACTTCTAGCCTCCTACCTGTGGGAAAATAAATTTCTGTTTGTAAAGCCACATACCTGTGATATTTGTCATAGCGCACGAGGTAACTGACACAGGCTAGCTCTCTCCTCTGCGCTCATTCCCTTTCCACTGAGAACTGTAGGCTGTGAGTGGGCGAGGCAGGGAGAGAGGAAATAGAGACCAGCTCCTGGGGCAGGAAACAAGGGGAGGGGTGGGCTCCAGAAAGGACAGGAAGACACTTTGTCATCATCCCCTCCTTACCACATTCGTCTCTTGCTGCTGTAGAAGGTGGGGCGGTCTGGGGTCACTGTCCAGGAGGCTGCGTGTCCTCTCTTCTTATCCCCCCGCCTGACTCCGCCATTTCTTCTTCAGGGGGAGGTGTGGGGAGGCTGGGCACCTGAGCCAGAGGGAATCGGGTAGCTCATCAGCTGATGCAGACTCGGTGAGGTG
Source organism: Trichechus manatus latirostris (assembly GCF_000243295.1). Lineage (NCBI taxonomy): Eukaryota > Metazoa > Chordata > Mammalia > Sirenia > Trichechidae > Trichechus > Trichechus manatus. The sequence goes on along the minus strand of NW_004444000.1, from coordinate 5,118,347 downwards.
GAGTGGGAAGAGTCTTCTCATGGAAATCACAGGCCTCCGCTGAAACTCCGTGGGTGGGACACTAACAGGCTGACTGTGTGATGGGGAGCCCATGACTGCAGCGTCCTCTAGTCCTCGGTTCCCTCTTAGAGTGGCTGCAAGTGCTGACTATGTAGACACTGAATACCTGGTGGGGTAAGCACTCAGTGAAGGCCAGCACCCCACCCCTGACATGTGTCCCCTCCCCTGCCAGGCTTCCTTCTCTCCTGCTCATCCTTTTTCTGATATTTTTCTTCTTCTTCAGCTTGGTCCCTCTTTGACTCCAGTCTTCCTCTCTCTCTGCCCCCAGCACCCTTCTTGTTACTCCTCCTCTTCCCCGTATCTCTACATGACTCTCTTCCATCCCCTGTTTGGGTCCTGAAGGCACTTGAGCCTATGTGTCCTGTCTTGGGGCCACTGAGGCTGGTGAGTTCAGGTGTCTCCTTGGTGTTGTGCTCCCGGGCCAGGAACTCCCCCAGAGAAGGCTCTGCTCGAGAATGTGCTAGGTGGCTTTTAGCTCCTCTCCTTTCAAGGCAAGCTCCATGCTGAGCAACTTTATAGCTGGCAAGAAGGAGCCATTTCCATCCCCCTTGGGAAGAGGTGTGATCAGCCCAGAGGGCCTGGTCCACCCCCTCTGTCCCTGGGGCTCCATCCAGCTCAGTCCTCACCCCACCTCCACGCATGCAGGATTTATTTATGGAGGGCCAGCGGGACCTGTCTCTGTCCATCTGCCTATTCAGGGCGTTAACTCACAGCTCCTGCTTGAACTCCCCTTATTAGTGCTGGGCTTTGCAGAGAACGACGTTGACTGAATTCCAACTCTGGACCTGGCCTTGTAGTGGGACAGGACCTAGCCAGGGGTTCCCTCCACTCTCCTTCTGGAATCCAGATGGACTTGGCTAGGATATCAGGGACTTGGGCAAAGCTGAAAAATGGCTTGGAATCTTGTGAGACATGGCCAAGAGTCAGAAGTGTAAGAAGTGCGGACCTCATGCAAACCTGCAGTTCACCGCAGGGTAACCACAGGCTCATCAACAACAGTTGATCGAAGAGGTGGCGTCAGAAAAGGCAAAGAGAAATTCGTCCCCTGAGCTCACTCCAGAATGAGGACCTGGGGGCCAGAGTTGAGGCAATAATAGTCCTTGGTTTGGGGGCTGATGCCTCTTTGAAGGTCAAGTCAGGGTTTGGGTTCTCTAGAATATAGGTTCTCAGCAAGAATAGAGTCCCCTTGACCCAGCTCAGCCTCAAAGCTCTAGGCTTAGTGATCTTTGTTGTAGGGAAAAACGCGATCGGAAATCATGTTCCCTGGGGCTGAGAAGAAGAGGTCAAGGCCCCTCCATAGAGATTTCAACTTAATGAGTCTCTATTGAGCCCCTAGAACGTACCAGGAGTACGAAGCAATTAAGCGAGATCATATCCCTTTCCTATTAGTAGTAAGAGTCTACTGGAAAAGAAAAAAACAAATGACTACCAAAACCCAAAACCAAGCCCACTGCCGTTGAGTGGATTCCAACTCATAGTGACCCCATGGTGTTTCCAAGGCTGTAAATCTCCATGGAGCAGACTGCCATATCTTTCTCCTGTGGAGCAGCTGGTGTGTTGAAATATCACATTGAACAGCATAATAGAGGTGCTATGGGAGCAAACACAAGGGGGCTCTTTTAACTGGGTCTTGAAGGATACGTAGGAGGCAGCCAGCCAGAGAAGGGAAGGGAATTTCGGGACACCTGAACAGCCTGAGGAAGGAAAGGAATTTAGGAGAACCCATGAAGCTTGGTAGGAGTGGGTAGATAGCAAATTGTCTAGTGGCTGACAAGCTCAATATGGTTTATTAAGAGTTTCAAAGGTGCGTGGCGCACAGCCCAAATTTGACCCACAAATATATTTTGCTAAGTAGGATCCAGGTTTAAAATAATGTTTGAGCGCCTTTAGGTGGGCCCAGGCTCTCTTCCATCCCCTGTTTGGGTCCTGAAGGCACTTGAGCTGATGTGTCCTGTCTTGGGGCCACTGAGGCTGGTGAGTTCAGGTGTCTCCTTGGTGTCATGCTCCCGGGCCACTGATGGGGAGGCAGCAGGCATGCTCAGACAGGTTCCTCCCCAGGACCCAGGGCCCATGGGGTAGGAAAATCTAGTCCACACCAAAAACAGATGACTCACTTAGGAAGAGAAAGGAGAAGAGGGGCTGGGGCACCCTGAGACAGCTGGGAAGAGGGCTCAGGCATGCTCCGGCAGGGCGAGCGGAGTACCAGCCTAGAGCTGGGGGCTGAGCTGGGTAAGCAGGACTCTGCTCTCAAGCTGAGTAACTGTTGCTGTCAAAGGGAACTCTGTTCTGGAGACCCCCAATAGTGACTAGACCTTCAAAGGGGCATCAGCCCCCAAACCAAGGAACAACATTGGCTAATTTGGGCTCCAGGGTCAGCAGCTGCCATGGTCCTTGTCTGCAGCTGAAAAACAGATTTAGACAGAGGAGAGGGCTGGGAGGTAAGAGGCCCAGAAACCCGCTGATGTTTCCAGGGATGAATTGGGAGGACAGTGGTAAGACCAGAGGTGACACCCCCACCGTTCTGGGTTGCCCAGCAGCTGTAGTGCTGATAACCCACAGGGACTCGCTGGGATGCCCAAGGGCTCCTGTTGTGGCCCCTGCCCTGGAGGTCAAGCAAGTCTCCGGCCTTCTCAGGACAGTGGCAGCACTGAGGGCGGGCGGACGCCAGCCTGCCGGCCAGATGCAGTGCCAGAGCCCCTCCAGGCCAGGTGTGTGCTCTGTGAGAGCCTGAACTATTCCCCCACGTGCACGTATGCCTGTGAACACATGCCTTTTCTCCTCCTGCCCCCACCCAGCCTGGCCTCCTGCTTCTGGACAAAGCCTCCATTCAAAGGTGGCAGTCACATACGGACATGATACCGTTTAAGGGTACACTCATTGCCCTAATTTCCTGCACTCTCAGGTGCTTTCCAGATCGCTCTGCCATCCTTCACCAGGGCATCACCACCAGCAGCTGTTGTAGGGTTCATCCCAGCTCAAGGCAATCCGTGTGTGTCAGAGTAGAACTGGGTTCCACAGGGTTTTCAATGGCTGACTTTTTAGAAGTAGATCACCAGGTCTTTCCTCTGAGGTGCCTCTGGGTGGGCTCAAACCTCCAACCTTTCAGTTAGCAGCAGAGCATGTTACCTGTTTGTACCACCCAGGACTCGGTACTGGAGGGACCTGTGCGTGGGGCTCCCAGTGGAAGCTGGACCCCCCAAACACAGCGGATCCAACCTGACATCCTCTCTGCATTTTTCCCATGGTGGGGGTGGGCGTGTTGGGACATAGCTCTTAATCTTGCAGACTGCCTTTCAAAACAAGATGCCAGAACAGGGACTTGACATCCCCATCAGCAAAAAAAAAAAAAAAAAAAAAAGAAAGTTTCTTTGTTGTCATTCCCACCATTTCTCAGTCTGTGGGTGTCAGACTCTGATGTGCTGAAAGGCAGGACAGCGATGAAGGGGGTGGGAAGAACGGCATCTCAGAGAGATAATTGACTTCAGAAATGCTTTGTCTGAAATGTGGGAAGAAAACAAGTGAAAATATGTTATTTTACAACCTTGATCCTCTTGACCTCTTTGAAAACAAATCTACAGACGCTGCAGGGTGATCAGGTAAGGGCTAGAGGGGCTTCTAGCATGGGGTGCTCGCGCCCTCTGCTGGCCATTAGAAATAGTGTCGCATCCATATACTGTTTCCCAGAAAACCGGGTGAGTTGCAAAGGGGTTTGTTTGGGCATTCCTGAGTTGAAACCAGAAAGCGCCTTAGAGCTAATTGAAAGGGAAAGCCGGTCCTAAAATTCTCCCTCCTCTACCCAAGCCATTCTACTCTGACATTCTAGACGAGAAGAGCCAAGTGTAGCAGGAAGAAAGCTAAATCCAAATGTTCATATGGTCTTTGTAACTTGTCAGCTACACCTCTCTGGGCCTCAGTTTCATCGCCTGCAAAATGAGAACTGAATCTGACGATGCTTTGGTCTCTTCCAGCCAAGACAGTCCTCCAAGTCTCAGCAGCCCCAGAGGAATCTGCAACATCAGAGGCGGCAATCTCTGGTGTCAGCCTGGTGGGGGCTCTGCGTGAGACTGCTTCGTTTCATTTAAACTCAGGACTGTCACAGTCTTTCTCTACTCCGCTGAATCTGGCAGCAGCTCAGTGTAACAGAACCGGGTCTGTTGTTGCCGTTCACTGATACGAGAATATCGTCATTGTTATCACGAGCCTGATTTCCCTAGCTGGTTCCTGGTAACACTGCCTCTGAAACCAGTTAGTAAGAAACCTCCTCTGGAGATAAAGGTCCACAGGCGCCTCGCCTCACCCAGCTCTGGGGCGTGCACCTCAGAAGGCTCCCACACAGACCACGCCCTGAGCTCTGAACCAGGGATTACAACGTGGGGCTCAGCTGGTGGTGTCTGGGTTTATATTTTCCCTTTCATTGGGATGTCAACACAGTCCATTCACTTACTGCCCGAATAGAAAGCTCCCGCATATGTCTGACATCTCCCAAAGCACCACTTTCCATATTAACCCCTCCTTCCCAGAATTCTCTGGTTCTTGCAAATGCTTAGTCAATGTGAGTGGACCTCAGCCCTCACCTGCCAGCCCTGCTCCTGGTCCTGGTGGACTTCAGTATTTACTTCAGTTCATGTATGAGACTAACAGAGTCATCTGTCTTTTCCATTTAAACTGGTGGGGTATGTCTGTGTAGCAAGACAGCAGCTTCAGTGAGCTGCACCATTTATTAAGTACACTGAAGAGTGGAACAACTCATCTGTTAGCTACAGCTTGTTGACCGGCTGTCTTGGCTCTATCCTAATACATCATGGGTTGTTTCCCCAACACATGTTTAAAATCACGTTACTGACTATGATGTGATTTCACTGATGTTATTATTATAATTAATTTGTCTCTAACATAGCCTATAATACAGACCAGGCTTTGCTAAATGTATCATTATAGCCTTTTAGGAATTAAACTTTAACAAGTAATTAAATTTGTCGACTACCTACTATGTGCCAAAACCAAATCAGTTGCCATCAAGTCAACCCCATCTTGTGGGTTCCCCATGTGCCTTGCGCGGTAGGATTTTCAATGGCTTTTCAAAAGTAGATAACCAGGACTTTCTTCTGAGGCACCTCTGGGTGGATTGGAAACTTTTGGTTAGCAGCCACGTGCAATAACTGTTTGTACCACTCTGTTATGTGGCAGGAGGCATTATATGTATTTCTTCTATTCCTCATTACAGCCCTACAGGGCAGGGAGCATTATCTCATTTTAACAGATGAGGATGTGCAGGCTCAGGGAGAGCAAGCAAATCACTCAGGTTCTGACAGCTACCCAACCCTGGAGGAGCTGAAATGTAAACCAGGCCTGGCTGCATCATAACCCCGCACCCCCAGTGGTCCTGTCTCCATGGGAAGTGCCATGTGGGCCTCGGTTCCGTTGTAAACCCACTGGCCAGCACCTGGCCTGTGCCTTTAGTGTTCTTTCTTGTAAGGAGGCTCACATTCGGGTGGACTGTGTCTGATGAGTCTGAGTCCCTGAAAGAGAACGTCTTCCCGTTAGAGCAGAGGAGGAGCCTGAACGTCTGCTTGCTCCGTTTCCAGGAAGAACCATCCCAAAAGGCAGAGCCTGACTAGCCCCACCATCTGTGAGGCCTTTCAGCTGTGATATACTTAGTGCTGGGGGGCGGGGGCAAACAGATTTGCTCTAGGGAATTGACCACCTAAAAAATCAACCAGCTGGTTCGGGGGATTTGTTTCACCCTGAGATGAAGACACTTAGCAAAGTTTCGAAATGAAAACTCTGGGCTTGAAACCTCGGCTCTTTCTTCTGGAGAATTTGATTTTTAACAGGGGACTAGTAGACAACTCTGACGTCCATTTTGGCTCTAAAATACGTCACCCTATGTAGAGGAACTGAAGAGGGTGAGACTTGGAGAATGATTCACAGTTGTTTTCAAATATCTAAGGGCTGTGTGGTCGCAGAACGCGGTTCAAGATAGGGGGCAGAAGTTACTTGGGAAAAATCAATTCATAGAAAATAAATACCAAGGGTTTGAGGTGCTCAGATAAGTAAAGGGCTGCTTTGGAGTTTTTCTAGCACTGAGGGTGTGTGTGTTGGGGGGAGTGTGTGTGTGTGAATATGCAGACGCTCAACCCTTAAAGCGCTCAACTGCTAACTTGAAGTTCGATGGTGTCAACCCACAAGCCACTCCTTGGGAGAAAGATGTGGCAGTTTGCTTCCTTAAAGATTCACAGCCATAGAGACCATAGGGGGCATTCCTACTCTGCCCTGTAGGGTCACTATGAGTTGGCATTGACTTGACAGCAGTGGGTTTGGTTTTGACTTGTTCATGCCTGCAGGTGAGGGGGCAAATAGAAAGTGGACACTTTAATTAGATGAACTTTATGATTCCATATTTTCTAGACTTCTGTAATTAATTTTTTAAAGATGGGTCGTTAGGCACCACAACTAGTTATTGGGTAGATATATTTGTTCAGGAAGTCTGCATGGAGCTTTTTTTTTTAAAAAAAAAAATCTTCAAAAAAGTAACCAGAATAGCACATTGAAATCTACTACCTTGCACATCAAAATGTGCTTGCTCCAGGCTCTTCACACATCTGCTCCTTTGTTCTTGGGTTCAGATAGCCCCTCATGCTCAAAGTCAGAGGACGAAGTTTAATGCAGGAAAGCAGACATGAGCGCTGGAAGAAAGGGAGGGTACCTGTGATAGTATAACCACAACTCTAGACCAAATATAGCAAGGAGTTTCATCTTTCTTGGCAATTCCACTCAATTTGAGTAGCTTCCTGGAGTACTAGATTGAGAAGGATTCTGAAACCAAAGTTGTGCTCAATGAGAAAGAAGGTTAGGATTGATTAATAATACCTGCCATGAGCACGGACAGAGGAGTGTTGTCCTGATTTAGATGGTGCTTTCCTCAGGAGCTGATGTCTTTATCTATGATTATGTTATCCTGTCTGCTATTTGTGGCCAGCTTCTCCCGTTTCCTTCTGGGGCAACTAGTTTTCCCCAACAAGGAAATAAGAAATGTAAAAATGCTACAGCAGTGGTTTTCAAAGTGTGGGGTCTGGTCCAGCAATATCAATATCACCTAGAAATTCTTAGGCGCCACCCCAGACATACATAATCTGAAACTCTGGGGGGGTGACATCCCAAAATCTGTGTTTTAACAGCCTTCCAGGTGATCTTGATGCATACTAGTATTTGTGAACTACTGTGTTATAGTGGACTGTAGTTGGTGCAAACTCTTTGCACTCATCTACTAACCTAAAATTGGTGCCTGAAACTCACCCATCGCTGCCAGAGAAGAAACGCCTGGCGATATGCTTCCATAAAAATAGTTATTGTTCTTGTTGTTAGTTGCTGTTGAGTTGATTACAACTAATGGTGACCTCATGTGTCAGAGTAGAACTGCTCCATTGGGATTTCAATGCTGTGACCTTTTGGAAGCAGATAGCCAGGGGTCTTCTGAGGTGCCTCTGAGTGGGTTTCAGCTGCTAATCTTTCAGGCAACACTTGAACGCTTAACCATTTGCACCACCCAGAGCCAAAGAAACCTTATAGAGAAATTCTACTCTGGAGCACATAGGGTCCCCATGAGTTGAAATTGACTCGACGGCAGTGGGTTTGGTTTTTTGGTTTGGTGTTACAGAATAGGAAAAATAAGAGCCGCTGTGGGAGTTGAGTTGAAATTAACAAAGCTAGCAACAGTTTTTGACTAACTGCTTTTTTTTTTTTTTTACAAAGTCATGGAAAGGTGAATCTACTGGTTTAGGATTCTCCGAGTGAAGCAGCTTTGGAAGGACCTAGATTTTATAGCAATACTCAGAGGCAGATTTTATCAAGCCTCTGTAAATCTCTCCTGGCTGGGGAGGATACAGCTTTCTGGGTGACGGCTTAATGTGAGACAGACAGAGACGTTCCCCAGGAGCGCTGACCCACCATTCCTCTTGGTATTTATGCTGCTGTCTCAGCCATCGTATAGCTTTTCCTTCTCGGCCCTTGGCAGTCACTGCTAATTAAACCAGAATTTGTATTTCAGTGAAAGGGATCTGAAAGATGCCAGATTTGGGCTATTAGAGGTAAAGGGGACGTCTGATGACATGAAGTATTGTGTGTGTATGTGTGTGCGTGTGTGTGTGTGTGTGTGTGTGTGTATTTTCCCTACTCAAGCACTATAGCTAGAGGATCAAGGTCTATCATAAATGACAAATAGGTAAATTGAGCTCATCTATTCTTATGCTATTATGTGGCATTTCTGGATAGAGCACATCTAGTACCCAGATCCCAAGGCTGGAGACAAATCCTGCACACCAGCTGGCACCTCTTACCTTGGCCCCAAAGCAGTGGCTGGGTCATTGCTGAGATGTCAGTCAGGCCAGGAGAGATACTTGGACAAAATTCTGGATTACTTCACAAGTTTATAATCTCAAATCCTTCCTCTGGCATGATAGATAACCATGAAGCCTCAGTTTTCTCACTAGAAATATGGAGACAATGTTTGTCTCAAAGGTTGTTGTGAGGACAAATTTAAGAATCTTATTCATAAAGTATCTACTGCAGTTTAAGACACTTTGAGCCATGTCCTGTCGCTACAGGCACTCTGCGAGTACCTCAGAGGATCAACTCTGAAGTTTCTTCCTCTGCATGATCTTGCTTTCTGAACTCCATTGGTGGTTTGGAGCCTTAGGACACTGAGGGTAGCTGTGCTGCACTCTCCCATGTCTACTTCCTACCTCCATTTTGTATTAACTCAACTGCAAACACAGGCAAACAAGAGAGCAAAGATTCTCTGCCTGCAGTGCTCAGAACTGTGCAGTTCTGGTGGGCTTGGGCATTCTGCGGATCCTTAAACACTTGTGCTGCTGGAGGAGAGGACACAGGCCAGCCACTCACTCCCTCTGATGCTGCTGACTGGGAGATGGGGTCTCCTCCTTCTCACTCTACGCTGCGGGCGTCTCTGCCCCAACTTTTTCTCAGTGTCCACAAATGAAGGTTACCCCAATCATTCCAGTTCTGGTAGCCTACTGAAATCGGCTGCCTCTCACATCAAGATGTGCTCTCTTTGGGCTCTTCACTTGCCTCGTCTGTGGCTTTAGATCTCTTCGGGCTTCTGGCACCAAGAGTTGGGGTGGACCTACGGGGACAAGGTGGTAGCAGCCATGACAGCTTGGGTAGAAGGCGTCTGTGCTCACAGCTCGCTGTGCATTGTACCTCTCAGCCAGGCCTATGGTGAAACAATAAAATTACAAAGACAGGTACATTTCCATCAATAGCTTCCACCACTCTCAAACGCACACATACACCGAGAGAACCAGGCCCACAGAATTCTCTAGATAATTCTGCTCTTTTAAATACTGTCCTACAGTCCTATGCACAGATCTAATTCCTCATTACAAGTGAAACTTCTCTTTCAGGGTACAGCTTCCTTCCTTACTGCAAAACCAAACCAGGAGGTTGACACATTTGATTCCTAATCAAAAGAAGAATGCTAAACAATGCCTTCATTAGCAGAGCATCACTCCCTGGGATCAAGTTTCTCACCAATTCCATCTCCCTCATCTTTGCTCCTTGAGGCAAGATAGGAAATGGCCAAATGTGTAGACTACATGAATCACTTCCACAGATTAGTCAAGGTGCTGGTCACCACACAGGGTGCCAAGGGAGGAAGTTAGGTGGCTCCTGGCCTCAAGCCTTTATAAATCTCGCCAGTAGATCAACCTCCCTCCCAGGAAGTGGAGGTGAAATGGGGGTTAGTGGAACGCAACTTTGTATGGTAGGGTGGGTTTGATAGCGCTCCTTGGTAGCTGCAGAAATATACTCCAGAAGTGCCAGGCATTCACCTTATCAAAATGTTCACAGCAAATCTACCCTGGGGCTAGTGGAACATGAGTCAATATATATTATTATTGCTATGGAAATAGGACGGTCAAGCTCTTAAAGCAGGTGGTGTCCACATTTTTGGAGAGTGCTACAGAGCAGGGAGTTGGAGGTTTTAGAGGCAGATTCTTGAGATGGAGAACTTCTGGATTTTTCATTGTCATAGGAACTGATGGCTTTTTGGACTGGCTCTTTCTCTAGTTCCTTCCAACCCAGTGGCCACATTGATTATAAGTAAAGGATTCACTTGGGGGCGGGGTGCAGAGCTTAGAAGAGGCATTGAGGACAGGGTGGGTGATGGTAAGTGTTCTTGTGACCGAAACAAATTCCTTCTTGATTTGAAGTCCAACAGAACTGGGTTCTAATTATACTTTCTGGCAGTGTGATAGAGTATACAAGTTACTTTAACCTCATTCAATTTCTTTTCTTTTTTTTCCATCAGTGAAACCGGGATAGTAGTCATCTCATAATCTTCTTGTGAAAATTAGTGAGATAATGTACTGGGATCACTGGCCACAGGGCTGGTATACACAGGAGGAGGTGGTGATGCTGGTGACAGTGAGGACAGCAGTGTCAGTGGCAACTCTTTCTGGCTTCACTGACCTCCCCAGACTGGTCCAGGAAGGATCCCTCTGGCTGCATGGCAGAGGAAGCTCCTGGGATCATAGGACAGTATCCCTGGCCCCATCCGCCACCTGGAGACTGCGGAAAGGGTGGCTCTCCCTACACTTCCAGAGAGATGCAACTTGTTCTCAGTGCCGCCAGCCTGCCGTCCCCCTCCCCTGGAAATCCTTTTCCTCAACAGCCTCTGAGAACCTGGCAGCATTCTTCTTCCCATGCCCTCACAGCCCCTGGGTACAGCTTGCAGGACGCTGAGAGGAGCAGGAAGGGTGAGGAGGATGAGGGACCTATTATACTCAGGAGGACACTGTCCTGGCCAGCCCCTATCCTAGGAGTAATGCACAGACATACGTCACGCTGGGTGTCCACTCCTTGCTTTGTTAGCATGTGGCCACAGACAGACACATGGGGGCTTGCCTAGCCCAGGCTGGAGGCTCTGTGGCTTTCTCATGTACGGTCATTTTGCCTGTCTCCCTGCGAGGAGCCTCCCGGTGCAAGCATCCACACAGTCCTAGAGAACACGGAGGAACTGGAGGCAGCAGCGTGAGCCTCAGCCCGGGCGACTCCTGTGAGGGACAGCACGCCCTGCTGTCTCCCTGAATGAGGAGCCCCCACTGTGCAGAGGCCAATGAGATACTTTCTCTCCTCTGACCAGGGAGGTGGAGAGCCTGAGGGGAGGGGAGGGGGAGCAGGGGCCCTGATGGTGGTGAAGCTCCCAAAGGAGCTTCCAGAGGTTACTCAGCTGCCCTTTACCAGCCCATGGCACATACATGTTCCAGCTACACTTTCCGCCCCTGGAGGTGTATTAGCAGGCATTGGAGCCACTTTAGTATGTTCTGGTATCATGGCAGATCCTGGTGCAACTGCCTAAAAAACAAGGAAGTGGGTCAGCGCCACATTTGAGTGTTGAGGGGATGCTTCTCGGAGCAGTGATTGTGTGAAACTTTTGTGTCTTTTGGCATCTGTACAGAGAGATAAGGCTAGCAAGTATGTTTATTATTTCCTTTGTGTTATTGGGAAGGTATGGTTACCAGCATTCAGAAATATTCAAGTTAATGAGTTATTTTTTGGGTGAAAACATTTTGTGATGAACTTCCTGGTCCATGGGACTGATATGTACCACATGTGTGATGTGCTTCATGGAACATGGGACTGATATGACCTGCTTGCAATTGGTACCCCATTTTTTCAAATAATAAAAACACTACCAACAAACAATTGATTCAGCATCCATTCCATTAATGAAAAAAACATGACATCACCAAAAAATTCCAAAGAAAAAATTATCCTAAAAAGGGCTAGGGGCAAATGAAACATGAATCATTGACTTAGACAAGTGGTAAGATGTTCTTTGCATGACTCTGAAGGCCAGAACTAGGACCCACCTAGGTGGAAATCTCAACCCAAGAGGGAGCTTTCTAAATACAGTAAGGTAAGGGTGAGCTTTCCTTTGGTACCTCACTTAGGTGTCTCATTTCATCTTTACAGCACCCCTAGGAGGAGGTAGTAATGATGGCCACTTTGTAGGTGAGGAGGCTAAAGCCCAGCAGTTGAGTAACTTGCCAAGACTACCCAGCTTGGTAAGCAGCCAGGACCGCCCAGCCCAACCCAGCCTTCCTGACACATTACTCCATTTCATGGGTATTGAATGGAGAGTTGGACTTACAGGATCTAGGTTTTCCAGAACAAGTTAAATGTTAATGTTTGCTCTCTTGTCAGTTGATACGTCTCTGATGACATCTTTTGTCATCCTCCTCCATTCACTCTACTGCCACCATCCTGATGCCTTACTCTTCTTCTCATACACCAAGTACCCTCCTGCCTCAGGACTTTTGCACTTGCTGTTTTTCTGCTTGCAAAGCTCCATGCCCACATATTCAGGGGCTGTTTCCTCAGCTTTCTCATGTCTTATCAGAGGTATCTTCCCAATTACCCTCAACCTCCTTACCCTGGTCTACTGTTTTTCTTGGCAGTCTTAACACCTGACATATATATTTGTTTCCTGTCAATCTTCCCAAGTAGAATAAAGGTTCCATAAGATCAGGGATATTGTTTAGTCCACTCTTCCAATCACAGTGTCTAGAACATTGTTACAGTGAAGGCACTCAGTAAATGAACGCTTGGAATCTAGTCATGGTAGCTAGAGGAACTTTTCCAATGCTAAGGTCCTGTGATGTTTCCGGTATATGTAGCACTGTGTTTGACACAGGTGCCTACAAAGAAGTATAAAGGGGGCCCCTGTCCACCAGGGTTTTATCAGGGCAAAGGAGAGGGCAGGGGTACACACAGGGTATTAGATAACCAGGGGCCAAACAGGAGCATAGGAGGAAGGAGCTCCAGGGTGAGGGGAGGTAAACCCGCCAGGCCAGGCATTCACTGTCCTGTCAGAAAGATTGGATTCCCAGACTCTTCTCTGCACTGCCGACCCAGGTACCAAGGCCAGAGGCACAGACAAGAATGGGACAATTTCCTTTGATGTTTTCATTTCTGTCCCCTTCTGAGAACCACTTAGCTGCAGGCTGGGGGTCAGAGGGGGCTCCATCTGCTGAAGATGCTAATCAGATTAATTCCAGCCCAGCCTTGCCTGCCCTGGCACACCAACTTGTAGGGCCAGAGCAACTGGAGGGCTCTCAGGGGCTGAGGGGGCTGTGGAGCCTGCTCTCCCTGTGGTACAGACAGTGGAACCAGGATTTGGAGAGACAGCTGGACGGGCTGACCTCACGGGACACGACTGGGAGCCGTGCCAACCGCAGGAGGTGACTCCGGGGACCCAGGGCTCCATCTCAGCACCCTCCCACCCGGTGAAATGCCCTCCCCCACTGCCGCTGCAAAATAACAAACGACTTCACGAGCTCATTCTTCCAGGGAAGAATAACAATTGTAAGGGCATGAAATGTGACAGAACACGAACCATCGTAGTGTGTGGCATCAGCCAGTTAAGCCTGTGAATCGCTCATTTGCTGCTGTAGAGGAGAGCTGTCTCCCTACCAGAGTCCCTCCGCCACCCTCGATTGTTTAAAGGGGGTGTCTTAGCTCACAAAGCACTTGCCTTTTAACTTGGGTCTATGGGCGGGGGCAGAGGCCTGCTTGATCTGCTCTTCCACCCTAAGGAGAGCTACACGAAGAGTAAGGGTGCATCCTGCTGCTGCCTGACACTTGTAGGGTCGGCAGAGCCCGAGGCTCCCACACCTCCATCACACGGTCGCCAGGCTCCCGACAGGGTCTGCCTTTTTAGTGGGACCCCAGATCAGGCCAGTGGCTCTGATCACCATTCACGTGAGCTCACGCTGTCCAACTCTTGTAAAGGCCTGGCTGGGCACCGGGGCTGGGGCGGGGGTGGGGGCTCCGCGGAGGGACAGCCCGAGGATGAATAGCCCAAGCTTTCTCGTGAAAGAGCCGAACAGCGCCCACCGTGCCTGTCGTTACAGAGACACAGGGGCACAGGAGGAGAGGGGTGGCCTGCCCCTCCGAGCCCACTCTGTTCATCCTGCCTAGTGCCAGCCCGGCATTCCCTCCAGCCCCCACTCGTCCCTTTAGTGTGGAATGAGCTTTAGCAAAGCGATCAAGTGAAGGCGTTTTTAAAAGAAAATTCATTTACCAAGAAGGCCTCTGGAGGAGTTGGTGGAATAGTCCTCCCCTGGATGGAAATAGTTGTGTAATGGCCTCCCCGGGGCTATTACTGCACTGACATTATAGCAGGATAATAAAGCCCAGAGGTGCGGATGCGTGCTGCCAGCCGGTTTCCACATCTGGATGAGGAAGCCTGCAAGGTTCGGCGTCAGGCGGCGCCTGCAGCTCCGACGGTGGCCACCGGAGGGCACTACTGCGCTCCTCTCCGCCGGATTAGAACCGGCGCCAGGGAAGCTGAGGGCTCTTAACTGAGGACTCCTGGCGAGAGGGAAAGAACCCTGCTCAGTTCTCTCCCTGTTCTCTGCACTCCTAACTGGATTTCTGTAAAATGGTTGCAAAGCACTGGAACGAAGGTAGGGTCGGAAGGAGGGGGGTAGTTCAAATCACTAAATCAGACACCATCATGTTAATGATTATTTTTAAAGCCCATGAAAAATGCTTTCAGATCACATCAGAATGACTGAGGCATCATTTGCCTTTCGGGGAAGTCTCCGAGGTGAGCTGGGGAACCCTGACCGCAAGCGCGGTGGTTCCCCTGGCTCCTCGCCCTCTCCCGCTCTACTCGGCTCGCTCCGCAGGGTTTGGCAGCACTTCTTTGTGGGCTTCCCTTTTCTCTCCTGGACTCTCCTACAACAGGCAGCAACTTGCTTGTCTTTGCATCCACAGGGCCTGGACTGTCAGCTGGCAGATAGCGGGCGGCAGTCATGTTAATTAGCTGAATTGGACTGCTATTCCCATCCTAATGTTGCTTATTCTGGGGGTGGGGGTGATGTATGTGCAAACGACACCAGCTACTTCCCACGGTAGGACGATCAAGTGGTCAGCCCTGCTGTCTGACCGTGAGACACCATTCTGAATTCAGAAACTACGGCCATGGGTCTCACAGACCAATGCACCCGTGCTCGATCATGTCTGAGATGGTCTACCCCCAATCTCAAAGCCTGTGAACCCCAGTACTTCTTAGAGGTGTTTCCTTAAGATATCCAGACTGGTCATAGACAGTGTGAACCACACTTTTATTTATTCAGAGTTTTGTTTTGTTTTCCCAAGAGCATCAAAGTTTTATAGGTACATACCCTTCCAAGTAAATACACGATAGCAAATGGCTTGGATGTTTGTTAGGAAAAACTCTCGGTAGTCCCTGGAGGACGAGTAAGGAAGGAGTGCTCCAGGGCAGGCCTTCTGTGCTCTGAGCTATGCTTTTTGCTTGCCGAAGGACCCTCTCCACTGTGTGCTGATGGCTCCGCTTGATGAAGCGGGAAGAGGTAGAGACTAGCCACAAGGTGGCAGGAGAGAACCGTGCTAGCCTCCCTAGCTCCATCTGAATCCACAAAAACCAGGGAACACCTAAGGGGGCTGGTTCCTGAGGGGCTGGGGAATGGAGGCAGGAACAGGGTGTCGAGACAGGTGGAGAGTGAACTGTCTCCCCTGCCAATCCCAGGGCAGGACAATAACTCTTTTCTTTACCTTTCAGGGCCCTTAAGCTAAAGGCCAGCTCAGTCCCTAGACGAGACTGAGACATTTGGCTTGGGGAATTCAGTATTCCCACATCTGTTGTTTTTGGAGATAAGGTAGAATTCACGAGGGGGCTGGCCTGGCCTGTGGCCCCTGGGAGGGGATGGACTGGGGAGGCCTGTGCAGGAAGGACTAGCAGCCCCCTCAGAAGGGCGACCTCAACTCCAGGTAGCAAGCAGCAGCCACTCATGGGGTCTCCTGCCTGAGGCTCAGGCTTCCTGACCCTGCTCACCTGAAGTCCTCTGAGTTCTGACACTCGGTTCTGGGCTCCATGGCTCTACTGGGTCACCACCAGGGCTGACTGAGGACACGAAGGGAGACACAGGGCTGGAGGCTCCCTCCTGCTCAATGACGGATGGCTAGGGGCTGCTGGGAAACGGGCTGCCTGCAGGGGTCTCCCACATCCCAGTAAGGGGCAGATGAGACCCTGTGCTCCAAATAACTGAGGTAACCCCAGCCCAGTACATATCGTACAATCGTCTGTCTGGGTGTTAACTGGCCACTTTCTGCTTTGACTAGAGCCATGAGGGACTGGATATATTCCACCCCTACCTCACTGGTCAGTCTGGGGGCAGGGTGAGGACCAGGACTAAGAGGGGGAGAAGGGAAGGGAGAAAGGAAAATACTCGCCTCAGAGACAGAGTGAGAACCTGGAGAGAATCTGGAGACAGTGAGACAACCCTTCATGACTTTTTAATATGAAGGGCAAAGGGAAAATGATTAATGTCAGTAAGGGAGAGGACTGTGTGTAGTGGAAGAAACACACAGACTAATTCCTCGAAGTGGGGAAGCAGAGTAACAGGAGATGGTCAGTAAGCCCAATGCGTTTTGTTTTCTGGAAGGGTGTGCAAGTTTGGATAGAGCAGAATAACTAAGATATGCTGAGGAGAGGCACGCCTGCCCTCCAGAGTCTTCCTCCTCACCAAAAATAAAACCAAACCCACTGCCGTGGAGTCAATTCCAACTCATAGACACCCTACAGGACAAGGTAAAACTGCCCCATGGGATTTCCCAGGCTATAAATCTTTTGGGAAGCAGACTTTCTCTTGCTGAGCGGCTGGGAGTCACAACCACTGACCTTTTGGTTAGCAGCCAAGTGCTTTAACCACTGCACCACCGGGGCTTCTCTTTCCTCCTCAAGTCCCCACTAAATAAGCATTTAACTATATGAAGAGTGTTCATTTAAGGGGCACCATGCCACTTGCCTGTCTGTGGACCCACAAGTCCTAAACCAGCCCTGATTCTTTCCTCCTCCCTTGAACACTGAGATGGGTTTCCTTCTCATCATTGACCTTTTATAGAACTCAGTGACCTCTAATGGCAGAGTATGTCCCCCTCTGCCAAGTGGCCCAGGGGTAAAGGAGGCTGCAGTTTGGCTGGCCTCTGTGTCCTCAGCCTCGCTTCGCTCCCTCCTCTCTGGGCGTGTGGTGGACGCCCATCCAGGCAGGTCCTCCTGCGGAGACCGGCAGCAGCACCTGCAGTGGCTGCTCCTCCTGCCGCAGGCTCCACAAGGAATTTATCTCATGCTACACTGTGGGCCCGTCTTGGCAGACCCTGAGGGTTCAGTGCTGTGCAGGTGTCTGCAGGCCATCCATCTGTCCCCTCCGATCTCCCTCATACAGCCACCCAGACCTCTCTGGAAAGCAGCAGTGTTGGCACGGATCTACGCTAAGACTCTGTCGGTCTCATTGTCTCCAGAAAAGCTTTCCTCCACCCTCCCTCCTGTCTCTTTTCCTACCCCTCCTTCAGGCAGTTGCCTTGCCAATTTCATGCCAGCTCCACTAGGGGGAGCTGGTCTACAATTACAAAACTGTCCAAGGTTGGGTGGGGGGACTAGTGTACACTGAGCTTTTACTTTGTGCTAGGAGTTTCTCTTATGCTATCATACTAATTACTCACTCACAAAACCATTGTACAAGGTAGATATTATTAACTCTTATTAAATGTAGAAATTGAAGGTCAAGACGTTTGAGTAATTGGTCCAATCCCAAATAGCTACTGAATGCTGGCGCTGGAGATACTGTCAGGACATGTGTTCAAAAAAAGGAGAGAAGGAGCTCTATCCTAAGAGAGACTGTGGGTGGAGAAATGAACTGTGACAAAGGGAGCATCACACAGAGCTCCTTAGTTAAACATGGAGTAAAAACTGTTGATGGGAAGGGAAGAGAAAAAAAAAAGAAGAAAGGAGGAAGAGAATCTCAGGCCTATACTTCTGCAGTTCTTCCTTAGTTGCCATTGAGTTAGCATGGCGATCCCGTGTACAACAGAATGAAACACTGTCTGGTCCTGTGCCAACTTCACCATCGTTGGTATGTTCAAGTACATTGTTGCAGCCACTGTGTATTTTGAGTGTCTTTTATCTTCCAGCACTATAGAGGACAATATTCTATAGTGATCCACAGGGTTTTTACTGGCCAATTTTCAGAAGTAAATTGCCAGGGCTTTCTTCCTAGTCTCCTAGTTTGGAAGCTCTGCTGAAACCTGTCCACAATGGCCAATTCTTTACAATCTCAGAGTTTCCCTTGTCCTTCTATGCTGGGCCTCAGCGTTCTCCCCCAGCGTTTACTCTGACCCACCCTGCAGCCGGGCTGTGACAGGCATCTTTCTGACATGTAAACCTCTAGTTGATTACACAGCACTAGACAGATAGACAGCTGTCATCAAGTCAACTCCAAGTCATGGCAATCCCATGCAAAACAGAACAAAATGTTCCCTGGTCCTTCATCATCCTCACAATTTCCAGAATGTTTGATCACATTGTTTCAGCTGTTGTGCCAATTCATCTTACCGAGGGTCTCCCTCGTTGGCACTCTACTTCACTGAACATGACATCCACCTCCAGCGATTGATCCCTCCTAATTATGTATCCAAAGCAAGTGAAGGGAACAAAGTTGTGTTGTAATCCATAAAGTTTTCATTGGCTAATTTTCAGAAGTTGATTATCAAGCATTTCTTCCTAGGTTATCTTAGTCTGGAAGCTCTGCTGAAACCTGTCCACCAAGGGTGACATTGCTGCTATTTGAAATACTGGTGGTATAGCTTCCAGCATCACACAAATAAGAAGGCCCCCACAGTAAGACAAACTGACAGGCAGGTGATACACAATACTGCGGCTGTGGTTGTTGTTAGGTGCCATTGACTCGGTTCTGAGTCACAGGAACCCTGTATACAACAGAATGAAACACCGCCGGGTCCTGCGCCATCCTCACAATCGTTGTTGTGCTAAAGCCCATTGTTGCAGTCACTGTGTCAATCCATCTCCCTGAGGGTCTTCCTCTTTTTCACTGACCCTCTACCTTACCAAGCATGATGACCTTCTCCAGGGAGTGGGCCTTCCTAATTACACATCCAAAGTACATGAGACGAAGTCTCACCATCCTCACTTCCAAGGAGCACTCTGGCTGTACTTTTCCCAAGACAGATGTGTTCGTTCTTCTGGCAGTCCACGGTATATTCAGTATTCTTCTCCAACATCATAATTCAAAGACGTCAACTCTTCTTCGGTCTTCCTTATTCATTGTCGCATGTATATGAGGTGATTGAACATACCATGGATTGGGTCTGGTGCACCTTAGTCCTCAAAGTGATATATTTTCAACACTTCAAAGAGCTCTTTTACAGTAGCTTTGCCCCTTGCGATACGTCATTTGGTTTCTTGACCACTGCTTCCATGAGCATTGATTATGTATCCAAGTAAAATGAAATCCTTGACAATTTCTATATTTTCTCCATTTGTCGTGATATTGTTTATCAGTCCATTTGTGAGGATTTTTGTTTTCTTTGTGTGGAGGTGTAATCCGTACTGAAGGCTGTAGTCCTTGATCTTCATCAGTAAGTGCTTCAAGTCCTCTTCACTATCAGCAAGCAAGGTTGTATCATCTGCATATTGCAGGTTGTTAATGAGGCTTCTTCCAATCCTGATGCCCTGTTCTTCTTCATATAGTCCAGCTTCTTGGATTATTTGCTCAGCATACAGATTGAATAAGTATGATGAAGGGATATAACCCTGACTCACACCTGTCCTGGTTTTAAACCATGCAGTATCCCCTTGTTCTGTTCAAAAGACTGCCTCTTGGTCTATGCACAGGCTCTGCATGAGCACAATGAAGTGTTCTGGAATGTCCGTTCCTTTGCAATGTTATCTATAATTTATGATTCACACAGTTGAATGCCTTTGCATAGTCGATAAAACACTGGTAAACATCTTTCTGCTATTCTCTGTTTTCATCTAAGATCCATCTGACATCAGCAGTGATATTCCTTATTCCACGTCCTCTTCTGAATCCGGCTTGAATTTCTGACTGTTCCCTGTTGATGTACTGCTGCAACTGTTTTTGAATATCTTCAACAAAGTGTTACTTGAGTGTGATATTAATGATATTGGTAGATAATTTCTGCATTTTTTTGGATTGACTTTCTTTGGAATGGGCACAAATATGGATCTCTTCCAGTCAATTGGCCAGGTAGCTGTCTTCCAAATTTCTTGACACAGACAAGTGAGCACCTCCAGGGCTGCATCTGTTTGTTGAAGCATTTCACTTAGTGTTCTTTCAATTTCTGGAGCCTAGTTTTTCACCAATGCCTTCAGTGAAACTTGGACTTCTTCCTTCTGTACCATCAGTTCTTGATCATATGCTACCTCCTGAAATGGTTGAACGTTGACCAATTCTTTTTGATACGGTGGCTCTGTGTATTCCTTCCATCTGGTTTTAGTGCTTCCTATGTCATTCAAGATTTTGCCCATAGAATTCCTCAATATTGCAACTCGAGGCTTGAATTTTTTCTTCAGTTCTTCCAGCTTGAGAAATGCTGAGCATGTTCTTCCCTTTTGGTTTTCTAACTCCAGGTCTTTGCACATTTCATTATAATACTTTACTTGGTCTTCTTGAGCTGTCCTTTGAAATATTTCTGTTCAGCTCTTTTATTTCATCAGTTCTTCCTTTCCCTTTAGCTACTTACATTCAAGAGCAAGTTTCAGGGTCTCTTCTGACATCCATTTTGTCTTTTCTTTGTTTCCTGTCTTTTAATTGACCTTTTGCTTTCTTCATTTATGATGTCCTTCAACAATTTGTGTGGTCTTTGGTCATTAGTGTTCAATGCATCAAATCTATTCTTGAGATTGTCTGCAAACTCAACTGGGATATACACAATATTAGCTTACCTTAAAAAAAAAAAAAAAGCACAAAGGAAGAAAAAGAAAAACAGAGTAAGAGAGAGCCTGTTATGGTGTCTGGGTGAGGAAATGGAACATGTGAGACTCTTTCTAAGCTGAGCTTTGATGTGGCATCAGGGCTGAAGGTACTTTCCTGAGTGTCATAGAGGAAGTCAGAGAAATGCAGAGGACTAGGCAGGAAGCAAAGATGAGACATTGAGGACCAAGTTGTGCCTGACTCAAGCCATGGTATTTTCAGTCTCCTCATATGCATGCAAAAGCTGGACAATGAATAAGGAAGACTGAAAAAGAATTGATGCCTTTGAATTATGCTGTTGGCAAAGAATGTTTAATATACCATGGACTTCCAGAAGAAAGAACAAATTTGTCTTGGAAGAAGTCCAGGCAGAATGCTTCTTAGAAGGGAGGATAGCGAGACTTCATCTTACATACTTTGGACATGTTATTAGGAGGGACCAGTCTCTAGAGACGGGCATCATGCTTGGTAAAATAGAGGGTCAGCAAAAAAGAGGAAGAGCCTCAAGGAGATAGACTGACACAATGGCTGCAACAATGGTCTCAAACGTAGCAACGATTGTGAGGATAGCACAGGACCGGGCAGTGTTTAGTTCTGTTTTACATAGGGTCACTATGAGTTGGAACTGACTCAACGGCCCCTAAGACCAACAGGCAGGAAGCCAAGAAACCAGATCACCTAGATCTCAGTGCGACTCTATCAGGGTTAAAGACACTGAGAACCCATTCATAGGACAGAAAGGGTTAATGGGGAAAGTTGATTAAGGTTTAGTGATTCCAGGAAGGAATCAAAGAACAAATGTCACTGAGCATTCTGGTTGGTTTTAGATGATTCAGCCAAGAAATAGCATGGCAGGTCATTAAATGAATTTAGTTGGGATTCTGGGTTTTTATACTGTGGCTAATTAATCGAGGTAAGTATTTATAATGGTAATGGCAGAGCCAAGACAAATCATTATAAGGCAAAGTCAGGGTGGCCTGGGAATGGGATGGGGGTGGAGGCAGGGACTGGGGACTGGGCACTGGGCCTGACAGCTAGCCCAGCATGTCTTGAGAGTTGAGGGTCAGGCCGAGGTGGCCAGAGGAGCGGAGGAATGGTCTCAGAGCTCAGGGTCAGCTATCCCAGCAGGGTGACAGGGAGTGGGACATGGCTGGTTCAAGGAATTGCTTTCCTGTCCTGAGTCTTTCTGTCTCAGTGAGGGATGGAGTAAAATCTCCAGCTGAAAAAATGTCACCTTCACCCTGACACTGAAGCCAAAGCATTTACAAATCTGCCTGTCACAGTGACAGGCTGATAGATAGCATCCAGAGCTGGGACTGAGTTAAATCGCCACTATACATCTTGCAGAAAGTTTTGGCTCTGAAGATTTCTATCATGGAGACAGGTAAAGGAATGGGGGTGTGGCTTCCAAACAGGAAGGGGAAGGAGGCGCTCCTGCTTCCCGGGAACTCACGCAGCAGCGGGTTATCTATTACCTTAGGGGAAGGTGACAGGAGAAAATTATCCAGCACCAGCCCCATCTGTTGCTGAGCACCATTTATTTCACCTTCACTAATTCACTTGATTGGTTTGTCATTTTTCGGTTGTCTCTGTGTCGCTGCCCAAACCCAACATATATATGTCCCAGTGCTCCTAGCCGCTGCCTGGGCATTGTGGCTGTGGAAGCAAAGGCTTGGGTGCCTTCTCAGTGAGCTGCAGGCATTCTCTCTCCTCTTCACGGTCAGTTCCTCCATAATTGATCAGGAACTAGAGGCAAGGGAGGAGGAGCGGGATTGCTTCCACAGCCTGGGTGCCTGCACAGCACATGTCAGTGGTGGCGTTAGTCTCCTGGGACCTGGCTCTGTCAGAGAGAGGTAGCCAGGCGTTAATTAGGGACAGTAGACTTCTGTCCCGGCAAGAGCGCTGGGATAGGGGACACCAAACCTGGGTACAAGCCCTGGCTCTCGAATTATGCTCAGGTCCTCGGCCATCAATCTCTCTCAACCTCAGTTCTCAGCTGTGATACAGATCTCAGTCGTGCTCTGCCCCCACCACCCGGGCTGTTGCAAAGATTAAGGAAGATAGTAGAGGTGGAAGCTCACTGAATAATGCAGAGGCCTATTAAATGAGAAAGAGAATTTAAAGCACTTAATAAGGTCTTGCACATAATAAATGCTCGATGATTGCATTATTATTAGTACACTAATGTAAGTAATTGTGATGATTATTTGCCCTGGCAGCATCTACAATTTTTCAGCCCCAAGCTGACACAATTTGTCATTCGGCATTTGCTGAGCAAGGCCTGTGTGCCAAGCACTGTGCTCTGTCCTAGAGCTATGGAGATTTAACACATCCAAAAAAAAAAATATGCAGACCCTGGGTCTGGGGGCACAGTCTGGTGGGGAGTCCAGAGTTCTGAGCAGGGGGCTTAGATAAGCTTCTGACTTGGACTGTGGGAGGGAGTTGCCAGAGAGGGTCCCAACTGAGAAAGTGGCATCCTTCGAGCTGGGCTTTGAAGGGGTGACCCAGGAGAGTGTGGGCAGGGCGGGAGGGGGGATTCAAGGTGGTAATGTGCCCAGTGGGCCTGGGCTTTCAGGGGCAGTAAGCGTCACTGAGGAAGGGGCTCGCAAGGACGCAGAAGAAGTGTGCTGTTTGCCATGCCAAGGATCCTAAGTTTCCCTGGAGGGCGGGGAAAACCATCAAAGGCTTTTAAACAAAGGCGTGAGAGGATCAGATTTTCCCAGAAGAGTGCTCTGGGTTGGTTGAGGCATAGATGGAGATGAAAGGTCACTAGGCTGGTAATACAGAAATACAGAATCCATGAAGGCACAGACTGACTTGGGAGAGGTACAAAGCAAACACGACAATGCACTCCACTGGACTCTCTCACGTCTGAGAAGGTGTTCTCCAAGTACCGATCGGGGAGGGGCCTGGGGACCTGAGATGGGATGAACCCCAGCAGAGAGGGGCAGGGGGTCAGGAAGAACTGTGAAATTGCGGGCTGCTGCCGCCAGGGGGCAGTGCAGGAGGGCTAAGATGCAGGCGGCACTCATTCTGCTGGTTCCACCTCTGGGAGTGGGGACTGGGAAAGCAGGCCACATCTGCTAGAGGCACTACCGAAGAATGTATTGTCCGGAACATTCGCAACGTAAAAGCTTCCGGGGCACTATCAGGTCAAGAATTTTAGTTCCTAAAAAAAAAAAAGATCTCTGTGACCCCGATGACAAAAAAAATGTGCTCGGTGTGAATGAAGTATCCAGGGCGTGCTGACCACGCTCCTGGCAGGACACCTTGGTCCGTGGGTACACCTCTGGTTTAGAGCTTGTTGTATGATGGTCGCCCGCCTATCAGTTCCCCCAAAATGAAGCTAAAGATTGAACTGGGTTAGCCCAGGAAGGCTTCCTGAGACATTTTAAGCTGTGAGTATAATAGCAACCCTTCATGTCCAAATGTGTTTTCCTATACATTCTACCACCTACCAGCCGCCTCCAAGTCAGTCCTGACTCTTGACAACCCCATGTGCGTTAGAGCAGAACTGTGCCCTCCACAGGCTGATTTTTCAGAGGTAATCACCAGCCTTTCTTCTGAGGCATTTCCAGCTGTATTGAACCACCAGCCTTCAGGTTGGCAGGCGAGCACATCAACTGCACCACGCAGGGACTCCACACAGTAATACTTTACAAATACAGTTCTGAGAGGTGAAATGATTCACCAGGAAATGGGGGACTGAGGTTTTGACTCAAGAACCCAGGTTCTTTCCACCATATCGCACCAAATCCTCTCAACCTCCTTTGTCCTTTGAAAGAGGGTATTTTCCATGCCATTGATGGCCAGTCTGTGGATAGTGAGTTTCTTATGGAGCCCCATCTGCACATCTATGGTGTGGACTCTGGGGGCTGTGCAACAGGTCAAGTTGGAAGACCCAAAATGCTTATGCATGTACTGCCGTGGAGGTGCTTTACACTGACCTTTTGCAGTTAATCCTCACAGATCCCATGCTTAGGATTATGCTCCTAATTTTCAAATGAGGAAACAGAGAGGCTAAATTTCCCAAAGCAACACAGCTAGTGCCCCCAGAGCCAGGACGCAAACCTGGGTCTGTGTAAGGCCACAGCTGAGCTCTCTGTGCCATGCTCGCCCTGGGAGGACACCAGAGCTGAAGTCTGTACACCCACTTGGATGAGGGGCTAACGTTCATGGAGGAAGGTTGAATTTGTGGCCTAGAAAAGTGTGAGTCTAATTAACATTCCAATAAATCAGTTCCCAACAGAAAGTGATGTTGATACAATCAACCTGTGATGATGCCCTAGCAGCCCAGCCCAATCCCAGGCCTAACAGTCAGCTGGTCCCTATGGGAAGTGGGGGGAGCTTAATTCTATTTGGGACAAAAAGAGTGGTTATCCTCAGAGGGAACAAAGTTCATCCGCTTCATGAGCGTCAGGAGCCCGTCATCACCGTGAAGACTGGGAGAGGAACAATCCAACGCAGCACCTATCCAGGAGAGGGTTATGGGGCCACTAGGCAAGAGGAGCACAACACAAGTCCAGAAAAATGGCATTGGCGACACAGCAGCTGAAGCTGAATGCCCCTAACTGGTTTAGTGTGGGAGTCTTGGTGTTGCCTGGGGTTAATGTTGCCTGGGAAATATGGATTCCACAAGCACAGCTACCTGCTAGGCTCTAAGGAGGAGAGCACACAAGTTATACGGGCTCAGACCACATAACACTGGGCTTCTGTTTTGTTTATGGGCACTGGATTATTTCCTGTTTACCACTCTTCCTCTGTCTTCTTGTCCTCTTTTCTTTCCTTTAGAGTTAGATCCATAGCTGAAGACCCTGGCCCTGTTACCTAACTTCTCTGAATCTCATTCTCACATGTGATAAATGAGCACGATAATACTCCCCTCATCCAGTTCCTATGAGAATTGGTATATGTAATTGTAATTAGCTCAGGGACAGCATATATTAAGGCTAAATAAATATTTGTTTTCTCTCTTCCTGCACCGTCCTGTCTCAAACACATGCAGTGGTGCACTCACACCCAGGGCAAACCACAAACCTCGTCAATAAATCTGTGCTAAGCCAGAGTTAACTTAGGAAATGAACATGGTGCACAGGCTTTTAGAGAACTGACATTCCTCAGAGTATGGAGAACAATAATAATAAATCTTAAGGAATGTCACCTTGCCCCTGGCACTGAAGACAAGAACCTGAAAACATTAGAGAAATAGCCTTGAGTGTGCAGAGAAAGCTCAGGGAGGGGTTTGTTCCCAGCACGAAGGTGCTGTTTCTGTTAAAGGGAGCAAGCCAGGGGCTAGGTGGACTTGCCATATGTTAATTTGGGCTTTATACTTATTAATTTCTCAGTCTCATGTCAGGATAAGGATACTAGGTCAGAGGGCAGCAGATGTGATATGCACAGAGATCACGGTCATTGAATTTTTAGAATGAACTAAAAAATGCAGATGCTCAGAACAGAGCCACTCAAACTACACTTCTCAGAGACTCTTACAGGCTGCTGATGGGGCAGCAATTTAGAGAGTTTTTCTGAGTCTACTCCTACAGCCTCATGTAGAGTACTTCACTTTTGATTGTTTTCAATATTGGTTGATTATTCTCAATACTTAGGTCCTTAAGTAATTTTTGAAAATTATGAGTCATCCATTATCTCTTCAAATATTATTTCTTAGCTCTCTCTCTCTGGAGCTCCTATTAGGCATGTATTGGGTCCTCTCACTTATAACTGCTGTTTTGTTTTTTCCATTTCTATATTTCTGGATGATTTCCTCAGATTTATCTTCCATTTCAGTAATTTTATCTTCTATTTTAATGTTTAACCCTTCATTGAGATTTCTCAGTTTCCACTGCTAAAACAAAAATCTTATTAAGCCAGTAATAGAAATTGATTGAAGTTTATTTAATATACGCTTTGTAAATCAGGTTAACGTTTTGACTAGTAAATCAAAAATGTTCCAAAGATGAAAAGAACTTTGAAAAATTCTTATACCCCATCCTATTGACATTGCCATGGAAAAGGGCTGGGGAACAGTGTTTACATAATAACAATTTATCCTAAAACACAGCTTCTAGTCCTATTTCTTGCAACTGATTATACATAGATAATTTTTCAAAAGAGTCCCATGTCTAAGGCAAAATTGTTTTCACCAAGCTGCTTACTAGGCTATTGTTTAATTCAAAGATGACTTTAGGAAACCAGTTTTCTGAAGGCTCAAAGTTCAAAGGACATCTAAGGACAATGGACTGGGTGGGTTACTCCAACCTCCACAGACTCCAGAAATCTGAATTCCAGGAGAATTTAATTTGTTTCTCACCGTGACCATATTTTTTATTTCCCAAAGCTCTATATTTTAAGGTTCAATTTTTCATGTCTTTTAATTTCAGATGTGTTTGATTTCTGCTTTTTAAATTATTTAAGCTGAATTATTCCATAGCCTCTATTTGGTTATTTGAGTACTTGAAGTTCTTAGGGACCTAAAAGGTCATGGTTTCTGACTCCAGCTTATGCTTTGTTGTTTCCTCATATGTTTGGTAATTTGGGATTATGAGAGCATTTTCAGCAGGAAGATGTGGAAATATTATGTGGCCGGGGATGAAGGTATGCTCCTCACAGAGCCGGGGATGAAGGTATGCTCCTCACAGAGCAGTTCTCTGTTTGCCTCTGTCTGGGGCCCCAGATGTAAATCAGCACAGGAGGTGTAAGCCTGAACCCAAATCTGCTTGTGGCATGAATTCCTCAAGAAGCTATGGCTGTTCCATCCACAACCCAGGCCAGACAGATAAGGTTCCCCTTGCTGTCCCCCAAGTTAATGAGAGGATTTTAGATATATTTTTTTCTAATACAACATTTAGTAGCTTCCTAGGATTCCAACTTTATACGGAAGTCTCATTCAGTTCCTAACCTCAATCTCCAGGTTTAGTTAAAACCTGGCACCTAGGTTACAGCACCAGAATTTGTACTCTCTACCCCTAGCCTCAGGCAGCTGAAAGCCCAGCTCATACACCCACTTTTATCTTAAATACCTTCCTTGTTTTTGATCCTTAGAGAATTCACTTATTTTCTTGTAATCATCATCATCATTAGCAACATCATCATCACGGTTAAAATTAATTGAGTCCTTGTGATATGTGTAAGCTCTGCTCTAACTGCTCATATCAGCACTATGAGGCAGATGGTATAATTATCCCCATTTTACAGATGATGAAATTGTGATTTCCTTTAAAGAACAGGCACTCTCATTTGAGGAAAAAAGATAAGGCCAAAAGATCTAGTTAATAATTTCATAGAAGAAGAATCAGCTTAATAAAGGTAAATGGTTTTCTAAAGTTCAAGTAGCTAGTTCATGTCAGAGTCAGAACCAGCAACCCATTTTCTTACTCTCAGCCTGGTGCCAGGTTTCCCTGCTTTATGAAGTTCTATTTATTTCTTACACTGCAGTCTAGATGGGTTTTACTGAGGGGGATATGAGGGAAAGGCAATGGCATCCTTTTCATAAAGGGTAAGAGGTGGCTTGTTTCAGATCTCAGTATTGCTGCTGATCCTTCTAACCTACCTTGGTACTTGGAAGGTATCAAAAGGGATTGTATTAGCTGAACATAAAATTATTATAAGAGGGTGGCTGTTAAATTTTGTCTTCCAAGGAGGGCATTTCTTGCAAATAAAGATTAAGTCCCTCAGTTCATGTGTAAAAACCAGTTGTTGTTAAGTCAGCTCTAACTCACAGTGACCCCATGTGTGTAGAGTAGAACTGTGCTCCATAGTGTTTTCAATGGCTGATTTTTTGGAAATAGATCACTAGGGTTTTCTTCTGAGTGTCTCTGAGTGGACTCTAACCTCCAACCTTTTGGTTAGCAGCCAAGTGCTTTAATCATTTGCACCATTCAGGGACTCCAGGTCGATGTATACTCCCTCCCTTAATGTGAGTTGTTTTTCTGGGGAAAAAAATCTAGCTGCTGAAGTGTGGAAGACAACTAAACAGCCTCTACATTATGCTTTCAAATTATATTTCTATTTCTTTACAGTATTACAGTTAAAAATTTATAGCAACAGAGAAACGTAGGACTTATCTTTCTGCTGCCTTTTAATCCTGAAGGCTTCCCTGTCTTCATTCAGGAAGTTGACTGGATATGGGAGTCAAAGTAGGGCAAGCCAGAAAGGGTAGCACTCAGAGTCCAGCTGTCTTTCAAGTCTGATGGGTCATATAAGTTAGGAAGGGGCAGGAAGAGGCCTGGAATAGGCAGCCTTCTGAGCTAAGAAGCCAAAGAATCAGACCTGGTGACCAGTGACCTCCCAATCCCGGGAGGAAACTGTCATCTCTCTCTCCTGCTTTATAAGGGCTGCTGAACTCATGGGATCTGGGCCCCCATATCCCAACTACAGTCAGTAAGAGTTGAGAGCCCATGAGTAACCTTACCCCTTCCTTGGGCAAGGGAAGAATGCCAGGAAGGTCATGCAATGCTTTCAGTGTCCCTGCTTGTGCAACATTGTCTGCATCCCTACCTCCACCAATTCCGGTCTCATCGCCTGCATTGCTTGTTTCCTTCTGAGTCATACATCTCTGCTCCAAACAAACTACCCAAGTTTAACTTCCTGCCTTCCTGAATTGCCAAGATGCTTGCCACCTGAGGTGTTTTTTTCTTTTCTTTTGGCATCATTTCTGACATTGGTTACCATCCAAGGAATTTTCTTTCTTGATCAGAAGCTCAATGTTTTATTGTAAATATAAGGACATTTTCCCCTTTTGTTGAAACTTTAGAAATCTTCTGTTGACCAGCCTTTATCCAATACCTCAAAGACATTTTACATGTCTATTAAGATGCTTGCTTGCTTCCTGAGGATCTCTTCTCATTCTACCCTTTCCCCTTAAAAGACTTCCTTGTCTCTCGATGTTCAGTTATCATCTGTAAATTCAGAAGTCTTGATTTTGTATCTCTAGCCAAGATCCCTCTTCTTAGCTCCATTTTACCCAATTACTTACTGGGGCATACTAATCTCCTTAGCTCCCCCAGGACCTAGTTTCTCACTGGCTCATAATAAAAGCAAACATTTATGTAGTACTTACTATGCATCAGGTACCATTTAAGCAATTTACACGTATTAACTCATTTAATCCTCACAACAACCCTTTAAATCCCCTCAAACTCAGCATGCCCAAAACTGGTGTACCACCCATCCCCCTAAAATCTGTACCTCATCCGTCTATATTTTACCCTTCCTTAAATGACATCACCATCCATCAGGTTCTCAAACATGAAACCTAGAAATTACCCTGAATCTTTTCCCTTACCACTCAATCTTCAGTCATTAAGATTTGTTTTGTTTTGCTTTACTTTTTCAGTTGTTCCTAGGAGAACCAAGAAAACCAAACCCATTGCCATCAAGTTGATTCCAACTCATAGCCACCCTATAAGACATAGTAGAGCTGCCCCATCGAGTTTCCAAGGAGTGCCTGGTGGATTCAAACTGCTGACCTTTTAGTTATTAGCCATAGCTCTTAACTAAAACTCCACCAGGGTTTCCTTTTCCTAGGAGAGGTAGCATTATACAGTAGGTAGGGGCTTGGTCTTCGGAGTCAGGGTGCTTAGGTTTAAGTCCTGTTCTTCCACTTACTAGCTGTGAGTCCTTAGAGAATTTATTTAACCTCCAACAGCCTCAGCTTCATCATCTCTAAAATAGGACATTAACATTATCAATTTCATGGGGTTATTGTGAGAATTAAATGACTTTAAACATATAATGCATTGAGGACAGTGCTTGGAACATAATAAGTTCTCATTAAATAAAGTTTGGCTATGATTAACTACTGTTAAATATCTTCTGAATCTGTCCACTTCTCTCCATCATCACCACTCCTCCAAACCAGATCGCTGCCTTTGATGGCTCGGATGAACACAATGCCTCCTTCCCAGTTTCCCTGTTTTAAGTCTTTCTCCTTCTTGTCAATCTATTCTTCATACTGTAGCTAAAGTATTTTTTTTTAACACTAAATTATCTTGTCACTTTCCTGTTTAAAATCCCTTAACAATATCTCATTGCTTTTTAATTAAGTTCAACACCCTAACATGGCTTCAGGGCATGACCTGACCAGTGCCCACCTCCCGAATATTAACTCAGCCTTGCTTCTGCTCACTGATCAAGGATGGACTATGCTGACCCTCTTTCAGATTGTCAAAGGCCATACATTCTATCCTACTACTGAGCCTTTGCACATAAACTTTAATCAGCCTGAAAGTTCATCTTCCCTTACTTCCATCTATCCAGCGTCCTCTCAAAAGGTGCTTCCTTGGATTATGTTTCTCTGACCTGCCAAGTTGAGGTGGGTACCTCTAATATTTTATCCACACGTTTCCACTTTGTAATGTTCATCACATTTGCATTGTTTTGTCCATGAACCATCTCCCCATTCAATTATAAGTCACAAGATGGTAGAAACCATATCTTGAGCACCATATAGTAATGGTGCTATAGCCCATATACCAAATATAAACAATAGTGACTGGACATTGTAGGTGCTCAGTAAAATTTGTCTAATGTTATTTTTATTGTTTAGGAATACAGAGCTATCGGCTGTCTATCTATCTATCCATTCTCTCAGCTTTAATTGGAAAATGAAAGGGCTAAGGGAAATATTTTTTCATCTTTCCAAATTTCCAGTTGGTGGATGGTATATTACACTAAAAAGAACAAGGCAACTGGTGAGAGGCAGACTTGGGATCACATCCTTTTTCTGCCACCCACTATATGTGTGATTTGAGCAAGTTGGTTAATTCACTGAGTTAGAATGATTTCTTTATCTGTTGTTGTTGTTGGTAGTTGTCAAGTTGGCTCTGATTCATAGTGACCTTATATATGTCAGATGGAAATATTGCCTGGTCCTTTACTTTATCTGTAAAATGAAGATAATCCTACCCACTCATAGGGCCTTGGTGAGAATAAATAAGAAACCATATGTAAAGTCCCTAGTCTGATGCCTGGCCTTTGATGGGCAACAATAAATGTTATTTGTTTACTTCCCCAATCCTTGCAGTTTTATTCCCTTGTCTACTTCTAAGAAGAAAAGAGGGATTTATCAGAGCAGCAGCTGGCATGGTGGATGGGAAAGAAAGGCAGCAACTCAGCAGACTTGTCAGCATTGCCATTAACTGCAGCACCTAGAATCATGGGCAAGAATGGCGTGCATGACAGCCCCGTTTCTCTCATTTTTTCTTTTCTTTTTTTTTTTTTTTAAGGAGCTGAGTGTCTAGTCAGCTAGCAAGTCATGACTATAATTTAACTCTACACCATTGTTCAGTACTCAGATTTTGGAAAAAGTTTTTCTCCAGCTCTTCCTCTCTTTTTACGGCAAATAAACTTTGGGCTCTTCAAGGTTGAGCCCTTTTTTATTTCCTAATTTAATGGTGTGTCCAAAGGGCCCCAGACTAGAGAATCAGGGTCTAATCCAATGCAGGGAAGCCAAGGAAGGGGTGGGGGCAAGACAAGCTACATAATTTATGGGGCCCTTGTTCAAAATTAAGCATTTCAAAATGGGAACATCAGAGCTTTAAACTAAGGGCAGGGCCCTGTTCAGCATGGATCGCATGCCCATAAACTGTCCCTGGGTGGGGAAAACTCAGCTCCCCTTCCCACAGTCTCCCTGTTGCCTCCCTTGGATGCTCTTGAATAGCCCAAAGATTTCTTCCTCACCATGGCACGTTCTTCTCCCCTCCACCCAACTTTCAAACATTAAAATTTTCTTAAGAAGCTGTGCCCCTGCCACCAGTCCCTTATCTCACCTTCACCAGGAGTCACTCTCCTTTTTGAACCCCTGAGCCATCAGAGTTGGTTTCTCCGATGGCCTTAGTCCTTCTCTTTAAAAAGCAAAGACAATGATGGTAAAGATGATGCTGATGCTTAAAAGTCTACATTTAGTGAGAAAGTCAGCATTTGTTCATATTAAGGGCTTTTAACATAATTTTCCTATTTAATATTTAAAATCATCTGACCAGTAGTCACTGATGGCTCCACTTTATAGAGTAGTTTGCAGATTTAGAAAAATAAAGTACCTTGTCCAAGGTCATGTGCTGAGCAAGGGAGAGGGCCGGGAGGAGGAGAACCCACTCTGATCTCAGAGCAAGAAAGGGCTGTTTACAGAGTCTGAGGAATGTGTAGCAGGATGTAGTAGAAAAATAACAAAAAGCACAAACAAAAATGGAGAAACAAACTATATTTCTGATAGGAATATTGAATACTGTAAGATTTTGGTTTTTCCCAAGTAACTTTATAGTTTTAAGGTAATTCCAATTAAAACATTAATGACTTTGTTTCATTTTGTTGGAATAGCTTACAGTAGGGGAGAATAACTTTAATTTTTGGCCATAGCCAAGAAAACTTCAAAAGAGAAAATGAATGGAGAGTGGTAAGAATAGCCCTGCCGTATTTTAAGACATTACATAAAGCTACAATAATATAAACTGTATGTTTCTGGTGTAAGAATTAGTAGATTGATACATGTAACAGAATAAATTGTCCAGAAATGCTTTTATGAACTATAAAAATTATGTGTATAAGTAAGACATTCTTAGAAATTAGTTAGAAAGGAAAGTATATGCAGTAAGTGATGCTGCAACAATTGATTAACTAGTAGTGAAAAACCTATATAGAGCCCAACTCCAAAATAAATTATAGTCAGATTACTGAGCAGAAAGTAAAATACAAAACTGTTAAAACTAGATGTGAATATAAGTAAATACTCAGGGGATCCACGATGGTGAAAGTATGTCTATGCATAAAAACAGTGATATAAATAACAGAGAAAAGTCTGATGAATTGACAACATTAAAATTAAATTCTTATGTAGGTGAAACATCATAAAATATGAAAATAAATCATCAATGTGGATAGATATTTTTAACAATGGACAAATTGTTAATGTCTTTAATATATGAAGAACTCTCAAGTCAGTAAGAGAAATATGGATATTTCAGTAGTAAAATAGGAAAACAACATGAAGAGCTAGTTAAAAATATGTTAATGATCAAGAAACATACCAGAAACTTCAAATAACGTTTCATCAAAGAATTGAAACTAATAGAGCGGTAAGATCTGCCTCTTATTGCCTCACCAGTAGACAAAGATTAGCAAAATGTTAATACCACACCTCAGCAGCACCATCACAAGCTGGGTATTCTCAAATACTATTGTGGGAGATAGAAACTAAAAAACAATTCAGCTTAATGCAATGAAAGTATTAAATTACTTACACAATTTTGGCTGGTATTCCCATTTATAGTATTATATTCTAGGATGGTAAACAAACAAACAAAAATATCTAAATTAAAGATTTTTGTAAAAGGCTATTCATTGCAGTGTTCTATAAAATAATAAAATAGTGGAAATAACCTAAAATTCCAGCCTTAGGAGGATGATTTTATGCAGTAAATGTGATGCATATTTTGAACTTACCTAAAATTACATGTTTCATTAATTGATCAAAAATATATTGAGGGCCTTCTGTCTGTTAGAAACGGTTCAAAGGCCAGGGAATGCATTAATGAACCAACCAAACAAAATCTCTGCCAGTAGGAGTTTACATTTTTTGTGGGGAGAAAATAGACAAAAAACATCGCATAAACAAATTATAGCAGATGTTGGAAGGTATAAACTCTTAAGAAAAAGAGTCTAGCTGGGTAGGTGATGGGGAGTGGCAAGGAATAAGGTGATGGGATTGCAAGTTTAACTGGATTGTCACAGTCAGCCTCACCTGGAAGGTGACATCTCAATGAACACACAATTGAGTAAGCAGGTTAGGTATGTGTGCGAAGAGAAAAAGCACTCCACAGAGGGAAAGAAGCTACAAAGACTCTGAGACAGAAGCATGCCTGGTGTGGTCAATGAACAGCAAAGAGGCCTGTGTGACTGGTACTGAGTGAGCAACAGAAGGGTGGGAGGAGAGGGGAACAGAGAGGTAAGGTGGGGAAGAAGTGAGGAGAGGTGCAGATGTGAGTGTAGGATCTTGTAGGCCATTTACTTTTATGCTTTTACTCTAGATAAATCGCAAATCCATTGACAACTTTTGAACAGAGGAGTGACGTGAAATGACTTGTTTTTTAAAATGATCACTCTGGCTGCACAGTTGTTTATAAACTCCAGGATGCAAGATGACAGCAGGGGACTTGTTGGGAGACCATTCTGCAATGATCCAAGAAAGAAGTGATAATGAAAGCAGTAGAGATGGTAAGAAGTGACTAGTTTGAAGGTAAAGGCAACAGGATTTCTCAATGGATTGGTTGTCAGCTGTAAGCAAAATATGGGAGTCAAGGATGGCCTAAAGGTTTTTTGCTCTCACATTGGAGGGATGGAGTTACCATTCACAGAGCTGAGGAAGACTTTGGTTAGAGAAGACAGCAGTCAGTCTTGACATGTGAACTTTGAGGTGTCTGCTAGCTGTTCAGGTGTATATGAGTCTGCAGTTTAGGGCAAAAGTCTTGCGGGACCCACGCATTTTGGGAATCATCAGTATATAAACAGTATTTAAAGCCATAAGCCTGGATGAGGTGATAAAAAGTCATGACTATATATAAGAAGAAAAGAAGTCATTCAAGGCATGAGCCCTGGCGTGGTGATATTGAGAGTAAAGAAGAGCAACCAGAAAAAAAGGTGGACGGGGCAGTCTTTGCGATAGAAGGGAAACAAAACAAGAGTGTGGTGTCCTGTAGACTAAGGGAAGGAAGTGTGAGGTAGAAAAGAAAGGGTCAACAGTGTCAAGTATGATGAGGATTATCAATGTAGTGGTCATTGGTGACCTTGACAAGAACAATACCAGTGTGGTAGGGCAATACCTAATTGGAGTCAGTTGAAGAGAGACTGAGTGGACAGCTATTGGAGACAGAGAGTTTGAGGTCCTATCAAAGGCTAAGCCATGCACTGGAGCATAGATGCCATCCTCCTTCATTAATTCAAAGATAATTCCCAGCTCTTTCTCCTGTGTCATCAGCTTTCCCCTTTCTCCTGGATCACTCCCATCAGCATACAACTATTCTACAATTTTGCTCATCTGTTTTTGAAGACTACCTAATTAAATAGGAAAATGTGCACGATATCTTGTTAAATGAAGCACACAACACCAAGTAATATACTCAGTGTGATGCCACTATCCCCACCAGCAAAAGCCTCCCCAACCTTTTTATAGTCCTCATGGCTGGGGAAGGCAGGAATGGAAGGAGAGGAGGGCCATTTTCTCACAGTCTCCTTTGACTCCAATTTTTATCCATCTCCTTACTGGATTCTTGTTCTTGGTTCTGATTCTGGCAGTTATCATATTTCTGGCCTGACATCTACCCAAACACGGAATTCAGTCTCTTTTCCTTGATTTACCACTCTAGTGGTTCTCAGAGTGTGGTCCCAAGATCAGTAGCATCCACAGTGATGCTCAGGCCCTATCCCAGACTCACTGAATCAGAAACCCTGGGGGTGGGGTCCAGCAATCTCTGGCTATTCTGATCTACTATTCTAAAGCCTCAACAAATCCAAGGCTGTGGTACATAGAAAATCTTGCCATGAAGGCATTAGTAAATTGCCTAGAAGGATCACATCTCATGCCACACTGTAAAAAACTTAAAATGATCAATACACTTACATATAGATCCACTTATATATCCACACACATATATATACACCTATATATACACATACATATATTTTCATGTGCATATATAAATACATAAACATGTATATGTATGTACATATACACACAGCATATAGATAGAGAACATACATATATATATATAAGTAGTTACTCACAATAGATAGGATAATAGATTGCTTTTGTTTTCTTCTCTTCCTCCTTCTCCTCCATCTCTTCCATCTTCTGTGTCTTTTCCCTTTTTATTTCTTCTTCTTTCACTTACTTCTTGCATTTTCCAGATATTCTGCAGTGAGCGTATTTTACTTGTATGAGAGAAACAAGTGAAAAGGATAAGAACGAATGAATGAATAAATAAATTACAGAAGGCAGAAGGCAGGCAGGAAGGAAGAGAACTTGAAAGGAAGGTAAAGTGCGCCATTCAGCTTCTTTGAGGAACATGCAGTGGGATGTGCCTGCAGTGCAGGTCCATGGAGGGCCCTTGGGAATCTCTGCTGGTCAAGGGGTGGAGGTATAAGGCATGGCCTGTGGCTGTCTATGTCCCCAGGTATTTCATCCCATCCTCTGTAGCTGCTGCCAAGTGCCTCATTAGAACAGCTTAAGGCTAGGAATTTAGTCTTTCTTTGTGTGGAAAACAAGGATGGCGTGCTACACACTCAGTGTGTAATTATAAAGAGTGAAAATTTTTGGAGCAACAAAATAGAAAATAGTTAAATACATGTTCTAAATATAAACTACACAATGCCTTACAGAGCAAGTAAAAGAGAGAGAAAAGATTAACAATCCTGTTAAGCACTAAAGGGTATTGTCATTTAACTGTGTTCAGTTTCTAAACATTTCCTTTATTGTCCTCCTCCTGTCTGCATGGTTCACCCTAGTCTGTCTCAACTTAGCCTCAGCTATTAAGTGAAGTCCAAATGTTAAATGCCTCATTAACACTCCCTGCCACCAGGAGCAATCATGTCTCAACTGATTTTCTGAACTTTGCTAGGCCCAATTCTTTCTGTTTTTTGGAGAACTAGTCTCTGAAAAACCTTCCTCTCTTATGTATGTTTTCCTTTTCTCTTTCTTCCTACTAAACTGTGTTTTAAACAAGAGAGGTTCAGTGGTAAAATTCTCACCTTCCATGCAGGAGAATCAGGTTCAATTCCCAGACAATGCATCTCAAGTGCAGCCACCACCTGTCTGTCAGAGGAGGCTTGTGTGTTGCTATAATGCTGAACACATTTCAGCAGAGCTTCCAGACTATCATGGACTAGGCAGAAAGATCTACTTCTGAAAATCAGCCAGTGAAAACTCTATAGATCACGATTCATTCCCGTTGTGCATGGGGTTGCCATGAGATGGAGGTCAACTCCACGAAAGCTAACAACAGGTAACCATATTCTCTTCCTTTTTGTGTTCCAAATATTACTCAGGCAGCTCCCCTCCTCTTTGAGTCAATTTAATGTACCATGCCATAGAGTTAAAAAAATGCCACAGTTAGGAGTAGCACAGACATCAAGCACGTATATTTATACAGAGCCCTCCTTTGCTAGTCCACTCTGCCTTCACCTAAGCCGTCTAGCGCTGCCTTTGTTCTACAGAGACGTGGCTAACTGGCTAACCTCCAGAGCTTTCTCTAATTTCCAGGGTAAAGGTTTGACTGGGTGCTATTTCTCCTGATTTATGCTCGTTGACATTTATTAAGAACAGTCTCCTTAATTTTGCAAGCTAAAGCAGTCCTCGAATCACACTTGCTTAATAAGTGCTTTTGTTTTTTAAGTTCCTCATTCAAAACTTTATACACAAGTGGTTTTGTGACATTGGTTTCAATCCCCATGTTGTGACAGCACTCTCCCCCTTTCCCTTTCCTCCCCAGGTTCCCCATGTCCCGTGTCCATAAGTCCAGTTTTCCTGTCCCTTCCTGCCTCCTCGTCTTTGTCTTTGGGCAGATGTTGCCCATTTGGTCTCATATACTCGACTGAGCTAAGAAGCAGGTTCTTCATGTGTGTTATTGTTTGTTTTATACTCCTGTCTAATCTTTGGCTGAAAGGTGGACTTTGGGAGTGGCTTCATTTCTGAGTTAGCAGGGTGTCCGTGGGCCATAGTCTCTGTCAGACCTGTAAATCTGGTCTGTTTTTGTGAATTTGAATTTTGTCCTACATTTTTCTCCCACTCTGCCCAGGACCCTCTATTGTGATCCCTGTCAGAGTGGTCAGTGGTTGTAACCAGGCACCATCTAGTTCTTCCGGGCTCAGGATGATGGAGGTTATGGTTCATGTGGTCCATTAGTACTTTGAACTGATATTTTCCTTGTGTTTTTGGTTTTCTTCATTCTCTTTTGCTCTGGATGGGAATGGACCAATAGATGTATTTTAGATGGCCACTCACAAGCTTTTAAGACCCCAGAAACTGCTCACCAAATTAGGATGTACAAGATTTTCTTTATGAACTATGTTATGCCAATTAACCTAGATGTACCCCAAGACCATAATCCCCAGCCCTCAGCCCCAGTAACCGGTTCCCTCAAACTGTTAGGAAGCTTCTATGACTTTGCCTTGGTCAAGTTGTGCTGACTTCCCCTATATTGTGTGTTGTCTGTCCCTTCACTCAAGTTAACTTGCCTACTGTCTAGTTAGTGATTTCCCCTCCCACCCCTGCCCTCCTTCATTACCATCAAAGATTGTTTTTTTCTGTGTGTGAAACTTTTCTTGTTTTTGTTTTTTTTTTTTTTTATATAATAGCAGACTTTATTTGTCCTTTTGTGATTGGCTTATTTCACTCAGCGTAATGCCCTCCAGATTCATCCATGTTGTGAGACGTTTTGCAGATTCATCATTGTTCTTTATAGTTGCCTAGTATTGCACTGTGTGTATGTACCATAGTTTATTCATTCCTCTCTTGATGGGCATTTAGGTTGTTTCCATCTTTTTGTTATTGTGAATAATGCTGCAGAGACCATGGGTGTGCATATGTCCATTCATATGATGGCTCTTATTTCTCCAGGATATATTCCTAGGAGTGGGATTGCTGGATTATATGGTATTTCTATTTCTAGCTTTTAAAGGAGGGGCCATATCATTTTACACAGTGGTTGTACCATTTTACATTCTAACTAGCAGTACATAAGAGTTCCAATGTCCCCGTAACCTCTCCAAAATTTGTTATTTTCTGTTTTTTTGTTTGCTTTGGTAATGTTGGGGTGGGATGGTATCTCACTGTATTTTTTTATTTGCATTTCTCCAATGGCTAATGATCACAAGCATTTCCTCTATTAGTCACCTGAATGTCTTCTTTGGTGAAGGATTTGTTCATAATCCTTTGTCCATTTTTAAATTATTTATTCATTTTTAAAAATTTGTATCTCTTTTACTGTTAATGAAGTTGAACATTTTTTCATATGTTTATTGGTCATTTCTTCTGGGAATTATTTCTGCATTTCTAAACTGTACCTACTTTTGGAGAACAATAATTAAAAAAATGGAAGGAAGCCCATTTTTTTGGACTAAAATGGCAACTGAGAGATTTAGCTCCAAACGCAAGATTTCCCTGCTATTTATTTAATAGGTCTCAGCAAATCATTGTTGCATTAATGAATAAAATATAAATTTTACAGTAGAATAGTTGTTCACTGCATTCTCTTTGTTCATTGTAGACAAACATATCATATTAGCCACAAAGGATAGCAGCAGAGGTCCCAGTCACCTGGAGAATGACTTCCATAATGATCTCCCAGGATGCTCATATTAATTCATGTGTCTTCACATTAATTACAATGTTTATAACTTTCCAGTAGAGACCACTCATTTAAGTAGGATGGACCAGGAACCTGAGAGGGATGGGAGATGACATTTGTTGAGGTGATAACTTGTGACTTGGAAGCAAGTCTGGTCTCCAGTAGCTGTGGTTTTGCTTTCTGGGTGCATTCTTATATTTATTTTGGATTGAATGGTTCCATCAAGGAAATCCTTGGGTTACTGTATTTCTGAGCTGAGCTATTGGATGCTTTAGGAATTAATGTGCAACATTAAGTGAAACAGAGGTGGGAGCCACCCCTGGATACCAAGGATGACATTTTCCTAACCCAGAGGTTGAAAGACCTGGTCTGAGAAACATATGTTTAAGGGGATAGTAAATTAGTATATTTAGAATGGAGACTGTCCTGAAAATCCAAGACAAGAGTCTGCTTATGGCATCCCCACAAATCTGCAGCTGTGGTCAGTTCATATCAAGCTTTAAGCATGTTCTCTGTCTGAGGCTATGTGCTAGGGAACAAGAAGGCAAAGGCAATCACTGTGTAGAAGTAGCTCAGAGGGATGGGAAGAGGATAGGCTTATAGTCAGCGAGGTTCAAATCCTGAGTCTGCACGTTTCTAGCTGGCTGACCTTTGGCAGGCAAATTCAACTTTCTGTGCCTCTATTTTTCCTTCTGTGAAATGAGGATAATGATAGCATTTACCTTATAAGATTATTTACAGAATTGAGCTCCTGGCACACAATGTATGGTGGTTTTTAATATTTTTTAAATTTTTTATGATTTATTATAATTCTTATCTTTGAGTAGTACACAAGCTGTCAGTCTCCAAGAGAGATGCCATCAGGTCTGGATTTTGATTTTTTCATCTTTCCATTAGGCATCCTTCTCATATGTTGTTCAAGAACAGCTGTGAAGAATCTTTAGACTCATCCAGTGACATTCAAGACTGAATATAAGTTGCTAATCCCTAATGTAGATATATATGTACATGGCCCTTTAAAATCACTGTCTTTCCCTTTTATCTCCATGGAGATGGTTTAACCCTGCTAGGAGCCGCCATATCTGATAATCAACTGTGAAACGGGCTTGGGGACCAGGGAACTGGAGACCCAAATCAGTCTGAGCCTGAGTTCTACCACTTATCTGCCAAGTCATTTAGCTCATTGTACTCATCCTCATTCTCCAGTGAGGATATAATTTTCCTCCCTTCATAGCTATTTGTTTTTATATTTAAATATATTTTATTGTTGTAGTTTAAATGAAGTTTGCATTTCAAGTTAGTCTCCCATACAAAAATTTATACATACATTGTTATGTGACCCTAATTGCTCTCCCCATATTGCGACAGCCCACTCTCTTTTCCACCCCTGATTCCCTATGTCCATTCAGCCAGCTCCTAACCCTCTCTGCCTTCCCATCTCGCCTCCAGACACAAGCTGCCTATTTAGTCTCTTGAGCTAAGAGGCACACTCCTCATGAGTATCATTTTATGTCCCACAGTCCAGTCCAATCCGTGTCTAAAGAGTTGGCCTTGGAAATTGTTTTAGTTTGCGTCTCAGAGAGAATCCAGGGGCCATAGTTTCTGGGGCTCCTCCAGTCTCGGTCAGACCGTTAAGTCTGGTCTTCTTACTAGAATTTGAGTTCTGCACCACACCTTTCTCCTGCTCCACCAGGGACTCTCTGTTGTGTTCCCTGTCAGGGCGGTCATTGATGGTAGCTGGGCACCATCTAGTTCTTCTGGTCTCAGGCTGATTAACTCTCTGGTTTTTGAGGCCCTTTCTGTCTCTTGGGCTACTACTTTCCTTGTGTCTTTGGTGTTCTTCATTCTCCTTTACTCCAGGTGGTT
Organism: Trichechus manatus latirostris; assembly: GCF_000243295.1. Lineage (NCBI taxonomy): Eukaryota > Metazoa > Chordata > Mammalia > Sirenia > Trichechidae > Trichechus > Trichechus manatus. Next base: position 5,076,247 of record NW_004444000.1, on the reverse strand, counting down.
GGGACCAATTGATGCATCTTAGATGCCACTTGCAAGCTTTTAAGACCCCAGACGCCACTCACCAAGTAGGACGCAGAACATTTTCTTAATAAGCTTTATTGTGCCAATTGACCTAGATGTCCCCTGAAAGCATGGTCCCCAGACCCTACCCCTGATACTCTGTCTCTCGAAGTGTTTGATTGTATTCAGGAAACTTCTTAGCTTTGGTTTAGTCCAGTTGTGCTGACTTCCCCTGTATTGTGTGCTGTCTTTCCCTTCACCTAAGATAATTCTTATCTACTATCTAGTTAGTAAATAACCCTCCCTCTCCTCGCCCTCATAACTGTTAAAGAATGTTTTCTTCTGTGTTTAAACCTTTTCTTGAGTTCTTATAATAGTGGTCTTATACAATATTTGTCCTTCTGTGACTGACTAAATTCACTCAGCATAATGAGTTCCAGCTTCCTCCAAGTTATAAGATGTTTCACGGCTTTATCATTGTTCTTTATCGTATTCCATTGTGTGGATATACCATAATTTGTTTATCCATTCGTCCATTGATGAGCATCTAGATTGTTTCCATCTTCTTCCTATTGTGAACAGCGGTACAATGAACATGGGTGTGCATATATCTATTCATATAATGGCTCTTATTTCTCTAGGATATATTCCAAGGAGCGGGATAGCTGGATTGTATGGTACTTCTATTTCTAGCTTTTTAAGGAAGCACCAAATCGATTTCCAAAGTGGTTGTACCATTTTACAATCCCACCAACAGTGTATAAGTGTTCCAATGTCCCCACAACCGCTCCAGCATTTATTATTTTGTGTTTTTTGGATTAGTGCTAGCCTTGTTGGGGTGAGATGGTATCTCATTGTAGTTTTGATCTGCATTTCTCTGATGGCTAATGATCATGAGCATTTCTTCATGTGTCTATTAGCCACCTGAATATCTTCTTTGACGAAGTGCCTGTTCATATTATTTGCCCATTTTTTAATTGGGTTATTTGTCTTTTTGTTGTTGAGGTTTTCCTTTGCCCATTTTTTTAATTGGATTTTTTGTCTTTTGGTTGTTGAGATATTGAACTATTCTGTAGACTTTAGAGATTAGACCCTTGTCAGATATGTTGTAGCCAAAAATTATCATCTTTTTACTCTTTTGATGAAGTCTGTTGATGAGCATAAGTGTTTAATTTTTAGGAGGTCCCACTTATCTAGTTCATCTTCTGGTGTGTGTGCATTTTTAATGATATTTAGTATTCCATTTATGCCATATATTAGGACCTCTAGCATTGTTCCTATTTTTTCTTCCAAGATCTTTATCATTTGAGGTGTTATATTTAAGTTGATACATTTTTAGTTTTTGTGTATAGTGTGAGGTATGGATCCTGTTTCATTTTATTTTATTTATTTTTTACAGATAGACATCCAGTTTTTTCAGCACCATTTGTTAAGAAAGACTGTCTTTTCCCCATTTAATGGAGTTTAGGCCCTTATCAAAGATCAGCTGACCATAGGTGGATGGATTTACATCTGGTTTCTCGATTCTGTTCCATTGGTGTACATGTCTGTCATTGTAACAATACCATGCTGTTTTGACTACTGTGGCTGTATAGAAGTTTCTGAGATCATGTAGTGTGAGGCCTCCTACTTTATTATGTTTTTTCAATAATCCTTTGCTTTTCTGAGGCCTCTTACCTTTCTGTATGAAGTTGGTGATTAGTTTTTCCATCTAGTTAAAGAATGCTATTGGTATATGGATTGGAATTGCATTATATCTGCAGATTGCTTTGGGTAGAATTGGCATTTTCACAACGTTGAATCTTTCTATCCATGAGCATGGTATATCTTTCTATTTACGTAGGTCTCTTTTGGTTTCGCACAGTAGTGCTTTGTAGTTTTCTTTGTATAGGTCTTTTATGTCCCTGGTTAGATTTATTCCTAAGTATTTATCTTTTTAGAGGCTATTATAAATGGTTATTATTTTCCTGATTTCCTTTTTGTAGTTTTCTTTGTTGGTGTAGAGGAATCCAACTGATTTTTGTATGTCGATCTTGTATTTTGCTACTCAGCTAAATTTTTCTATTCAATCCAGTAGTTTTCTTTTGTAATCTTTGGTGTTCTCTATGTATAATACCATATCATCTGGCAATAACGATTGTTTTACTTCTGCCTTTCCATTTTGGATGCCGTTTATTTCTTTTTCTTGCTTTATTGCTCTAGCTAGGACTTATAGCACAATGTAAATAGGAGTAGTGATAAAGGGCATCATTGTCTTGTTCCTGTTCTCAGGGGGAGTGCTCTCAGCCTCTCTCCTTTGAGAATGATGTTGGCTGTTGGTTTTGTATAGATGCCCTTTATTATGTCGAGGAATTTCCCTTCTATTCCTATTTTATCAGGAGAGTTTTTATCAGGAATGAGGGTTGTACTTTATAAAATGACTTTTCTGCATCGATTGAGATGATTATGTGATTCTTTTCTTTTGTTCTATTTATGTGGTGGATTACGTTGATTGATTTTCTAATG
>NW_004444000.1:4999476-5073367 GCF_000243295.1 Trichechus manatus latirostris | reverse complement strand
GTGTGTTTCTAGAAATTTGTCCATTTTCTCTAGATTCTCAAATTTGTTGGAGTACAATTTTTCATAGTATTCTGTTATGATCCTTTTTATATCATTTGGTTCTGTTGTAATGTCCCCCATCTCATTTCTTATTTGGGCTATTTGTTTCCTCTTCTGTTTTTCTTTTGTCAGTTTGGCCAGTGGTTTGTTCATTTTGTTCATCTTTTAAAAAAAGTAACTTTGGGTCTTGTTGATTCTTTCTATTGATTCTTTGTTCTCTATTTTATTTATTTCTGCTTTAATCTTTATTTCCTTTCTTCTAGTGTCTGTGGGCTTCTTTTGCTGTTCTCTTTCTATTTGTTCAAGTTGAAGGGCTAACATTTTGATTTTGGTAATAAATGCTTTTTTTTAACAATGATATGAAATAACATCTATTTGTACATGAAACTATGTTAGGTGCTTCAGGAAGATTCACAACAATCAACTGTAGCTGCTAGGAGCTTATGACTGACCAGTAGCTCAAATTTAGTCACATGACCATACTCTTCCACAGAAGTCTTGGAAATATAGTCTGTGAGGACATAGCTAGATGCTTAGCTAAAACTTGAGATGGGAAGAAATGGCTTCTACTACTAAAAGTAAGAAAGAGAAAATGGTTTCTTTGAGGCTATTAGAAGTCTCTGGTATACTGCATGTTATCTCAGGAGTAAATGCAGTTTGAGTTGGAGAATGATCTCACAGCAAGGAAAAGAGGAAATGCAAAGTGAGAGGCAGGTAGTCAATTTATATTCCTATGTATAGCAATATTGAACCAGGGAAACCATAGTTTCTTATCTAATGAATCCAACAATACTTCCCAAAGACAATTCAGTTTGCAGAGGTTGGAGTAAACCTAGGTCAAATGTGAGCATGGGACAAATGCATGAAAAGATTGTTTTAGCATTTCAGATTTTTTCCTCTACCAATCTATCAACCTTTACAATAAGTCTTGGTACTAGATAGTGTTAGAATTCCAACTTTGTTTTTTTTTTTTTTTTTTTTTTTTTTTTAATTTGTCTTAGCTATTCTGTGTCTTTTATATTTACACATGAATTCTAGAATTAACTTGTCAATTTCTAATAAAAAACACTGCTGGAATTTTTATTGAGATTGTATTAATGGCACCCTAATGTTGAATCTTTTCTATTTATTTATGTCCTCTTTATTTTATTTTAGCAATATTTTCATAGTCTTCTATGTACATGTCTTGGACATCCTTTGTCAGATTTACCCCTAAATATTTTAATATTTGAAGCTTTTTAAAATGGTTTTGTTTTTTAAATTCAATTTCAGATTGTTCACTGCTAGTATATAGAAATAAAATTAATTTTTGCATATATTCTGTTTTCCTGTAATGTTGTGATGCTCACTTATTAGTTCTAGTAGCTTTTTTGTAGATTTTATCAGATACTCTATAATGTGAATAAGGGTTTTTTAATCTACAAATTAATTTTCTTTTGGATCTTTGGTTTAAGATTTTCTTAGGTGGGATCAGAACAATGATTAGTGTAGGGCCCAACTAATGAGGCAAGGCACTTAGGAGTTCTTTACTTGATGCCTCATGAATTTTTAGGTATTCCAGACTGACTGGTAGGAACAGACAGTATTCCCAGCCCTGTGTGAGTGCTGAGCGCTGGTCCCTCCATTCTCTGGGACGATTCTTCCCCTAACCTTTGGTAATTTTGTCCCATGATTACACTAGTCAGTTCCCTGCTGAATACTCAAGGGGGCCCTCCAAAGATCTCTGGAGCCGTTTCTCTGTACGGGCCTCTCCTCTCTGGTATTCTGTTCCATATCTAACCGCCTTGATTTCCCTGGACTCTCAGCTCTTCCATTCAGGGAGTACTCCAGGCTCTGCCTGATCACCTCTCCCTGCACCACACCTGGAAACTCTCAGGGCAGTTAGCTGGGACAGTCACGGGATTCAACTCGCTTCTTTCCCATCTCTCAGGGATCAATGCTTTCATTGCCAGTGTCTTGAAAACCATTGGTCTCATATATTTTGTCTCTTTTTGTTGTTGTTTTTTGTTTCAGGTGAAAGGGTAATCCAGTCCTTATAACTCCATCTTAGCCTGAAGCAGAAGCTAACAGTGTGCTTTTGAATCTAAGAGAAATCATGCATCAGTCTTCTTTGTGCACTGAGTAGTAACAAGCAGCTATTTTACTGTGCCAGCTCCATAATGTCAGAGAGACCATCCAGGGAGAGGGGTGAGGATAGAGCTCCTAATAATCCACAGCAGTGAAAGCTGCAATAAAGCACACAAAGGTCAAGGGTGGTGCTCGTACAGAAGCAGGGGACACCATTGTCTGCAGGCGCAATGTGGTGGAGGGAGCAGTGCCTCAGGCGGACCACATCAGAGGAGTGATGAGTTCTGGGTAGTCCTGTGGGTGTTGCAGGAACTCAACAACAAGCCGTTTCATGCCTATGATTCCAAGCTAAACGTGCTACTTATTTGCTAAGTGTGGAGTCATTTATGGAGGCCAAAGGGACCCTGTTTATTTTAAGCATCCTATTGTGCTCCATCAGTGCTAATGGGGGTTGAACAGCCAAATAATCACACGCTATATCCACTGGGAAATTCTCTTTGTTGTTGTAGCTTTATACTTGTTATGTGAGGTAGCTCTCAGAAACAGAAAACTCTTATGCTTGGGAATCAGATACACCTAGTTTGAATATTGGTTTCACCTCAAAGATTCATTTATTCATTCATTCAATAAATATGTATTGTAGGTGATGGAGAGAAGAATAAGACTAGAGTTTTATGCCAATAAAAGCAGCAACCTAGTGATGGTGGCTATGTTGAGTTTCAAACCCAACTTTGCCTGCCATCTAGGCTTGAATTCTCTCCACAATGCCATTCTGCATTTGCAATACAATTTAGCATCATGCTGACTGCCATTTGGCTAGTGAACTATTTTGACTCCAGAGGCAGCATATTATAGTGGTTAAAAGCGTGGTCTGTAAAATGCACTGCCTGAATTCACACCCTGTCTCTGCCACTTACTATCTATGAGGTCCTGGGTAAATTACTTAACCTCTCTGCCTCAATTGCCTTATCAATGAAACATGGGTAATAATAAGTACCTACCGAACAGAGTTTTCATGAGGGTTAAATGAGTAAACTCATGTAGACCACTTAGATGAATATTTGTTCTAATCTGTCAAATTATTATTAATAGTATCATCTTTTATTTGAAGTTAATGGGTATTCTTTTTCTTTCTTATGGAAAAATTATTGTACTTTAAATTAAATCAACAATTTCAAAACCAGAAAGAACAATGTAAAATACCTTCTAAAATGTCCTAATGTTGTTATCTTTCAAATAAAACTTCCTGCCCAATTAGGAAAAATGAGTTTCCCAGGATAACCCAGCCAGTTAGCAGCAGTATTCCTACTGGAACCCAGGAAACCACTGACATGCTCTTTCTTTAATACTATGATGGTACCCTTACCACTCTCAAATTTCAGCTTAGCACAGTGGCTTAGGAGTTATAAAAACATGGGTTAGATTCTTGACTACTATGATTTCTGGATGGTTGACCTTGGGCAAGTTACCTAAACCTTCTGAACCTCAGTTTTCTCATCTGTAGTAGGCAGATAATAATGCCTCACTCATTAGGTTTTTGTGATCACAAAATAAGATAATGTTTATAATAGATTTAGCACTGGTATTATAAGTGCTTAATAAATACTAAATATGTCTAATGGTTAAGAGCACTGGCTTTTGAGCCATATATGCCTGGATTTGAATTCTACCTCTGCCTACCAATGGGAAACCCTGGTGGCATAGTGGTTAAGAGTTCAGCTGCTAACCAAAAGGTCAGCAGTTCGAATCCACCAAGCACTCCTTGGAAACCCTATGAGGCAGTCCTACTCTGTCCTATAGGGTCGCTATGAGTCAGTATCGACTCACTGGCAGTGGGTTTTCCACTTACCAAAGAGTTATATGGATTCAGTCAAGTTACTTAACTCCCCTAAACCGCATCTCAGACTCTTAACCTAGGTAGTAAAGATTGCACTGCCTATCTGTTAGGGCTGTTGTGAGGAGTAAAAAAAGTAATGGTTGCGAGACATCAGCACAGTGCCCAACACATAGTCAGTATCCCATAAATAATAACAGATATAAACCTGTTGCCGTCAAGTCTTCTCATAGACTCTCAGAGTACAACTGCCCCATAGGGTTTCCAAGGAGCAGCTGGTGGATTTGAACTGCCAACCTTTTGGTTAGCAGCTGAACTCTTAACCACTGCACCACCAGGGCTCCAACAGATACAAGTATAATTAAAATAACTATCATTAGTATACTTTCAGTCATCTCGTCTTCACTATGGCAATACCATTAGGTGCTTAAAAAATGTTCTCCAAGCTTCTAGACATGCAAGTCAGCTCACCACACTTAGATCAGGGCATATTCTAGATCTCCAGATGGTAACTTTTCCCACCAACCATAATCACTGATTGAACTGTTTGGCATGTAAAGTGTCAGCTTGCCTATTAGACCTGACTGCCAAAAGGAAAACTTCGGTGAGATTCCTTTGATGTGAACTTATAACTCTAGAGCCAGATTCCAAGGTCACTCTGCAAGCATATAAATAATTGAATCTGTGTTTTAATTTAGAAACATGCAGAGTTCAAAATCTTGGTTAACCTCCACAGAGAGAGTAGGAGGAAGATGAGGGATAATCTACTGATGAGAGCAAATATGCTGATGTTGGTGTTTTATTTTCAGCTTCTTACTAGACCCACATGGTTAGAATCACAGAGGGGTGTTTAACTCATTGAGTTCGGCTTCAAAAAATGTGCAGACACTTCAGAGACACTAGAATAGCGACAGGGTCAAGTCCATGGTGAACAGGTTCCAAACAAGCCCGTCAATGCCTTATCTTCTCCATTATGACTTGCTGGTCTGAGATAACAGCTCTTAATAAATAATTTGTTGTTGGCATCACAAGTCACAATTTCTATAATATCTCTAATATCTGATTTTTCCAGGAAGCAGATGGTGACCCAGAGAGGCTAAGTGAAACATCTAAAGTCAGATTAATGGCAGAGGAGGGGCCAGATTCCAACTCTTTGACCACAGTTCATATTATTACTATCTTATAATCCCAATATTTAGTGCACTCATTACTCTTCTCTAATTTTTAAGAAGAGAAATGTATTCGCTCAGAAAGGTTAAGTAATATGCCATCCAGGGTCACACAGCTATTTAATGGCACAGCTGAGAGTGGGATACGGTTTTCTGATGCTCAATTTGCTGTTCTTTACACCATACAAAATGGCAATATGAAAATCCTCTTTTCAGAATCTGGTCTTTGAAAGTTTGAAGCATTGTATGCTGCCACTCGCATCATCTCGTGATGTTTTAAGCTTTCTTGCCATGGCAACCATCAAAATATTAAGCCCCTCAAAGCAGGGTTGGAAAGGCAACTGCTGCTTGGCTATAGTCCCTGGTGATAGATGGAACAGTGCAGAGCCATCGATCGGTTACCACTCATCTCTTCCACTCAAGTGCTTCAGACCATGCAGCAGATGGATCAGAGCTCTGTTTTCTCAATGGTGGCTTTGCTGTATAGCATCTACCCCCGATGCCTTCATATTACACATATAGCCAATAAGAACAGGAATAAAAGTGGTAGATTATAGAACACTGCCCCTACCTTTGCTTGCTTGCTTCCTTCCTTCTTTTCTCTTCCTCCTTCTCTCCCTTCCTCCTTCCTTTTTCTTTCTTTCTTCCTTCCTTCCTTCCCTCCTTCCTTCCTTTCTTCCTGCATCTGTTCTTCATCCCTTTCTTTCTATGTGAAGGATAATAGAGCCCTTAAATCCATGTCAAGTTTCAAATTATTTCAGCCAAGCAGATAAACTCCAGTCATCATACCCTGAGCCTCTAAGAGACCAGACCCTGGACCTAATGATCAATGTAGTATAAATATATCAGATAGTTTATTTCTTGTCTCTATCTCCTTTACCTTGTATTTTCCCTTTCCCCTCATATCTTCAGCAAAGAGCTTTCTTTATTTTTGTGTGTACGTGTGTGTGTGTGTGTGTGTGTGTGTGTGTGTGTGAAAGAGACAGAGAGAGATTTGGGGAGACATTGAGTATATCCACTAAAGGTACATGATATCCAAAAGGGGTATGCTATTCACTGGCCATGATATGACAAAGATCAGTAGGGGCAGGTGGAGATGGCTGGAGTGGTGGTTAAAAAAAAAACAAAAGAAAACGTTGTTGTCAAGTCAGTTCTGACCCATAGAGACCCTAAAGGATGGAGTAGAACTGCTCCACAGGGTTTCCAAGGAGCAGCTGGTGGATTTGAACTGCTCACCTTTGGTTAGCAGCTGTATCACTAGTGATGGTAGTGAGCAGCAAAGAGGCCTAAGAGCCAACGCAATTTCTCTGAACCATGCAAAGAATTCACAGTCACGTGATAGTTCAAAATTATTTCCCAGTTTGACATGATTTTTCAGGCCATGCATGTTTTTAAAGAGGCCATTTAGAACAAGCCAGAGGAGGGAGAGATTATATTTTTTATAGCAGGGGTTATAAAACCAATACTGTAATTAGCACTAAGTGGGCAAGTGGGCTGGGGGGCAGGTATCTGGAACACAGGCTTTGTTCTCCTGTCCAGATGTCATACCAGCTGCAGAGTGATGAGGGAGCCGTGGACCTCACCTTCTCCACTTGCTTGATACATAGCTGAAGTCCTGTCTCTGGCTGTCCATCTGGCTCCTGGCACCAGGAAGTACAATTAGTATTATTTTTTTTCCAAGTGAAAGGCACTGAATCGCAGCTGTTAATTACCAGATGATTATTAAAAACACATATTGCCCACTGAGGTTTGAGAAGGCAATCACACATGCTGTCTGGCCCCACTCTCAGAGTGTGTGGTTTCAACCCATGCACATGTTTCTTTAAATAACAAAATGTGATTTTACTATACATGCAGGCAAACACAAATAAGGAGAGTAGGGGAGAGATTCCAGGATGCTGTTTAAAGTAATAAAGTTTTTCCCTCTCACAGCATGCTACAGAATCTCAAATTGCTTGTCTTAGGCCAGTGCTTGACTCGGATAGCTTCCATGTGATGCCTTTCAAACACCTGCAGCATCTCCGGTGGTGCTGACTAAGTCCTGTGCACCAATGATGCTCCAGAAAAAGACATAAATAAAAGGCCCAGCAGAAGGGCACTCATAAATTATACATCTCAGCTGTCAAGCTGGGTCCCTGGGACTAGAGTGAGGGACAGATGGGGGCTGCCTGAGCAGGCACAGCCCGGGTGGGAAGGCAGCCCATGAGAGGTGGGTGATCTGCAGTCAGGGGAGATGATTAGAGATGGTGCTGGACACGGAAGGAGGAGGCCATGTTAGCTGGGAACTGGATTGGCATGCAGGGGCGAGGGCAGGAACTCTGGATGGCTCTGGCACTCATAATGCGTTTTCTGTCTTGGATCCCAGTCCAAGCGACACCTTGTCAGATCTTGTGCTGTCTAAGTTCCAGCACGGTGATGGGCATGGTAGAGAAGTGAGCCATCAAAGCCCTGGCTTCTCTTTGAACGGAGCTTACAATCTCATTGGTGAGAAAGACTAATGCACGGGGCAGTTCATGAAAAAGGAACCACAGAAAATAATTGCTGAATTCACACATTCAACACGTAGTTATTGAACACTTCTCATGGCAGGTCAAGTACCACATCAGCAAAGAAAATCAGAAAAAAATAAAATAAAATCTCTGCCCTCATGGAGCTTACATTCTAGCAGAGGGAGACAGACAATATAAAATTTGAGAAAGTAAATATACATGACATTTATACAGATAAATGCTAGGGAGAAAAATAAGGCGGACAGCAGGGACCGGCAGTCTTGTTTGGGTGGGCTTGATTGTAAGTAGTGTGACCTGGGGAGGCTCCATGGAGAAGCAATGAAGTGAAAAAGCTGAGGAAGTGAGCCATGCAGAGACCTTGGGGAGAGTGTCTCAGGCAGGAAGCAGCCCGGACAAAGGTGCTAAGGCAGGAGCAAGCCTGGCATGTTCTAGAAACACCAAGGAGGCCCCATGACTAGAGTGGAATGAGCAGTAGGGAGAGTGGAGGGTATGAGGTCAGTCAGGTAAAGGGGACTAGCGTATAAAGAGGATCTCAAAGGTGAGGTGGGAATCCACTGGATGGCGTGGAACTGAGGAGTCATAGGATCTGACTTGCACTTTAAGATGACTTGGCCCTGTGTCAGTTCTCAAACTTCAGCAGACACTAGAATAGCCTGGCTGACTTCTTAAGACTCATACTGCTGATTCCCATCCTAGAGTTTGTGAGTCAGTGGGTCAGGGTATGGCCAGAGAATTTGCATTTCTAACAAGTTCCCAGGTGCTGTTCCTGCTGGTCTTGGGGACATGCTTTGAAAACTGCTCTAAGGGAACCAGTGAGAAGAAATGAGGGATAACGCATTAGGGACTCCTTCCTGGAGGAGGTGGGGTTGATTTTAGACCCTAAAAACAGACAGGATCCGAGACAATAGAAGCAGGAACCATTGAAGAAATGAGGAATTATAGGAGCAAACCCAGAGCAGTAGAAATGCTTTATCTGTTTCATCCTGTTTCCTGCTGGAAAGAATGCAGGGCAGACTGTAAAGCCAAGGGAACACAATTATCTACCTAAAAATCTCTCTAGAGACCTTTTCTTTGTGTGGCAAGTTCCCGCCTCCCTTATACCCTTTTCAAGGTTTGCCTTCTTTTGTTATGTTTAAAGAAAAAAGGAGATTCTCACAGATCCAGGTCTGACCTGGTCCACCGTCTTCTGGATCCTCACGCTCTTGGCGCTGTGGCTGCTGTCTCCTCCTGCACAGGACACCTCTGCTCTGGCCAAACCACCTCTTACCAAAGCTGCTGTGAGTGACAGGCTTTTACTGGAGGCTAGTGGGTCTAGAAAGTGGACAGCACAGCACAGAACAAAACCCAGCTGACAAGGGAGCACCACACCCACATGCCTCCAACATCTGCCAGCCAGTGTGACTCTGGGAGTTTTTCATTGGTCACTCTTCCCAAGCCTCAGCCTCCAGCCTAGTAACTAGGTCCACTTCTTTTCCCCCAAGAAGCCGCCCCATTCTCTCTTCAAACTGTCAGAGGACAATCCCAAATCCCTCTTACATTGTTATGCAGAGCAGCAGGGAGGGCCTCATTACTCTTCCTCAGATCCATACACATGGGGGCTTTCCTTTCACCACCCCAAAGGGCCCATCAAGGCATTTTCCTAAAGAAAAGGAGAAATATCTCAGGAAGACATTCTGTGGTCCCCTGAGGACATCTGGCTTCAAAAGTAGTCAATTTACATAGGATACCTCCTCCTCCCTCCACCCCTGCTAAATTACTCATATGATACAACAAGATCAAATATATCTTAAATAGATTTAAAAAAAAAAAGGTAAAATGAGGGTAGGAAATTAACGTAAAACCAATACACAGAACACACATCTTTACATCCTGCCAGTTGCTGGAAGCCAGCTAAAAATATGGCTTTCCCTATGCTTACAAGAAAAAAGAGGCAACAAACTACAGGCCTGTTCGTGAGTTGGTGTGACCACTTACTGAAGCTGAAGGAGCAATTGCTAATTATTGAGTCAGAAGAGCTGGCTTATAGAGCTGCCAGGAAGAGGAGTTTAGATTGCATATGAAAGAAAATGGGCACACATTTAAGGTTTTTGTTGAAGGAAAGACAGGTTTTAAACAATATCTAAGGAAAATTAGCCTGGCAGGAATATACAAGATGGATTGAACAGTGGAGAATTTGGAACCAGGAAACCCAACCAGGGCCCAGGATCCTACAAGAATCCAGGGCAAGAGCTGAGAGGGCTTTCCTTCTTTCCACTCCCCAGCCTACCCTGCTGGCATCTAGTCCACGTTTCAAAGTCCAGCTTACATGCAGCTACTTCCATTGTCTTTCTGACTGCCCAGAGTGGAAGGGAGTCCTCTGCCCTCTGCTCTTTTGTAGAACATAACCCATGTCACATCACATCGTGTAGTGTAGGATGTGTGTACATGTTTATTATACTCCCATGGAGGTGAGAACCATCTCTTATATCACTTTGCCTAATGTAGAGTGGAGGGTAGAGTGAGAATAATAACAACAACAGTAATAATAGTAAAAAACGCTTACTGTGCACTTAATTACCCAGCCAGGCTCCCTCTTTAGGCACACGGTACTATGGTGGAGTGTAATGGACAACAGTGTAGGATAATGCAATATAAGGTTTGGTAATAGTGTGTACTGATAAAAAGTATTGATTTAAGAGTCTGAATATATGGATTTGAAATCTGAACTATCCTGCATTTACTAGGAGTGTGGCCTTGAGTAGTTTACAAGACCTCTCTGCCCTGAGTTTTTCAACCTGCTCAAAGGGGCTGTTGTGGAGATTAAATGAGTTAATGCATGGAATGCACTTCAAAGGGCACCTGGCATGGACTGAGTCCTCAATAAGTGTTAGCTGTTAATGCCTTTACACACAGTGGACATTCAATAAACATTGGTTGAATCAACTCTGGGAGTTCAAATCTGGGTGCCTGAGGTGACAGCAAGCCATTGAAGAACCAGGGATGTTGATAAGAGTTGTTTTATGAGAACAAGTTAGTATCTTAGTTTATTGTTTGTTTGTTTGTTTTAATTATCATTCAGACACCATAAAATTTACCTTTTTGAAGTGTATAATTGAGGGGTTTTTAGTATGTTCACAAAGTTGTGCAACCATCACTACTATCTAATTCCAAGATATTTTTATCACCCCAAAAAGAAACTTTGTACCCATTAGTAATCACTTCCCATATTCCACATTCCCTCAGCACCTGACAACCAATTGTCTGCAGTCTTTCTCTATTGCTTTGTCTATTACGGGAGTTTCATGTAGACAGAATCACACGTATGTGGCCTTTTGTGTCTGACTTTTTCATTTACCATAATGCTTTCAAAGATCATCTATCACGGAGCATTTATCAGGACTTCATTCTTTTTTTATGGCTGAATATTATTTCATTGTATGACTATACCACATTTTGTTTATCCATTCACCTGTTCATGGTCATTGTGTTGTTTCCACTCGTTATGGATTGAATTGCCCACTCAAAAAGCTATGTTGAAGTTTTAACCTCTATACCTGTGAATGTGACCTTGTTAGCAAATAAGGTCTTTCTTTGGAGATGTTATCAATTAAGTTAATGAGGTCATACCAGAGTGCATTAGCTCCTAATCCCTCTTGGGTGGTGTCTTATAAATGGGAAGAACAGAGACAGAGTCACACAAGAGGGAGACAGACACCATGTGAGGATGCATCTAAAATCCGAGGAACAGCAAGAAATGTCCAGGGCTACCAGAAGAGGGAAGAGACAAGGATCTACTTCCAGAGCCTATGGAGAGAGCATGTCCTTCCCAGTCCCACTTCGTGGGATTTCATTAAGGCAGTCCTAGGAGATCAAGACACCATTTCTTAGATATCGTTATTATTGTTGTTATGAACATTTATGTACAAGTATTTTATGGACATATGTTTTCAATTCACTTGCCATATACCTAGAAGTGGAATTGCTGGTCATATGGCAGTTCTCTATTTGACTTTTTGAAGGACTGCCAAACTGTTTTCCAAAGTGGTTTCATCATTTTACATTCCCACCAGCAATGTAAGAAGGTTCCAATTTCTTCACATCCTCACCAATGCTTGCTATTGTCTGTTGTTTTGATTATAGCCATCCTAGTAGGTGTGAAGTGGCATCTCATTGTGGTTTTGATGCTCATTTTCTCAATGACTAATAATGTTGAACATTTTTCTAATGTGCCTGTTGGCTATCTGTATATCTTTAGTGTATTCATTTTTAACATGATGCATTTGAGGTGGAGATGATAGATCTAAGTATAATTGTCCAGAGGGCAACATATGCCTTTATATATATGCCCCTAAAGGCATGGGCATACATGTGAGCAGATAAGACTGCAGTTACAGTGTTTGTAATAATCAACATACAGGTGGTTGCTGAAGTCAAATGAAGAAGAATATTTTTTTTTAAAAAACAACAATGTAAGAAGAGTAAGGAATGCCTGAGCTTGAGAAATACCCACACTTAATAAGACAGTAAAAGAGAGGAGAGAAAGGAAAGGAGGTGGAAAAAAGGATTTGCAAATATCAGTAATGGATGTAGGATTCCTGTTTGAGAGCAAAATTCGGATTTCAAGGACTTCTGTTAGGATCAGTTCCCTTCCCAAGGACAGTGGTTTCTTTTTGAAATAAAATAGTCCCCAGAAAGATCATTGCCAGCACCAGAACCCAATCAGTACGTTCTCACCATGTTTTGCTTAACAAATAATTCTTGTTAGTAGACTATTGATCAATGCTTCTTACATCAGACTAACAGGTTGCCATTCTTTTTTCTTCTAAATCTCTGAAATATTTTATAGGTTCATAATATATAATTCTTCCTTCTTAAATTTCCCAATCCAGAAAAAAGATTTGAAAAACAAAGCTTAATGAAACACACCTTACTATTGGTTCTAAAATTTTGCATGGCTCCAGTGTGTGCTCTCCCTTTGTCCTTCACACCCAATCTCTTGACCCCGATCCTGCTCTACTTAGAGGACTCAAAGCACAGTCACGAACATCATGGATCTTTCTCTGCTCTCTTTATGTTCACCTGGTTTCTTTAGATCTAGGATATGTAGATCAGCTCCCATTTTCATGTGGCTTAAAATAACTTCTTTAGTCTAGTTCAGCAAGTTAACATTTAGGTTAGATGCAGATCTTCTATTTGTGTTTGAGACCAGAGAGTTTCCTTGTATATGATGTTATTCAATTAAGTCCAAATTCCTCTAGAAAATGCCCTTAACTGTTTCTGTTTATCCTTCTTATTTCAGTTCATTTTACGCAGCTTCAAACACAACTGATACTCACCCGGGTCCATTCATGGAAAATAAAGATTATGGCTGGGGCACCCATCATCACCTTTCCAGACTTCCTCCTGGGTTTGTGCATTGTGTATGTCAATCTTCTCAATTTTCTTTTCGGTCTAATGGAAAGAATCAGAGCAGAACTGACCCTGAATGTTGGCTGCAAAGCTTCCTGGAAGAAATTCACCAACAGGTAGACAGCAGGCTGGATAGACCCCATGATTAAGTTCACCAAAATGTATTTACAGAGGAAAGGGCCTGCTCAGACAAGGAGAATCCCTGCTCCCCAGAAAATGCTTCCTGGTCTGTGTATGCTGGCTAAGACTGATATCTGCTCTGTGTGTTGGTGCTTCCTGTGCAGACCTCTCTCCTAGTGCCTCTAACTGTCCATCTCATGACCTGCTGTGTGCATATAGCATGATGGTTAGGAAGAGGCAAGTGCTTTCGTATTCAACTCTCTCTTCCACTTCTTAACTGGTTGATCTTGAGCATGTTTTGTTTAAACTCTCTGGGTCTTCATTCATTCTTTAGTAAATTGAAAATAATTAAAGGACCTATTTCATAGAGCTGTCATGAAGATTAATTAGATAAGCTATACAAAGCTTTCAATACAATAGAAAATACAAAGTACGCCTCGTATTTTTGCTGTTTATTATTAGCTACATTGGTTAATATCATTCACCACCATTCCCTCAATTATCCAAGATGGAAACTCCTGAGTGCAATAACCACTTCTCTCTTCATCTGACTCTCTATAACTAGTTGGCCCCTCTTCCTGTTCTTTCACAGGAACTCTCAGAATCCATCGCCTTCTTTCCATTCCCTCTGCCATTGTCTAATGCAAGCCCTCTTTATCTCTCAGTGATTCTATCTCCAACCCCTCGCCCCTCACATCCATCTTCCCCACTGTCACCAGAGTTGTTTTTTCTAAAACAGAGTTGATCATGTCAAATTGAACAATTAACTTTCCAGTGACAGATTTCAGTAAGGGAAATTTGAAAGCAAATCACTAAATGTAATTTTAATAAAACGTCTCCATACATTTGATTTTCATGGGTCTTTTTGGTCACAGAAAGTCTCATTATCTCAAACCTGCTGCTGTATTATTTCATGATGATCATGTTGCTAGTTTTGTGTATTCTTTGAGTGGAATCTTTCTTGGTAATGTTTACTTGTGTTGACTTTTTTCCCCAAAAGTTACATGGTCAAGATATTTATATAGTTTTATAGATGATAAATGTATTTTTTTATATATATTTACTTTCTCATGTGTTTTAGTTACTTGTTCCCAATTATATGTTTCAGTTTCTTTCTGATTGCTTTGGTTGTATATTTTTTACATTAGGATTATTACAGTGATAATTATTTATTAATTTATGCCATTGGCATAATGAATATAACTATTAACCAAATACTAAAGCCTTGCTTTAATGAAAAAAAATATGTTCATGTCAGTTAACAACTATGTAGAAACTTTGATGTTTACCTTGTCTTCGTGAATTAAATCCAAATCCCTCTAATATGGTGTTCAAGGTGTATTACGATCTACTACTCCAGGTTCCTCTTTCACTGCTCCACAAAAAACGACCTCCTGGCATTTTTCCTGTTTAACATCATGACACTTCCCCATGCCATTAAAAGTTATTTTAAAACATTATTTTAACAGCTGTATAATAATCTATCATACAGATGCACCATAATTTATTTAATATCTCCATACTGTTGGTCATCAAAATAATTTCCACTTATCTGCTATTATGAATAATGTTGCAAGAAACATATTTCTTCATAATTTTTTGCCTGCATTAATAGTTTTTTGGAGTAATTTATTGGCAACCTGAAAGGTTTTTCTTTTTTTTTTTTTTTTTGGTACTTTAGATGAAGGTTTACAGAACAAATAGTTTCTCATTAAACAGTCAGTACACGTATTGTTTTATGACATTGGTTAACAACCCCATGACATGTCAACACTCTCCCTTCTTGACCTTGGAGGACTTTTTTTTCTGGTGAAAATATAAATAGCCAAAGTTACACCATTTCAAAAGTTTCTACATGTACAGTTCAGTGACACCGATTACATTCTTCCAGTTGTGCTGCTATTCTCACTATCCTTTTCCAAATTATTCCATCACCATTATCTTCAAATCACTGCCCCCTAGGCTTCCCATCAAACCTTTTGAGTTGCTGAAGTCAGCTTGATCTCACATAGATAATTTTTTTTTTTTTTTGTACCTTAGATGAAGGTTTACAGAAAAAAATAGTTTCTCATTAAACATTTAGTACACATATTGCCCTATGACAATGGTTAACAACCCCACGACATGTCAGCACTGTCCGTTCTCAGCCTTGGGTTCCCTATCACCAGATTTCTTGTCCCCTCATGCCTCCTAGTCCTTGTCCCTGGACTGCTGTGCCTCGTTAGTCCTGTTTTGTTTTATGAGGCTATCCAATCCCCGGCTGAATGGTGAACCTTGGGAGTGACTTCACCACTGAGCTAAAAGGGTGTCTACGGGCCATACTCACAGGGTTTCTCCAGTCTATCAGGCCAGTAAATCTGGTCATTTTTTGTGAGTTAGAATTTTGTTCTACATCCTTCTCCAGCTCTGTCCAGGACCCTCTGTTGTGATCCCAGTCAGAGCAGTCAGTGGTGGTAGCCGGACACCATCTAGCTGTACTAGACTCAGTCTGGTGGAGGCTGCGGTGGTTGTGTTCCATTAGTCCTTTGGACTAATCTTTCCCTTGTGTCCTGTTCTCTTCATTCTCGCTTGCTCCCAAAGGGGTGAGACCAGTGTATCTTAGATGGCTGCTCACAGGCTTTTAAGACCCCAGATGCTACTCACCAAGGTAGAACGTAGAACATTGTCTTTATAAACTGTGTTATGACAATTGAGCTAGATGTTCCCCGAGATCATGGTCCCCACAGCCCTCTGCCCAGCAATTTAGTCCTTCAGGGAGTTTGAATGTGTCTATGGAGCTTCCATGACCTTTGCTCGTGCAAGTTGTGCTGGCTTCCCCAGTATTGAGTACTGTCTTGCCCTTCACCAAAGTTATCACTTATCTATTGTCTATTTAGTTCCGCCCCCACCCCACCCATCCATCTTATCCAACAAAGATTGTTCCTTTTTGTGTGTAAACCTTTTCATGAGTTTTTACAGTAGACACCTCATACAATATTTGTCCTTTTGTGATTGACATATTTCACTCAGCATAATGTCCTCCAGTTTCATCCATGTTATGAGATGCTTCACAGATTCATCATTGTTCTTTATCGTTGCATAGTACTCCACTGTGTGTATGTACCATAGTTTGTTTATCCATTCATCTGTTGATGGGCATCTTGGTTGTTTCCATCTTTTTGCTATTCTGAACAGTGCTGCAATGAATATGGATGTGCATATGTCTATTAGTGTGATGGCTCTTATTTCTCTAGGATATATTCCTAGGAGTGGGATTGCGGGATTGTATGGTATTTCCATTTCTAGCTTTCTAAGGAAGCGCCATATCATTTTCGAAAATGGTTATATCATTTTGCATTCTCACTGGCAATGCATAAGAGTTCCAATCTCCCTGCAGCCTCTCCAACATTTGTTATTTCCAGTGTTTTTGATTCATGCCAGTAATGCTGGGGTGAGATGGTATCTCATTGTGGTTTTAATTTGCATTCTCTAATGGCTAGTGATCGCGAGCATTTCCTCATGTATCTGTTGGCCACTAGAATGTCTTCTTTGGTGAAGTGTCCGTTCATTTCTTTTGCCCATTTTTTAATAGGATTATTTGTCTTTTTGTTGTAGAGGTGTTGGACTTTCTTATAGATTTTAGAGATTAGACCTTTGTCTGACTTGTAATGTCCAAAATTTTTTTCCCAGTCTGTAGGTTTTCTTTTTACTCTTTTATTCAAGTCTTTTGATGAGCATAAGTGTTTCATTTTTAGAAGATCCCAGTTATCTAGCTTATCTTCTGGCGTTTGTGTGTTGTTGGTTATGGTTTGTATCCTGTTAATGTCGTGCATTAGGGCCTCTAGCATTGATCCTATTTTTTCTGCTATGAATTTTATAATTTTTAGCTTTATATTTAGGTCTTTGATCCATTTTGAATTAGTTTTTGTGTATGGTGTGAGGTATGGTCCTGTTTCATTCTTTTTGCAGATGGACATCCAGTTTTGTGAGCACCATTTGTTAAAAAGACTATCTTTTCCCCATTTGATGGACTTTGGGTCCTTGTCGAAGATCAGGTAACCATAGGTGGATGGATTTATGTCTGGGTTCTCAATTCTGTTCCATTGGTCAAAGTATCTGTCATTGTACCAGTAACAGGCTGTTCTGACTACTGTAGCTGTATAGTAGGTTCTGAAGTCAGGTAGTGCGAGTCCTCCTACTTTATTCTTCTTCTTCAGTAGAGCTTTACTTATCCGGGGCTTCTTACCTAACCTGAAAGTATTTTTAGAATAGCAACTGATGGCAGACCCCTGCCGGGCAAAGGTGTATCTGAAAACAAAGGAACCCCACTATGGGGCAATGCAGAGAGGGGAGACAGGGAAGACGGGACAAACCCATTAGTCAATAACTTTCCAATCCATAATTCAAGCACCTAATCCTCTACCTCAACAGCTGAGTTTCTGGTTAAATTTAGATTTGTCATCTTATGGTCACACTGGAAAAGAACCTGGTTTTGGAGTGGTTGACTAGCTACGACTGTTATAATGCAGTTGGGATATTTGATAAGGAATATTTGAAGATTGAATGCATTGCCATTCTTCCTCTCTGCCTTTGAAGTTATATTCTACTTTAGTGGACTCATCCTTCCATCCTTCTTTCCTTTCTTTCATCCTTCCATCTTTTCTATCTTCTTTCCTCCCATCTTACTTCCTCCCGTTCTTTCTTTCTTCGTTCCTCCTTCCTTCCTCCCTCCATCCTTCCACTCTTCCTTCCACCTTTCCCTCCTCTCTTCTTTCCATTCTTCCTTCCATCCTCCCTACCTTTCATCTTTCCTTTTTTTCCTTTCTTCCTTTCAACAAGAATATATTGGGATCAAATATATGTTTAGTAGCATTGTAGGTAGAAGGACCCAGAGGTAAATGGGGCGTGACCCATCTTGAAGGATGAAGAGCATCATTTACAGAATGAAGAGTCAAGAATTTTTATTTCTGTTCCCTAATTGTACTATTTGTTTCAGTGACTCCCAACTATTCCTTGTACCTCTGTTGCCCTATTTTCTCTTCCTTTAGGGTGGGGAAATTGTTAATAGGAGGTCTCTTCCCCTTTGCTTTACTCCAAGATGCATAAGTATACACAAGTTAATATTTCTCTAAAATGCTCTGAGCTTCTAAGGTGGAAATTCCTCTTAGTATTGCCACTATTAGTATCATTATTAATAATCCAAATAATGATACAGTATTACCGGTAGCATGATATCCCCCTGAGCCACTCTTCACTATCATTATTATTATACCTCTTTTTATTGTTTCCCCACCATCACCCAGGAGCTATTCAGACAATTAAAATCCAATAATAAGAGCAAAGAATAATTAAAATAACATCAAGAACAATAAAAATGAGATAACAAATACTGAAAAAGCCAAGAAACATAACCAAGACGCTAACTTCACTGTGACAGGTGCTAATAAGATCAACTAGGAATATGTGAAAAAACCCTTTCTGAGAACTTGAAAATTCTCTTCTTACTCAATGGCCTTTTTGCCACTGAGGTCTCAAGAGGTGCTAGATTGTATAACACTTACTTAGCTGATCCTGCCAAAAATGTGCTGTAAGGAAAAAAAAAAAGTTGAAGAAAAGAAAACTCTTTCTTTATGAGAGCCACGCTGAAGAATATTTCCCCTTTGGCTGGATGCTGGCAGAGCTCCCAGGTCTTCATAGCGGTCCAGATCCTATAAGAAGCTTGGCAGAGCTTATAGACTTTACACTTAATTTCCCTCTTGTTCTATGCTGTCTTACAGGTTTTGACCCTCAGTTTCTTCATCTCAAACAAGGATATAATGTTCAGATATACTATTCATGAGAGAAGCCAAGTAAAATGGCTGCTTATTGGCACAAACAGTTAAGTGTTCAACTACTAACCAAATGGTTTGTGGCTCAAACCCACCCAGTGGCACCTTGGAAGACAGGCCTGGCAATCTGCTTCCAAAGGTCACAGCCTTAAAAATCCTATGGAGTGCAGTTCTTCTCCATAACACATGGGATCACCATGGGTTGGAATCAACTTAAAGGCAATTAATAACAACATAGATATAAAAAATCGGGGGGGCTATGGTGTCAAGTGTTTCTGTCTAAAACAAACCAAGTGGGACACAAAGATAGAGCTAGAATAGGATCATTTCATTTCATGCCTTGACAAGTGGTTTGGCTTTGAGTTTTAACTTTAATAGATGCTAAATCATTGTCTATATATGTTGTTGTTTTTGTTGTTGGGTGCCCTAGAGTCTGTTCCAACTTATAGCCACCCCATGTAAAACAGAATGAAACACTGCCCAGTCTGTACCATCCTGACAATCATTGCTATGTTTGAGCCCATTGTTGCAGCCACTGTGTCAATCTATCTCATCAAGGGTCTTCCTCTTTTTCGATGACCCTGTACCTTACCAAGCATGATGTCCTTCTCCAGGGATAGGTCCCTCCTGATGACATGTCCAAAATATGTGAGACAAGTATGTGCGACAAAGCCTCACCATCCTTGTTTCTAAGGAGCATTCTGGCTGTGTTTCTTCCAAGACAGATTTGTTCATTCTTCTGGCAGTCCATGGTATATTTAATGTTCTTTACCGATACCATAATTCAAAGGCATCAATTCTTCTTCCATTTTCCTTATTCATTTTCCAGCCTTTGCATGCATATGAGGCGATTGAAAATACCATGACTTGAGTCAGGTGACCTTAGTCCTCAAAGTGACATCTTTGCTTTTCAACCCTTTAAAGAGGTCCTTTGCAGCACATTTGCCCAATTCAATGCATTGCTTGATTTCCTGACTGCTGCTTCCATGGGCATTGACTGTGGATCCAAGTAAAATGAAATCCTTGACAACTTCAATATTTTCTCCATTTATCATGATGTTGCTTATTGGTCCAGTTGCAAAGATTTTTGTTTTCTTTCTGTTGAGGTGTAATCCATACTGAAGGCTGTGGTCTTTGATCTTCATCAGTAAGTGCTTCAAGTCCTCTTCAGTTTCAGCAAGCAAGTTTGTGTCATCTGCATATTAAAGGTTATTGATTCTTCCTCCAATCCTGATGTCACATTCTTCTCCATATAGCCTAGCTTCTCAGATTATTTTCTCAGCATATGGATTGAATAAGTATGGTGACAGGACACAACACTGACCCACACCTTTCCTGATTTTAAACCACACAGTATCTCCTTGTTCTGTTCGAAGGACTGCCTCTTGGTCTATGTACAGGTTCCACAAGAGCACAATTAATTGTTCTCGAATTCCTCTTCTTTGAAATGTTACCCATTAGTTTGTTATGATCCACACAGTCGAATGCCTTTGCATAGTCAATAAAACACAGATAAACATCTTTGTAGTATTCTCTGCTTTCAGCCAAGATCCATCTCACATTAGCAATGATATCCCTCATTCCCTATCTTCTGAATCCAGCTTGAATTTCTGGCAGTTCCCTGTTGATGTACTATCTCTGTATAGAGGACTACATTTTCTTTGGGTGTTTTGTGTTCTTGAACCTAGTCAATCCTTTCATTAATGTTGTGACAAAGATCATTTTTATTAGCCCAAACACACGTGTAATGGAAATAGTGCTGGAGTGGGAGTCTGAGACCATTGCCACACCTTACATTTTTGTTCATGAGATAAATATTCTTCAGTACTCTTGAGTCACCACCATGTAAATAGTCTAAGCACACTGACCTTCCACACACAAATCACCCTTCTCCATGTCTCAATTTCCTCACAGAAAAAAATGAAAGCAGTGGGCAAGCTGCATTTTCCAGTTCTGGCATATTTACACTAAACCAGAAAACCAAACCCATCACCGTCAAGTCGATTCTGACTCATAGCGATCCTATAGGACAGAGTATAACTGCCCCCACAGAGTTTCCAAGGAGCAGCTGGTGGATTGAAACTGCTGACCTTTTGGTTATCAGCCAAGCTTTTAACCACTACGCCACC
The DNA here is from genome assembly GCF_000243295.1 of Trichechus manatus latirostris. Classification (NCBI taxonomy): domain Eukaryota; kingdom Metazoa; phylum Chordata; class Mammalia; order Sirenia; family Trichechidae; genus Trichechus; species Trichechus manatus. The sequence continues at coordinate 5,052,304 of NW_004444000.1, read as the reverse complement.
AGGGCTCCATATTTACACTATTTCTCGTTACTTACATTATTTCACAGATGAGAAACTCAGACCCTAAAAAGGTGACTTGTCCAAAGTCTTATGTCTAAATCAGTGTGTTATGTCTAGAACCCTGTATGGCTCATCCTGGAATCCAGTGTTCATTTCACATTATCAAGCTATTTCTTATGCAAAATGTCATCAAAATCATTACACCTTTCCTTTAGAGATGCATGCACACTCACCCCTGTCCTCCACCTGTCTTCTAGATTTATTCTACTGTTTACAGGCTCAAAAGTAATGAGCACATACAGTAGACGATACAGTATCAAGTGACTCTGAAAGCCACATTACCTGTCTGAGATAGAAATGCCTCCTGCTTACAAGGCATGGTGGCACCAGTCGGGAAAGGCCAGGGTAGCCCCACCCGTCCCCTTCTATCCTTTCTCCTCCTTATATCAATCCACCCAGCATCAGTCGCTTCCTCAGATGGATTTTATTTTCTGTTCCCTCTCATTTCACACTCCATCAGCTGGAGATGGCTCTGAGGCAGTATTCTGTCAGCTCCTGAGATGCATTCCAAACCTGCCAGAAGCCTCTCACTGTATAGCAAGGCAGTCAGAGACACAAAAAGGGAGAAAAAAAGAGCAAATGATTAGCTTAACTCAATTTTGTTAAAACTATACAGAATTTTCCCCGACTTCTCTCTGGGTGGCATGAGGGGAGAGAAGCAGAGGGAAGGGAGGGCAAAGGAGGAGAGAACAGTCTGCCCTACATCCGTCCTGGAAGGTGACTTTTCATCTTAGTTGGGAGTCCAGTGTTTACTGTAAGATGGCTAACTTTTAAATAAGCCATTATTAATGCAGGATTCCTGTGCAGGGGGCTGCGTCATTGCAAGAACCCCATATGTAGTGACTCTCATTGGGGGGCTTATTATTATCTCTACTCTTCAGAGAAATGGAGAAATGATAGTTCTATGCATCTGTTTTGGAAGCGGCTGCTTCGGATGTCAAGTGTCAGGCTAATGGTGTCAGGGGAAGGAAGGGAGCCGACACTCACTGAGTTCTGGTGTACCCAGCCTGTGTAAGGCATCCCACATATGATAGCTCATTTGAGACAGGAGAACTTGTTCTGTGTAATGAGCCTTGACCACTCAGTGGAATAAGGGTTAACAACGTGAGCAAACTGTAAGGGGACACAGTTGGAAGGGGGGGGGTCCTAGCTACAGGAGCAGGTGGGGTGACTCTTGCCAGTCTAAGTGGGACACCCCAGTCTGCACCACAAGGCCAGAGAGTGAGGTGGGGCGCCTTTGTTCTCAAGTCCAGTTAGCATGTGTGTTCCACTCCCCTTCTCAGATGCAGAGGAGCACTCACGCTCTGTTTCACTGTATATCTGTTTTTATCTGGTATAAACTGTGTTGATTTTTCACATTTTCTTAGTTGTTATTTCATTTGCCCTCCAGAACTCAGAAAAGAGCATCACCCATCACTTCCCTTCTTCCTTCCTGATCCTGGGGAAGATTAATAGACCTGGGCTTTATGATGTCTGTACTCTCTGCTCCCGTTCGCCTTTTTCTTTCTCCTTCTATATACCACCCCTCCCCCTAGCCTTCTCTTGCCTCTGCAAATATTTTCCACTTGGAATCTGATACCTGATTGCTGCCCTGGAGTGAGCAGGGGGATAAAGCTCCCCTTCTCCTCCCACTCTGACAGAAATATTTCTTCCTAGGCCACAGTGGACACTCCAGTCCCAGCTTGCCACACTCCCCATTTTCTCTCCCTTGTCCTATTTGGTTTCAGAAGTAAAATGGTTTCTTTTTTGATATGAAAATTAATTTCAGGACAAAAAGAAATATGCCTTCACAAGGGCTAAATTTGTATTGTCTCCCAGCGTGGCTGTAATTACACTGTAAATCAAATGGGCTCTTTGGTTTCTGTGGCTGTTTCCCTCTCCTCTGTCCCCAAAATGGCAAAGATAGCTACAAGCAATTGTTTTCATCAGCCGAGCACAGGGATGGCAAAGGATGCTTCTGGGTTAGCCATTGCTTCTGGGTCTCTCTCCTCAAATTCTTTTTTCTGGATAAACACTACAATCGAAACTAACACAAATAGACACAGGAATTAGAGTCTCCAGTCTCTGGCCAAGTCCAACATTTTAGTCACCTTTCCAGTGTGGGGTGAATGAGGGTGGCTTTGGGGATACCACTTGTCCTGATGGCTGCACCCTCGTGGAACAGGGACATCCACTCTCCTGCTTTTAAGTATGAGCAATAAGAAGACTTTGACACATTTCCCATTACCATCCTACCCAGCGAAGTCTGTATTCACTTGCTAAAAATGGTCACTGTGAATTAGCAACAAGGTAAGAACTTGGGAGATAGGGCAGAACCAACAAGAAATTTTCCAGAGTAATGAAAGTGAAGTGGCTTTTATGCTGTGTTCAATATTGTGAATTTTAGAAGAATTTCAGGGAAAACCATGACCTTCTTTCATTTCCCAGCTCCTACAGCCAATTCTAAATTTCTCACTTATAACACCACTGTTGTTTGCTTGGTGTAATTAGACACTAGGATTTATGGCCCTCAAGTGGACTTCCACTCTTTGTTAACAACCATATATTACTCTCCAAAGAAGCTTATTTGGGTCTGATATCTACAAGGTGAATGTAAACTATTTTATACAAATGTGATGAGCCCTCCTTCAATTCCCCTGTAATATGTTGGATCCAAATGATTTGTGTGTGGAGAAAGGAGTGATTGAACATAATTTATACATTAGAAACTGAATCCGGGTGGTGTAGACAACCCCCATCAAATGAGATAAAGCCCAAGAATAAGACTGTATGGTCTCTCAGACTGAACTGTGGGCCAAGGAGTATGGGTTACTGCCCCTTGGGCTTTGCTATGGGCCCTGTGGGTTGTTCATCTAGTTTCTGTCTGCCAAGAGTGGTAACAGACCCTTCCACTACCAAGCATATAGCAGCATCATAAAGACGATTGAGATCTGGTGCCCTGGGGACTTCCAGGAGAAACAGTATTAGCATCTAAATTCTTTTTCATACCCTCAGCCCTGCATTTTTGTTCAAAAGAACCAAGATTAATGAAGTGTTTTGACTGATACCTATTAATCAAAACAGCTCACTTTGGAGAAGAGGAAAACAACTGGGCTTTGGAATCAAGCACTTTAGGATTCAAATCCTAACTTTATCAATTACCAATACCTTCAATAAGTTACTTACTCTCTTGCAACTTTATTTCCCCAATCTATGAAATAAGAATAATAATGCCTACCATTCAGGGCAGCGGGGATAATTAGATGTCAGCATTTCATCAGTAAAATTTCAACAGTAGAGAACAATGTTCATTTCTTGGCTGCTTTATGGCCATACAGCAAACCTCTTCCCATCACCAAGCAATGTCAGCAGATTGCACACTGATGTCTATTCTCCCACCCTCTCATGATGCCTACAGAGGGTTCTGGAAATTAGCAGAGCTCAGTGCCATGTCCTGGAACTTGTAAAGCTACAAGGTAACCCCCTCCATTTGCTCCTCAGATCACAGCTGGGAAGGGCTTGGCTGTGTCTCATCAGCACCCTTCTCCTGGTTAAAGAAGCAGTGTTTACCAGTGTGAGAGGAGGAGTGTTAAACCTTTACAAAAAGATCCAGATAGGGAACTGCCATTGTCAAAGGCTTCCAGAGGCTTTCTCTTCACTCTTGAAATACAGAGAGAACTATAGCGGCTCTTGAAGGTGTTACAGTTGTTGTTGTTGGGTGCCCTCAAGTCAATTCGGACTCATAGTGACTCCACAGGGTTTTCTAGTTTGTAATCTTTACGGAAGCAGATCAGCAGTTCTTTCTCCAGAGGAGCCACTCAATGGGTTTGAAATGCCAATCGTTTGGTTAGCAGCTGAGTGCTTAACCATTGCACCACGAGGACCCTATAAAAACTATGAGTGAGGAGGGTTCAAATAAAGGGGCAAACAAAAATTTTGAGAAGGGAGCTCAGTTCATAGCCCTTTAGATCTGGAGTTACTATTTGATGTTGTGGATTAACCAAAAAAAATCAATGGCTTTGGAGTCAGTCATGGATTTCAAGTCTCACCCTGACACCTTACTTGACAGAGTGGTGGATAAGTTATTTTCATAACTCAGTCTCAGTTTTCTTATTTATAAACTGGGAGTAATCTCTACCCAACAGGGCTGATTATTGAGAGGATGGCAATGTCATTAGAAGCACAGGCTGTGGAGTAAGGCTGTGTTCAAATCCCAGCCTCACCATTTGCCACACTTGGGTCTTTAGGAAAATTGCTTGTATCTATATGCCTCAGTTTCCACATCTGTGCATTGTGGATAATAACGATTGCCTGTTTCAAAGGGCACTGTGAGGATTAAATGATGTGATGTATGTAAGAAGGATAATGCACACAGTACCTGACACATAATTATATTTAACACATCAGGTTTTTGTTTCTGTTTTCGTTAATGAAAGGCTATTTTTAATATTATATTGATTTTAGTTTATTACCACAAAAATAGTTCTTACCGTTTAACAGTCTGGGGCACTGTTTAAACTCTGTGTATGATTTTTAATGGCTTTTACTAAAATCTGTAGAAAATGTTCGCTTTCTTTACTTTCTTTTTTTTCTTGGCTCTGGAGCTTCCTTCCTTTTAATTTATGCATCAGTCTCTCTTCTCCTCCCCCATCCAACTTTTCTTCTCTCTTTCCTGTCTCCCTTTCCCTCTCTCTTTATCTCCCTTTCTCTCTCTGCCCCCACCTTCACTCTCTCTCTATTCCTGTGTCCTCCATGCTGTAAAACAGAGCTGCGGGTAGTCAATTTCGAGTCAGTGGGCTGTGAAAAGTGGTTATAATAATAGTTCATTGACCCTACATATGGCAGCTGGAACTGAGGGCAGGCTGAGCCCTGGCGGAGCACAATTGTCACAATGGGGCTTTCATCATCTTTGATCACTTCCAGGATCTTTCAGAGACAAGGTGTTGGGAGGAGACCTGGCTAGAACCAGCAGGCAGCACAGTTCAGAGGCTATGGGCTAGCCCAGAGAGGGCTGGGCTTCCTCGGAAGAGAGATATGTGGCCACCAGCGAGGTGAGGGTCTGTGTTCCGCTCTCATTTGTAGAAGAGGACTCTTCATCATCAAATAATCTAGACATTTGAGCCCTAAGAAACGATCAAGCTCCACTGGTGAAGCTGATTCCCAGTTTCAAACATGTCAGAGTCACAGAAGAACACTCTGTTTTTCAAATTGCCTTTGGCAACTGGGATTTTGCTCCTTAATACTGACTTGACTTCTTCATTTACTCAGGTGATCATGGGCTTTCTAGTGGAAACATAATTATGGAATAAAAAAAAATCTTAAGCTAATTTAAAAGTTCGAGATTGTAAACAAGTTCTTTGCATGTGGAATTCAAAATAAAAACATAATTGAGAGTCTAAGGAAGAAACTCAAAGACACAGAGCATGAATGAATGAATGACTGATAGCTATATATTTGGCATAATTTGTGAATTAAATACAGTTAAATAAAAATGTATTTATAGTCATAGAATGCTATAAGGTTGATCCACAAGCTAAAAATATACAAATTTTGGGCTAATTAGGTTGTGCCAATTTAACAACTATTTCTAAATAATAACATTTATTTTATTCTGCAAGTCATAACTTTGCTTCATTGGTTGTTTTTGGATTTATTGATTTTTTCATCTTTTGGCTCAACTATCTTTATTGAGAAATAGGTTATCAACATGATTTTTTTTCTTTTTAAAAGAAAAAGTATCAACATAACTAAGTTTCTGTAATGTACTTCATATACAATATAACTTTGGGTATCTGTAATCTGAATTATAATGTAGTTTTTCTCTTGGAGTGGAGAAATAACCTGTGTGAGTTACATAGAATTTGTGATTTTAGCCAGGCTGTTTCTAATATTAGATAAAACATCACTTAAGTCAATTTAAATATGTTATGAACTCTGTGTGAAATATACGGGGCAGGGGATATAAATGGTTTCTTTCTATTTAAAGCAGTGAAAGTTCAGGTAAACAAGTTATTCAGCTAAAAAAATAAAAACAAAAATCCTCTATTTGATAACCAGTATAAATGTAATTGATTGCTATGAGAGAAACAGAAAAAAAAAAAAAGAAGGTAGACTAAAATCTGGATGAAGGAAGAGAACATAGAAATCAAATCATATGTTGGTTTTCAGAGCAGTAATTCAGTAAGTGCACCAGTTAAATTACTGTAACTGAAGGCAAGAGTGTTGACTGTCTGCTGAGAAGAGCTGGGCCCCTCCTCCGCCCCCGGAGCCTGACACAGAGCCTGGTGGAGTCAACTCACTTTTTCAACGGTTTGCATTTATAGGAACCACCTGAGGTCTTCAGCTTTACTTAATTTTTCAATTCAACTATCACAAGAAGGGAGTTCAGAAACTCATCTTCATTAATTTGTCTTTTCTCTTTCATAATGTATGCCATTGTTTCAACAAAATCGAGACTACTTGGACGCCTCCCAGGTCTGGGTCAATATTTAAAAAGCCTTAATAAATTGTTTTCTTATTATTACCTCTTTCTTAATTGTTCATTTCACTGATGATAGCATTATTTTTTTCAAATTTACAAATAATAAATCCTGATCAGGCTGTATCTATTTCTGGGATCTGGTAATTATTTAAGAAATAATTTTCATAAAGTGATAGAGAAAATAAAATTTAGAAGCCATATAGTGAGGTTTACATTTGCAAAATTTTCCTTTAAAAAAATGTTTTATAGAAACCACGTGTGGCAAGTTTCTACAAAAACTACGAGCAAAATAAAATATAATGCCGGAACTTTCATGGATACCCTTCCTAAAGGGGTAATTTGCCATGCAGGTTTTAAATGAGTTCAGGATGGTGGATTAAATTAAATTTAACTGCCACATACAGAGGGCCTGCTAAGTGTGTGGCAAGAGGAAAGGTACATCAGGTGAAAGGGCGACTTCCGCCACTTTCGAAATATATTTGCAAACCACTGTGCCTTTGTGTGTTCCCTCCGCATCTCAAGAAGAAGAGGCAAGAAGCAATGAGACTGGAACATCAAGTGAAATACTGGAGCAGCTTTTCTTATTTTTCTGAAAATGTGTACACTCTCCAGCATAATACTGATAAACTGTAGAATTTTATGAAGCATCCAGTCTGTTGGGACAAAGCTATTGTACCCAGTACAATTCCCCATTACACAGAACACTCTACCATCTATCTATTCAGGCGGCCCTCAGACCAAATAACCCTTTTGCTGGACATTTCCATTTTCTTCCTGGAACATTCTGACTCTAATAGTCGGCTAGTATCTAATTGGCTCTTAGGGTGAAAAGACAGCAGAAAAAAAAAAAAAAAGACGGTTTAGAAACTCTCAGTGTTCCAAAATTAGTCCATATTTGAAAAGCAGGCCCTATTCTTTTTCCTATCTTTGGAGATACGGACTTTCTCTCTAATTTTAAGCAAGTCACTTAACCTTTCCTGATGTCCCCCATCTGTGAATCAGAAGTAATTATTCCTAACTTTAAGGGACCATTGAGAGGAATAATTTGTTAATGTTTTGTAAAGTACTTCAAATATGTAAAGTGCTAAGTATTATTAAATTCCATGCAAATAAACTGCAATTTAGAACCTAAAGGGATCGAATAATTGACTTTATTCTTGTGAGTTTACAATATTTTTAGCAAATCTACTAAAAAGCAGTTATTGTTTGTAATACAGAACATGGAAATCAATCCCTCTTTCCTACTCAAGTTAATAAAAACATAAAAGAAATGACTGTCATTAGAAGCCAACTATGTATCCTGGGGGAAAGCATCTCCCCATTTCAAACATCACTGACAATTCCCTTTTCAAGCAATCTGCAGAAAACCTGTCAGAGAAGGTACAAGGGAGAGAGAAGTCTATTAAGGAGTTGGATATGGATTAGACAATTGATTAAAAAGAGAGACAGAGAAGACTCTCCTAATTGTGTTGCTTTCTCGACCCTAAAACAATTTTGAAGTCTATATGTCCCTTGCAGTTATTTAAGGAAAGACTACTTGCATGCAAGCCCAGTGACCCAGGACACAGGAATAACACATGTAACATAAGTTACACCTTTAGTCCCAAAGATGTCCAAATCCCAGCTAATGTATGTTTCCTCTGACATAATCGCACTGCCCTTATGTGTGGATACCTAGATATTGAGCAAATATTAGACACAATTAGGCTATTAACTGCATATGAGTTTATCTCCTGAGCATATGCAAATACTTTGCATATTCAAACAGAAGAGTTAGACATGTCCATGAATGACGATTCAGTAGAAGTCTTGTCTGGTATTATAAAGGGGCGATGTTCTGTAAACAAACCCTGGTGCACACAGACAGACTTCCACTGGTTTCTGCTGACTTACTCTCCGATTGATGGTGCTCCCAAAAACCACTTTGTGGAGTTGTGGCCTTAGGTGACAATGATTATTACTTGTATTGCTGGGGCTGTATTTCCTGGAGCTATCATACTTTGGACATGTTATCAGGAGGGAGCAGTCCCTGGAGAAGGACATCATGCTTGGTAAGGTAGAGGGTCAGCGAAAAAGAGGAAAACCCTCAACAAGATGGACTGACACAGTGGCTGCAACAATGGGTTCAAACATTAGCAACAATTGTGAGGATGGTGCAGGACTGGGCAGTGTTTCGTTCTGTTGTACACGGGGTTGGCATGAGTGAGAACTGACTGGACAGCACCCAATAACAACAACCTGAAAGGATCCCTAAAGAAAAATCAAGCACCTGGGCCCCTCACTAGGAATTGCGAAGTTCTGTTCACGGAGACTTGGTCAGGTCAGGTTAAGGGCTCAGCACCTCAGTCCCCTCATCTTTCAAGTGGGGAAAAGTATAAAAAGCCTTCTACCTGCCCTTCAGGGTGAGGGCCCAGTGATACGCCGTTGTCGTTGTTCAGTCCCATTGAGTCCCTTCCAACTCATAGCGATCCTATGTTTAACAGAACAAAACACTGCAAGGTCCTGCGCCATCCTCACAAGCCAAAGTGATACAGTAACTATGAAAATGTTTGAAAGTTTAAAAACTTTATACAAATATCTGGGAGGCAGTGGTGGTTCAGTGGCAGAGTTCTCACCTCCCAAGCAGGAGACCTGGTTCAATTCCTCACCAGTGTACCTCGTGTACAGCTACCACCCTTCCCTCAGTGGAGGCACACGTGTTGCTATTTTGCCAAACAGGTTTCAGTGCAGCTTCCAGACTAAGCCAGACTAAGAAGAAAAGTCTGCTGATTTACTTCCAAAAATCAGCCAATGAAAACCCTACAGATGACAACGGTCTGATCTATAGCCAATCACGGGTCAGGTGCAGGACCGGCAGCGTTTAGTTCGGTCTACGTGGGGTTGCCGTGGGTCTGGGGCCAACTTGACAGCAGTTAACAGCAATAACGATGTACAAATATAATTTATAGCCTTAAAGTCGCTGTTTTTGGTTCAATGACAGGTTCAATGACACTTGGGGTTTGATCACTCTGCCTGTTTCCGCTGTTGTCCCAACTACCTCTTGAGAGACCTAATGTCCATGCAGAGAGATTGTAGCAGTGAAGACCCCACCCAGTGGGCAAAACAATTGTCTTTTGTTGTTGGTTGTTTTAAATTCAAGGAAGGCTTCATTTTGAGGAAATACGCTCCTTTTATTTTCTGCTGCAGCTCTGGGTGCTGGGGGCACACTGCACAGGAACAGGGGAGCTGTGAGTGGGCTGCAGGGTCCAGCTCTCAGCCTGTGTCACCATCCATCAGGGGGCAGCAAAGAGAATCTGTTATTTGCTCTCTCTTTGAAAGTCTTCATATGCTCACATAAAGGAGCCCTGGTGGCACAATGGTTAAGTACTCGGCTGCTAACCGAAAGGTTGGCAGTTCAAACCCGCCAGCTGCTCCACAGGAGAAAGATGCGGCCATCTGCTTCTGTGAAGATTGCAGCCTTGGGAACCCTATAGGGCAGTTCTACTCTGTCCTAAAGGGTTGCTATGAATTGGATTGAGTAGACAGCAACAGGTTTGGTTTTTTTGTTTTTCGTGTGTGTGTGTGTGTGTGTGTGTGTTGCCCTGGTGGCACAGTGGTTAAGAGCTACAGCTGCCATCCAGAAGGTGGGCAGTTTGAATCCACCAGCCGCTCTTTGGAAACCCTATAGAGCAGTTTTACTCTGTCCTATAAGGTGGCTATCCGGGTTTTTTTTTTTTTTTTTTCACTCCTATTAGAAGGACGAGGTAGGTAGATATGGTGGAGAACAACAACAAAAAATCTCCCCTCAGAAACTGACTTTGCAGGTTGGCAAGGTGTGATTTATTTCCCAACAGAATCCGTCAGGGACAGACACCTTTCACAGAGCAGGCTGGGCATGTTCTTGAATGCTGGTGGGGTTTGGACAAAGACTGCTCTTTGTCAACCCTGAAAACATGAGACATTACCCAGAAGGGAGCTCTCCACTGACTTTCATGCAGAAGGCTGAGGTAACCAAACTGGTGTGACAGGGGTTTTGCAGACAGGAGAAGAGAAATCTGCAAAGAGAAAGAAGAGGGCTATCTCACAAACGCCTGTCTTCATTACGTATCCAGGCATAGTGTTTGCTTTTCTAGATCCTTATGGTCTAATTTTCCACATCAAGATAAGTACTGGGCATGTTGTCTGTCTCCTTCAGCACAATTTGCAGTTTCAAATTGTGCTCCGATGGATAGAACTGTGAGTATGCAGAGAAATTAATAAGCCTATGCATTTAAATAAACTTTATCATCCGTGGAGCTCAGAATATTATAAACAATGTGGTGTTGCTTCTTTTGTTCCTGCTTCAGACACTTGACCTTCTCATAAAACTTGGAATTTCAGTATCATCCTTTATGAGTCTAGTGTAACATCAGAAAAACAACAACAGCAAAGATATCAACAAATTATTATAAAAAAGAATCGATAAGTTCTAGAAAAAGGACAGAAGGGAATCAGAAAACTTAGGCTTGTCTTGACTCAGCCACTTACTGACTTGCTGTAATAGACTTAGCCTGCCACTTAATCTTAGAAAGTAAGTTTTATATCCTGTAAAATTGGGACCTGTATGGTTGTGGTGAGGGAAAAACGAGACGTAATTTTCATTGCAAAGTATTATACAAAAATGAGACGTTTATTATAAAGTAATTCACTACATCACTTAGGAAAAAGTTCGTACGATATGTTGTTGTTGTTAGGTGCTGTTGAGTAGGTTCCGATTCATAGCCACCCAGCTACATACAAGAGAACGAAACACTGCTCAGTCCTCCACAACCCTCACAATCGTTGATATGTTTGAGCTCACTATTGCAGCCACTGAGTCAATTCATCTTGTGGAGGGTCTTTGTCTTTTTCACTGACTCTCTACTTTACCAAGCATGATGTCCTCCTTCAGAGACTGCTCCCTTCTGATAACATGTCCAAAGTACATGAGACAAAGTGTCACCATTCTAAGAAGTATTCTGACAGTACTTCTTCCAAGACAGATTTATTTGTTCTTCTTGCAGTCCATTCAATATTATTCACCAACACCATAATTCAAATGCATCAGTACTTCCTTAGTCTTCCTTATTCATTGTCCAGCTTTCACATGCGTATGAAGCAACTGAAAATACCATGGCTTGGGTCAGGAGCACTTTAGTCCTCAAAGTGACATCTTCACTTTTTAACACGTTGAAGAGGTCTCTTGCAGAAGGCTTGCCCAATGCAATACGCTGTTAGATTTCTTGATCGTGGATCCAAGTAAAATGAAATCCTTGACTTCAGTCTTTTCTCCATTTATCATGATGTTGCTAATTGGTCCAGTTGAGAGGATTTTTATTTTCTTTATGTTGAGGTGTAATCCATACTGAAGACTGTAGTCTTTGATCTTCATTAGTAAGTGCTCCGAGTCCTCTTCACCCTGAGCAAGCGAAGTGGTGTCATCTGCATATCACAGGTTGTTAACGAGTCTTCCTCCAATCCTGATGCCCCATTCTTCTTCATATAGCCCAGCTTCTCGTATTATTTGCTCAGCATACAGATTGAATAAGTACGATGAAAGGATACAACCCTAATGCGCAGCTTTCCTGATTTTAAACCACGCAGTATCCCCTTGTTCTCTTTGAATGACTGCCTCTTGGTCAATGTACAGGTTCTGCATGAGCAAAATTAAGTGTTCTGAAATTCTCATTCTTCACAATGTTATCCATAATTTTTTATGATCTGCACAGCCAAATGCCTTTGCATAGTCAATAAAACACAGGTAAACATCTTTCAGAGACCCCTGGTGGTGTAGTGGTTAAAGCACTCAGCTGCTAACCAAAAGATCTGTGATTCGAACCTACCAGCCACTCCTCAGGAGAAAGATGTGGCAGACTTGCTTCTGTAAAGATTACAGCCTTGGGTGGGGACCGTGGTCTCAGGGAACATGTAGCTCAATTGGCATAACACAGTTTATAAAGAAAATGTTCTACATTCTACCTTGGTGAGTAGCGTTTGGGGTCTTAAAAGCCTGTGAGCAGCCATCTAAGATACTCCACTGGTCTCACCCCTTCAGGAGCAAGGGAGAATGAAGAAAACAAGATATAAGGGAAAGATTGGTCCAAAGGACTAATGGACCACAACTACCACGGCCTCCACCAGACTGAGTCCAGTACAACTAGATGGTGCCCAGATACCACCACTGAGTGCTCTGACAGGGATCACAACAGAGGGTCCTGGACAGAGCTGGAGAAAAACGTAGAATGAAATTCTAACTCACAAAAAAGACCAGACTTACTGGCCTCACAGAGACTGGAGAAACCCTGAGAATATGGCCCCTAGACACCCTTTTAGCTCAGTAATGAAGTCACTCCTGAGGTTCACCATTCAGCCAAAGTTTAGACAGCCCCATAAAACAAAACAAAACTAATGGGGCACAGCAGTCCAGGGACAAGGACTAGAAGGTAGGAGGCGACAGGAAAGCTGGTAATAAGGAACCCAAGGTCGAGAAGGGAGAGTGTTGACATGTCGTAGTGTTGTTAACCATTGTCATAAAACAGTATATACTAACTGTTTAATGAGAAACTATTTGTTCTGCAAACCTTCATCTAAATGAGAATTGGAAAAAAAAAAAAAAAAGGATTACAGCCTTGGATACCCTAGGAGGCAGTTCTACTCTGTCCTACAGGGTTGCTATGAGTCAGAATTGACTTAATGGCAGTATGTTAACATCTTCCTGGTGGTCTCTGATTTAAGCAAATAGCCATCTGACATCAGCAATATCCTTTGTTCCACGTCCTCCTTGAATCAGCTTGAATTTCTGTCAGTTCCGTGTTGATATATTGCTACAAATGCTTTTTAATTTTCTTCAACATAATTTTACTTGTATGTAATACTAATGATATTGTTCAATAATTTCTGCATTCTTTTGGATCATCTTTCTTTGGAATAGGCACATATATGGATCTTTTCCAGTCAGTTGACCAAATAGCTGTATTCCAAATTTCTTGGCATAGACTAGTGAGCACTTCCAGCCTTGCATCCATTTGTTGAAACATCTCAATTGGTATTCTTTCAGTTCCTGGAGACTTGTTTTTCTTCAAGCCCTTCCGCACAGCTTGGACTTCTTCTTTCAGTACCATCAGTTCTTGATCATGTGCTACCTCCTGAAATGGTTGAACGTTGACCAATTCTTTTTGATACAGTGACTCTGTGTATTCCTTCCATCTTCTTTTGATGCTTCCTACCTTGCTGAATATTTTTCCCGTAGAATCCTTCAATGATGTAACTTGAAGCTTGAATTTTTTCTTTAGTTCTTTCAGCTTGAGAAATACCAAGTGTGCTCTTCCCTTTCATTTTTCTAACTCCAAGTCTTTGCACATTTCATTATAATACTTTACTTTGTCCTCTTGAGCCGCCCTTTGAAATCTTCTGTTCAGCTCCATCATTTCTTCCATTCACTTTAGCTGTTCTACATTCAAGAGCAAATTTCACACTCTCTTCTGATGTCTATTTGACCTCTTGTTTTTTTTTTTTTTTTCCTTTTCTGTCTTTTTTATGATCTTTTGCTTTCTTCATCTATGATGTCCTTGATGTCATCCCACAACTTGTCTGGTCATTAGTGTTCAATGAGTCAAATCTATTCTTGTGATAGTCTATAAACTCAGGTGGGATATACTCAAGGTCGTATTTTGGCTCTCATAGACTTGTTTTAATTTTCTTCAGCTTCAGCTTGAGCAATTGATGGTCTCTTCCACAGTCAGCCCCTGGTCTTGTTCTGACTGATGATATTGAGCAGATGTAGCCAGTTTGATTCCTGTGTATTCCATCTGACAAGGCCCACGTGTATAGCCGCCATTTATGTTGTTGAAAAAGGTATTTACAATGAATAAGTTGTTGGTCTAGCAAAATTCTATCATACAATTCTTCCACATTGTTTCTATCACCAAGGCCATATTTTCCAACTACTGATCCTTCCTCTTTGTTTCCAGTTTTGCATTCCAATCACCAGTAATTATTAACACATCTTGTTTGCATGTTTGATCAATTTAAGACTGCAAACGTTGGTAAAAATCTTCAATTTCTTCATCTTCCGCATTAGTGGTTGGTGTGTAAATTTGAATAATAGTCATATTAACTGGTCTTCCTTGTAGGCGTATGGATATTATCCTATCGCTGACAGTACTGTATTGCAGGATAGATCTTGAAAGGTTCTTTTTGACAATGAATTGGATGCTGTTCCTCTTCAATTTGTCATTCCTGGCATAGTAGACCATATGATTGTCTGATTTAAAATGGCCAATGCCAGTCCATTTTAGCTCACTAATGCCTGGGATATTGATCTTCAAGTGTTCCATTTCATTTTTGACAATTTCCAATTTTCCTTGATTCATATCTCCTACACTCCATGTTTGATTATTAATAGATGTTTGCAGCTGTTTTTTCTCATTTTGAGTCATGCTACATCAGCAAATGAAGGTCCCCAAATCTTTACTCCATCCACATCACTAAGGTCAACGCTACTTTGAGGAGGCAGCTCTTTCTCAGTCGTATTCTGAGTGCCTTCCAACCTGAGGGGCTCATCTTTGGGCATTTTATTAATGTTCTGCTACTGTCGATAAGGTTTTCACTGGCTAATTTTTTCAAAAGTAGATCTTCAGGTCTTTCTTCCCAGTCTGAATTAGTCTAGAAGCTCTGCTGAAACCTGTCCGCCATGGGTGGCCCAGCTGGTATTAGAAAAAGTGGTGGCATAACTTTCAGCATCACAGCAACATGCAAGCCAACCACTGTACAACAAACTGACATATATTGATATGCAAGAGGGAAACTCAGGCACAGATGGAATTTTTTTTTTTCCTACTACAATTTATAAGCTCACCACTCCCAAAACAATTCATATAATTAAAACTCTCCTATGAACCTAAAACTCATACATGGAAATACCAGCTGGATAAGGAGCAAGCACCCACCTCAGCATCTCTTCTGAGTTCCCAGCATACCTCTTCCTCTTCCTGGGCTCCTTCCTCTAGTTGATGGCTCAGATGTCTGTGCTGGAACAGGAGTGGCATCCTGATTTCCCCCTCTCTTTTATCAGGCTCCAGGCCTCATCTAGGCCTTTGGATTCTGCTTTCTACATATTTCTCTTGTCTGTCTTCTCCTTGC
Organism: Trichechus manatus latirostris; assembly: GCF_000243295.1. Classification (NCBI taxonomy): domain Eukaryota; kingdom Metazoa; phylum Chordata; class Mammalia; order Sirenia; family Trichechidae; genus Trichechus; species Trichechus manatus. The sequence continues at coordinate 5,036,646 of NW_004444000.1, read as the reverse complement.
TATTCAAATGACTTCTGTCTTCATGAAATCCTACATTTCTCTACTGAATGCATGAGCTTCATAGCTAGATGTTCTGCCTCGAGCCTTCTCCTTCCTGCACCCCTGAAATAATTTTCCCTATTGTTACCAGAATGATCTCTATGAAATATAATACAAAGCATGTCACCTATAAATGTAAAACCCCTCAATGAGTTCCCGTGGACTATAGAATACCCTCAAGCTCTTTATTAGGATAAAGAAGGCTTTTTTAAAAAAAATCATCTGACCTCTCAAACATGGACCTGCCACAACATCCTTCCTTTCATTTAAATTTCCAGCAACATCAGATGAATTTCCTGAAAGCCCTGTGCATTTTTGCTTGTCTGTGCCATTGATGTTCTCTTTGTTGAGACTCCCCTTCTCCCATTTCTTCATGCGGCAAGACCCTCATGATGCTGCAGACAGGCATGCCGCATCAGGACACAGCCAGCACATCACCACTGTGTCACTCCTTGGCACCTGTAGCCTCTCTTGGAGACTTTAGTGTTACCTGTTACGCCTTTCTTAGAAGAATCCATTGCCTAGGTTCATGGAGTTTCAGTGTTGCAGTTCACACAAGGTTACCGTGAGATGACCAATTTGTTCTACTCAATACGGTAGGTGTGCCTGTGTGGTTAAACCGTCACTCACCAGCTTTGTGAAGGGCTCAGTAATGCGCCAGCCACTGTGATAGACTCTAGACAATGCAGTGGGGCAGAGGTTCTTTTAGGTGTCCAGGGCATGCACCGCATAGTAAATGTGGACCCAGCCTTGCTGTGGGGTCACCAGTGGCACTGACAGTTTTGACAATAGAGGGCCAGAGATGCAGAGAATGATTTTTACCAGCAGGGGTCACTGCAGCTGACCAGGCACCCAAAGCAAGCCTAAAACCGAGAGCCATTAGGAGCTCTGTCTTGAGTTAATAACATTCTAAACGTTTTCTATTTGTATGTGAAAATTCACATTCCTTTGTCTTTTGGGACCAGACTGTATCTATTCATTCTCCTTTAATGGCTTTGTAAACACTGTGCCTTCCCTGACCTGCTCCCCTCCTCCTCCTCACCCATCTACCGCCTCTTACTACATGAAGTGATTTTTATTTTGATTGTGTTCATTTCCTATAAGGAGACAAGCTGTCAGCGAGTCATACATCGGTTCAAATGGCTTTCTGTTTTCAGAACGTTCCCAGGAGGGTGCAATTCTTTTAATTTATTTAATCTGATGTGCTTTTTCAAATCACTCTCCTTTGCCTAACAGATGGGAGAGGACCGCACAATACTACCTCCCTCTCCCCGCCCGGAGACTGGGCCCTCCACATACAGTGCGCAGGGCCGCTTCAGACTGTCAGGGCCCAGAGGCAGAGGAGCTTCTCGGGCAGCAGGGGGTCCTCTCTAGCGGGGTCCAGCAGTGGCTTACCTCCCTGTTTTGCTTGGACTGAAGAAAAGGTTCTAGAGTGGGGAATGCCATCAGTGTTTAGATCCACAACCACTGCCATGAGTAATGAACTCCTTCCCAGAAACCTTGAGAAATCAGTGTCTGAAGGAGGAGTGGGAGTTGAAAAATGTGTAATTGATGTAGCTGAATTTATTTTCTGAGGATGTTCGTTCTGAGTAAACTCAGAATCCAAAATCATAAAGTAATGAAGAGCATGGTTTCAAAGTTCACACAGGGTTAGGAATGAAAGCCAGCTCAGCCACTTCAGAACAAAGTGACCCTGGGTAAACTGACATTTGTAAGCACAGTGTCCTAGCATGTGATAAAGGAATCCCCCAGCTGTCTGTCAGTCTGTCATACTGCGGTGGCTTGTGTGTTGTTATGATGCTGGAAGCTATGCCACCAGTATTTCAAATACTGCCAGGTTGCCTATGGTGGAAGGTTTCAGTGGAGTTTCCAGATTAAGGCAGACTGGAAAGACAGGCCTGGTGATCTACTTGAAAATTAGCCAATGAAAACTTCATGGATCACAACAGAACATTGTCCTACTTGCTTACTTTGGACACACCATCAAGAGGGATCAGTCACTAGAGCAGAACATTATGTTTGATGAAGCAGAGGGCCAGTGAGGGCAAGGGAGACCCTCAACGAGATGGATTGCACAATAGCCCCAAGGATGGATTTGAACATGCCGGAAATCATAAGGATGATACAAGACCAGTCAGTGTTTCATTCTGTTGTACATAAGGTCATCCTACATCAGAGTCCACTCAACGGCAGCTATGTATCTATACAATAAAAGAATGGTAATAATCTCCACCTCACAGGGTTGTTATGAGGAAAATGACATAGAGCATGCAAAGGGCTCACTGTTGGGTCTTGCACAGAGTAAACATCAAAACGTGGCAATTAGAACGATTATTACTGAATTTACAGAGTTAATACTGTAGAGAAATTATTCTTTTTCTTTTATCAGTTGAAGGAATTTTGCTTGTTAGGTGGAGGTAGCTCCTTTGATGCCTTAGCTCCTAGGACACAGCTCTATCCTAGCACTCATATCCCTGTGTTACCATCTTTTACATGTGAGATCACTAGACTTTTTCACATAAGTGCTAAAGGGCAGAGGCTGAGTCTTTCTCGTCTCTTTGTCTCCAGTGTTGCAGGGTCCCTGGGATAAAGTAATGTCTCTGTGAGTGTGAGATGACAGAAAGCAGAGCTATACTGTTCAGTGGCCACTTGCTCTTTGGGCTGTTTACTTAGGTCCAATGGACCTTAGGCGATAGGAACCATTAGACACCAGCTTACATGTGACAGGGGGAAAGCACCAATTGCCTTAACGTTCCCAATTCTCTCTAAATTTGCCTTTCCAAATACTTATCTTGCATTTCTTTTTGGAGAGAGACATCTTTTTCTCTTTCTCATGAGACTAGGTGCTTCCAACTTTGTCTAGGGTTGTTCTGCATGGTTTTTTAAGATGGACAGTGTGTAATTTTATGTAGTGGCCCTAAATCTTCCTCCCTGATGAGTCAGAGAGGGACTCCAAGACATTGCATTAAGTCACATGCCACATTGCCACATACTCTTATGTATTTTTACTCTCTTTATTTTTACGGTCAGGAGAAATGTTACTCTGGCAACAAGAGTATCACCTTCTTCCCTGTAACTTGCCAATCTAGCCTGCTTTATTACAGGATTCCTGGTTCTTCTCCCACTATTCCTGTCTCTCTAATTGACAACGCCATCAACCTAACTTCTCAAGCCAGAAACACAGTAGCTCCTGATCCTCTCTCTCCTACAATCCTGCCATCTAAGTCATCATCAGATTCTGCTTATTTCACTTCCAAAGTACATCTTGAGTTGTTCCACTTCCACTCTCTCCAGTGAAGTCCAAACTTTGGTTATCTCTCCCTTAAACTGTGTCAATAACCTCTGACTAGTATCTACCTTCATCCTCATTCAAGTCATTCCCATTACTGGAGTCTAAGTGAGCTTTATAAAGCACATATTAGCTTATATCACTCCTATTCATCTACCAGTGAATTTCCATGACACTTAGAATCAAATACAAATGCTCTCCACAATCTGGAAAGCTTTCCAGATCTAGCCCCTACCTACTTCTGCATCCTCATCACAAGTTTCACCTCTTCCTCAGGATTCTCAACCATATGGTCATATTTCAGTCCTGAGAAGAAAGCATTTACATCTTCCATCTCAGGATCTTCCCACAAGTTTTCTCTCCATCTGGAAGAAACAAAAAACCAAACCCACTCCCTCTGACTCGATTCCAACTATAGAGACCCTATAAGACAGAGGAGAGCTGCCCCATAGGGTTTCCAAGGCTGCAATCTTTACAGAAGCAGATTGCTGCATCTTTCTTCCATGGAGCATCTGGTGGGTTTGAACCACTGTCCATTTGGTTAACAGCCAAGCCCTTTAACCACTGTGCCATCAGTGCTCCTTTTGGAAGACTCCTCCCTTATTTCTACCTTCATTGCCTCACAGACAACTAATCACTCTTCAGGTTCTGGTTTAAATGTGCTTCTCACGCAAAGCTCATCTCTGATTTGCTCATCAGAACTGGGTATCCTTTCTTACTCTCTCAGCGTGCTTTATGTCCTTTTATTTTTAAGGACACTCATCAACATCCATAGGTCTATATTTGTTACGGGTTGAATTGTGTCCCCCCAAAATGTGTATCAATTTGTTTAGGCCATGATTCCCAGTATTGTATGATCTGATGTGATTTCCCTATGTGTTGTAAATCCTACCTTTACGACGTTAGTGAGGCAGGATTAGAGACAGTTATGTTAATGAGGTAGGACTCAGTCTACAAGATTAGGTTATTTTAACTCAATCTCTTTTAAGATATAAAAGACAGAAGCAAGCAGAGAGACTGGGGACCTCCTCCCACCAAGAAAGCACAGCCAGGAGCATAGCAAGTCCTTCGGATCTGGGGTCCCCATGCTTAGAAGCTCCTAGACCAGGGGAAAACTGATGACAAGGACCTTCTTCCAGAGCCGACAGAGAGAGAAAGCCTTCCGCTGGAGCTGGTACCCTGAATTTGGACTTCTAGCCTCCTAGACTGTGAAAGAATAAATTTCTCTTTGTTAAAGCCATCCACTTGTGGTATTTCAGTTATAGCAGTACTAGATGACTAAGAATATCTGCCTCACACACTAGGTTATAAGCTTTATATCTGGCAGGGATTGTGTCTGTTATTTGCATTTTTTTATACAGTGCCTATAGCACGGTACCTGGCACAAAATAGATGCTCAGAAATATTGCTTAATGAATGGTGAAGCCAACACGTATTTTCTTTTTCTGAATATTTTAAAACTCAGTTGACCTTGGGGAAACACAAATCAAAACTACTGTGAGGTGCCACTACATATTTATTAATATAACTAAAATTTAAAAAGACTGAACGCACCAAGTGCTGGTGAGGATGTGGAGCAACAGGAACTATCATACACTAATGGTAGGAATGTAAATGCTAGAAACTCTTTGAAAAATAGTTCAGCAATTTCATATGAAGTTAAACAGGTATTTTTCCTGTTGTTGGTTGCTGTGAGGTGCTAACAAGTCAGTTCTGACTCTTAGCAACCTTATGTACAACAGAACAAAACACAGTCTGGCCCTGTGCCATCCTCACAATCATCGCTATGTTTGAGCTCACTGTTGCAGCCACTGCGTCAATCCGTCTCATTGGAGGTCCTCCTCTTTTTCACTAACCCTCTGCTTTACCAAGCATGACATCCTTCTCCAGGGACTTGTCCCCCCTGATAACATGTCCAAAGTAGGTGAGATGGAGTCTTGTCATCCTTGCTCCTAAGGAGCATTCTGGCTGTACTTCTTCCAAGACAGATTTATTCTAAAATGAATACATTTTATTTTATATAAATTATATCTCAATAAAATTGCTTAAGAAAAACCTTAATTGAGCATATCAGGGCATGTCATTTTTAAAGGATCATATATAGAGATTTCACTCTTGGTCTTAATGGAATCTCACTGACCCCAGGAAATAGACACAGGCAATAATGGCAGAGGACAGAGAATTAAACTTCCCTCAACAGCATTTTCACTTTGTCACATCCAAGTAAAGCCAGAGTTTCAAGGTGCTATGATACAGATGAACTACATTTAGGGTTATCAGATAAAATACCAGACAATCAGTTAAAATTGATTTTCAGAAGAAAAACAAAATTTGTTTTTAATATAAGTTTATCCCATGCAGCATTTGGGACATGCTTATATATACATGTACTTTTTTTAAAGCACGTTCCTCATATGTGTTATTGTTGGCCCTGTAGACCTGTCTAATCTTTGGCTGGAGGGTAAACCTCAGGAGTGTCTTCAGGACTGAGTTAAAAGGGTGACTGGGGGTCATACTCTTGGGGTTTCTCCAATCTCTGTCAGACCGGCAAGCCTGGTCTGGGACATACTTATATTAAGCAATTATTTGATGTTCATCTGAAATTCAAATTTAACTGGGTAATCTGTATTTTTATTCTGCTAATCCTGACAGCTCTTCCAGTATGCCTATATTGTCACCAGAAAGTTTGAACTCATGTGTGAACAGATTTTATTTTGAACATACTTCACATTTTGTGGTGTTACTCACATGGGACATTGGAAGCAACACTATATAGTGAAAATTATATGAATTTTGGAGTGAGACAGACCTTGATTCTAATCCCAGCTTTGCCACCTAACTCATTTTGAGGGTTTGAACAAATTACTTAACCTCTCTGAAAAATGAAGATAATAACATCTAATTCAAAATTGTATTTGAGGAGTAGCAATAGAAGAATTAAGTATTTGTCATCCTTATTCTAGAGGCATCTGCTTCCTTTCCCACCTCTGTCTTACCTTTCTTTGACCAGTCAAGATTGGTATGTCAACTCTCAGGCACTGTGGAACAAGGTAGCCCGTGGAGGGAAGGCAAGACCCACTCATTGTTGCAATAGATCTAATTCGCACAGGGTTATCGCTATAGTTACCCCATGCTCTAATCCATGTTCTGCGGGGAGGCCAGTGCTGTAGCAGCAGTGGTAGGAAAGAGACTGAAATGCCAGTTTCACTGTCTACTGTTGCTGCTGCCTGCTCACAGTTTGATTTTCTTCCTCAGGGAAAGGAAGGAAGTGTAAAATTGAATAGCAACAAGGAGGGGTGACCTACTCTAGAAAACCGGGGGAGGCTCTCCTCACGTCAAAGAACTGCTACAATCTGGGATTACTTTGTCTAAGGAAGAGAAGCGGGATCGTGAAAACTGCCTACTCCTGTGACTCACTTCACCTGCTAACAACACAAAGACTAGAGGGCACTGGGTGAAATTTATGGCCAGCAAATTCCCCATCATTAAAAAGAAATGTTTCTTTATCTATTGTGTAGTTGACTCCTGTGGGAAGTCATTGAAGCGGAACCAGGCGTTATGTTTAAAAGGGGAACCCAGCATTTTTATGATCCAAAAAAATCCTGCTGGTGATGCAGCCTATAGGGATGACTGAAGCTTTGTGCTGGGGCAGGCTGCCTGTGGGCCCACCACTTCTTGCTTGGTGCGTCCCTGGGGAAGGGTCATTATCTTTCAAGCATAGTGGGAACCTGCCATTGTCTCTTAAGCCTTTATCCTTATAACAAGTTGAAGATCATATCTGAATATCGTTACCAATCACTCATCAAGCAAATGTGAGTGCTTACAGAAAGAATTTCATTCTAATTACGCCCTCTCTTTTTTTTTTTTAATTGTGCTTTAGGTGAAGGTTTACAGATCAAGTTAATTTCTCATACAAAAATTTATACACATGTTGTTTTGTGACATTAGTTTCAATCCCCACAATGTGACAACACACTCCCTTTTTCCACCCTGGGTTCCCTGTGTCCATTCAACCAGTTAGTGTCCCTTCATGCCTTCTCATCCTGCTTCCAGACAGGAGCCGCCTGTTTGGTCTTATGTATCTGAGTGAACTAAGAAGCACACTCCCTAAGTGTATTATTATTTTTTTGTTTTACAGTCCTGTCTAATCTTTGTCTGAAGAGTGGGCTTTGGGAATGGTTTCAGTTCTGGGTTAAGACAGCGTCCGCTGGGCATAGTTTAGGGGGTTCCTCCAGTCTCTGACAGACCATTAAGTCTGGTCTTTTTACGTAAATTTGAGTTATGCTCCACACTTTTCTCCCACTACGTCCAGGACTCTCTGTTATGTTCCCTATCAGGGTGGTCATTGGTGGTAGCCAGGCACCATCTAGTTCTTCTGGTCTCAGGCTGTGGAGTCTCTGGTTTATGTGGTCCTTTAGTCTCTTGGGCTAATATTTTCCTTGTGTCTTTGGTTTTCTTCATTCTCCTTTGCTCCAAGTGGGATGGGATCAACTGATACAACTTAGATGACTGCTAGCAAACTTTTAAGACCCCATACTCCACTTGCCAAAGTGGGATGCAGAATATTTTCTTAATAAACTTTGTTATGCCCTAGATGTCCCCCAAAACTACGGTCTCCAGGCACCAGCCCCAGCTACTCTGTCCCCCAAAGTGTTGGGATGTATCCAGGAAACTTTTTAGCTTTTGCTTTGGTCCAGTTGTCCTGATGTCTCCTGTGTTGTGTGTTGTCCTTCCCTTCACAGAAGTTGATCCTTGTCTGCTATCTAGTTAGTGAATTCCCCTCCCTCTCCCTCCCCCCTCCCCATAACCATCAAAGAATGCTTTTTTCTGTGTTTAAACCTTTTCTTGAGTTCTTGTAATAGTGGTCTCATACAGTATTTGTCCTTTTGTGACTGATTAATTTCATTCAGCATAATGCCCTCTTAATTACGCTCTCTTAATCAGCCTTGCCCATTTTTTATAGTTTCTCAGAAACCCCCAAACTAGGTGGAAATTGTGATAAGGAAAGAAAAGAAGAGAAAGGAAAGGAAAAGCAAGGAGAAGAAAATAAAAGAAGAAATATAATTTGTGTCTTTTCATATTTAATTCAAAGTTGGGTAGGGTAAAAGTGGCTTCTGTTTGCTAGACGAGGGTTGAAGGTTATATGGTATACCAGTCATTTGACTTCTCACTTGCATAGCCCTTGCAAACTGTATTTCTCAGGCTTGTTTCCAAACTGACTTTTCCTAGGATTGGACAATGGGCATTGCTGGTGGGAAATTAGGAGGAGGAGTGAATAAACCAGGGTGTCTCCCTCTGTTTTGAATGGCACTTCTGAAAATAGTTACATCTTCTTTGAAATTTCAATTTCCACCTCTAAGTCCCACCTCAGTGGTTCCAGCTCCTATCAGGAGGGCCTGGCTCCTGGCACTGGGAACATCACTTCTTTCTTTAACCCTTTAGTCCTAGGCGTGGTAGAGACTTCCTGTGGTCACTAATCCCTAACTTGTTCCCTGTATTCAGTTCCTCTGTTGGAGTCCTAGCTTGCATGGTTCTGCCTGACTGGCCCCTGACTGCAGCCCCTGGGTGTGAGATTTTCCCCAGGGTTTTTCTGCGGGTCACACTCCATCTTAGTGGGACTGAGACAGTAGCTATGATCTGTGTAAGGTTGCAGCAAACTTATTTTTTTAATTTTATTGTGTGCGTGTTATTTTATTTTTAATATATATGTGTGTATCATAAAATTTGCCATTTTAATTTTATGTGTACAATTCAGTGCCATTAATTACGTCTACAACTTTTGTGCAATTGTCATCACTGTCTATTTTCAAAACTTTTCATCACTCCAAACAGAAACTGTATACTCATTAAGCAGTAACTCCCAACCAACCTCCTTTCTCACAGCCTCTGGTAACTACTTTGGTCTCTATGCATTTGCCTGTAATAGATATTTTATTTAAGTGGGATCAAATAATATTTGTCTTTTTGGGCCTGACTAATTTCACTTAGCATTATGTTTTCAAGGTTCACTCATTTTACAGCATAAAAAATAACTCCATTCCTTTTTGTGGATAAATATTGTTTCATTGTATGCATATAACACATTTTGTTCATTCATTCATCTGTTGATGTACATTTCAGTTGTTTCCATCTTTGACCATTGTGAACAGTGTTACAATGAACATGGGTGTACCTGTGTCTGCTTGAGTCCCTGCTTTCAAGTCTTTTGGGTATATATTTAAGAGTGTAATTGTTAAACCATATGGTAATCCATTAAAAAGACAGGAAAGAAAGAAAAAACCAAAATAAGTGTCAAAAGAGACTATAAAACTTGCTTGTAAACATAGAGTAGCTACAGTAAACAGAAGAAATGATGAAGTAAAAGACCTGAACAGAAGATTTCAAAAGGCAGATCAAGAAGACAAAGCTAAGTATTATAATGAAATGTGCAAAGATCTGGAGTCAGAAGACCAAAAGGGAAGACCACAGTCGGCATTTCTCAAGCTGAAAGAACTGAAGAAAAAATTCAAGCCTCAAGTTGAATATTGAAGGATTCTACGGGGAAAATACTAAATGATGCAGGAAGCATCAAAAGAAGACGGAAGGAATACACAGAGTCACTGAACCAAAAAAGAATTGGACAATGTTCAACCATTTCAGGAGGTAGCATAGAATCAAGAACTGCTGTTATTGAAGGGATCAAGAACCTCTGGTACTGAAGGAATAATTCCAAGCTCCACTGAAAGCCTTGACGAGAAACAAGGCTCCAGGAATTGAAGCAATATCAATTGAGATGTTTCGACAAAGCGATGCAATGCTGGAAGTGCTCACTCGTCTATGCCAAGAAATTTGGAAAATGGTTACCTGGCCAACCAACTGGAAGAGATTCATATTTGTGCCCATTCCAAAGAAAGATGACCCAACAGAATGCAGAAAGTATGGAACAATATCATTAATATCCCATACAAGTAAAATTATGCTGAAGATAATTCAAAAGTGGTTGCAGCAGTGCATCGATCAACAGGAAACTTCCAGAAATTCAAGCCAGATTCAGAAGAGGACAAGGAATGAGGAATATCATTGCTGGTGTCAGATGGATCTTGGCTGAGAGCAGAGACTACCGTAAAGATGATGACCTGTGTTTTATTAACTATGCAAAGACATTTAACTGTGTGGATCATGACAAATCATGGATAACATTTCGAAGAATGGAATTTCAGAACAGTTAATTGTGCTCATGAGGAATCTGTGCATAGGCAGTCCCTCCAACAGAACAAGGGGATACTGCGTGGTTTAAAATCAGGAAAGATGTGTGTCAGGGTTGTATCCTTTCACCATACTCATTCAATCAGTATGCTGAGCAAATAATCCAAGAAGCTGGACTATATGAAGAAGAATGTGGCATCAGGATTGGAGGAAGATTCATTAACAACCTGTGATAAGCAGATGACACAACCTTGCTTGCTGAAAGTGAAGAGGACTCAAAGCACTTACTAATGAAGATCAAAGACTACAGTCTTCAGTATGGATTACACCTCAAGATAAAGAAAACAAAAATCCTTACAACTGGACCAACAAGCAACATCATGATAAATGGAGAAAATATTGAAGTTGTAAAAGATTTCATTTTATTTGGATCCACTATCAATGCCCGTGGAAGCAGCAGTCAAGAAATCAAATGATGTATAGCCCTGGGCAAATCTGCTTCAAAAGACCTCTTTAAAGTGCTAAAAAGCAAAGATGTCACTTTGAGGACTAAGGTGCACCTGACCCAAGCCATGGTATTTTCAATTGCTCCATATGCATGGGAAAGCTGGACAATGAATAAGGAAGACCAAAGAAGAACTGATGCATTTGAATTATGGTGTTGCCTAAGAATATTGAATACACTTCGGAAGAATGAAGAAAGAAGTCTTGGTTTAAGAAACACAGCCAGTATGCTCCTTAGAAGCAATGATGGTGAGACTTTTTCTCACCTACTTTGGACATGTTATTAGGAGGGAGCAGTTCCTGGAGAAGGACAGCATGCTTGGTAAAGCAGAAGGTTAGCAAAAAAGAGGAAGACCCTCAATGAGCTAGACTGACACAGTGGCTGCAACAATGGCCTCAAACATAGCAACAATTGTGAGGATGGCACAGGACCAGGCAGTTTCCTTCTATTGTACATAGGGTTGCTATTAGTCAGAACCAACTGGATGGCACCTAACAAGGACAACAACCTGGTAATTCAATGCTTAAGTTTTTGGGGAACTGTCAAACTGTTTTGCATAGGAGTTTATATTCCCATCAACAATGGATTAGGGTTACAGTTTATTCACATCCTCGTCAAGGCTTGTTGTTCTTGGTTTTTTTTGAACATGGCCATCCTGTTGTTGTTAACTGTCATTAAGCTGGTCCTCGACTCGTGGCAACCCCACATGTTGGAGAAGTATTTATTCAAGTAGTTTTCACATTTTTTTCAATTGGCTTGTTCGTCTTTCTTTGGTTGAGGAGTCCTTTATATATTCTGGATTTTAAATCCTTATTATATATATGGTTCCTAAATATTTTCTCCAGTTCTATAGATTGCCTCTTCGCTTTATTGATAAGGAGCTTTGATACACGAAAGTTTTTAATTTTGATGAGGTCCAATTTATCTATTTTTTTTTCCTTTGTTGCTTGTGCTTTTGGTGTCATATCTAAAAATCCATTGTCAAAAACTAGATTCCAAAGCTTTACCCCTATGTTTTCTTCCAAGAGTATTACATTTTTAGTTCCTATATTAAGGTCATTTATCCATTTTGAGTTAATTTTCATATATAACGTGAATTATTTCATCCTTTTGCATGTGAAGATCCAGTTGTCCCAGGACCATTTGTTGAAGAAACTATTTCTTCCCCATTGAATGGACTTGGCACCATTCTCAAAAATTAATTGGCTATAGATGTATGGGTTTATTTCTGGACTCTCAATTCTATTTTGTTGGTCTATACGTCTAATCTATACTAGTTCCACACTGTTTTGATTACTGTAGGCTTCTAGTACATTTTGAAATTGGGAAGTGTGAGTCCTCCTACTTTGTTTTTCATTTTCAAAATTGTTTGGGCTCCCTTAAATGGAAGAAGATTTGGGTACCTTCTTACTGATTTTCTAGAATCCATTTCCAGAGATGTGCTAGTTCTATAGTCAATGTCTTGTGGGATGGGGAAAAATCTGGGAATATTCTTTTTAAGGAAGCAATGCCAGTATTTAATAGTCTGGACTTTGACTTGTGTGGCATGAAGTGAAATCCTTTGGTAGTTATTGTTGCTATCTTTGCTGTTTTGTTTCTTAAGAGGAGGTTATTCCTAAGGTATTCAGGCAAAGTCAGGATTCAGAGTAATTTAGTTATCATATAGACGAATTTAACCAGAGAAGAAGCAAAAATTGAGTAAAGAATCCCACCTCAACATTACAATGGTGGAACATTAAAAAACACTCAAACACGATTATGAAAAGTTTAGTCTAGAGATAAAATCAGGATAAAGAACTTAATGTTTAGCTATTATCCTACTTGGATCAATAATGTCCACAAGAAGCAGTAGTCAAGAAATCAAACACTGTACTGCACCGGGCAAATCTTCAGCAAAAGACCTCCTTAAAGTTTTTAAAAGCAAAGAAGTCACTTTGGTGACTGAAGTATGTCTGACCCAAGTGTTTGTGTTTAAATGAGTTATATTTCAAAGAGACCCCAGCAGGTCAATGTTGCGAGCAAGTGGCCTCATGTAAGCAACAAGCAGAGAAACTCAAGATTTTAAGTACTGTATTGTTCAAGTTGTGTAGCCAAGAGAAGCTTCATTTAAATGTATAGCTACAAGTTGTACCATTCTTTTGACTTTTATCTTTGATTCCTTAACCCAACATCTGTGTTTGTTCTACCACGAGCTCAAGAAGCAAACTGATGATGTAGGGGTTTGCACTACAGGCATGCTTCACATCTGGACATTGTGAAAAATTGAATATTATTTGCATTTGAAAAAAATTGAGTCATACTTCATGTTTACTACCAGAAAACATCCCCAGGTGTCTTTCAAGAAACATCCCCAGACTATTTTTAAAATAAGAAAGAGAAAGAGAGATTCTTTTTCGAGTAGGAAATTATCCCCAAACCTATCAATCTGTAACACTTGACGTTTTCTGAATCATATTTTCTTAAAGTGTATACCTGTCTGGATAAATCCTAATTGAATGAGAGACTCTTGGAAAATAAGTGGATCACCCAACTTCATTGACCTAATGTTCTAAACTTTATAACTCCAGGTATTTCTTTTTTGAAGAGTTTGGTCTAGGCTAATTCAAAGAGAAGAACAGGGGGGCTACACCCTTATAGCTATTATTTGGAATACATTCCTTGATAACCTTCACATGTTTATGATTCCACTTGGAACATGATGGCCATAATGAGAAGGCTCATGGCTGTGCCATCCCAAGTGCAAAGGAAGGATTAGAAGCATAGAATCTTGCTGTATTCACCACACGTTAGTACTATTCATCAACATATTCACAAGTCCTTGAAAAAAAAAATGGCTTCAGGCTTTTTAGGGAATGAGAAAATAATTCCATCTCCACAGTTCCAAGTGAAATATTCCTGGGGATGCAAAACCAATATTGCATAGGCCAAGATTGCCTGGTATACTCGAATATGAGAGCAAAAAGAAGAGAGTATTCAATTTGCACAGCTTTGCTGCTCTTATTTAAACATGCATTGGCTGTAGACATTTTCTTTGGATCATCAAATTATCTTTCATCACCCCTCTTTTTCTAGCTCTTATCCATTCCTTATTTATTTCCAGTTCATTTATTTGGAGAACGCACTCATGTTTGAAACAACAATTCAGTTTGCCATAATAACAAATTCACTAGCATATGCAAACAATTTGTAAGGGATTAAGAAGAAGGCCACTCTTCACAGGAGGCCACTTCTCTTAAGGTGTTGAAGATCTTCCTCAGGATTTTAGGACCTGGACTTGTTGGGGTTTATCTGCATAGTTGGTTACCAAACATTGTGGGAAAGATGTTTTCTCCAAGTCCCTCATAAGAAGTTAGGAAGCTAGAATCCTCTGAAGGCTTGATCCCAAATAGATTAATCTCTCCAGGAAGGGATCCACGTTTTTGTTTTATTTTTAGTGCTTTTTTAGGTATTCTCTGTAGGACGGAGAAGGCGATGTCAGAGTGTTAATGAAAAAACTAAATAACTCTCCGAACATGAGCCCATCATCTGAAAAACAGAAGCTAATTTTGAATTATTAAAGGAGGTTGGATCACAACTCACTGCTGAGAAATAGAGGGAGAGAAAATGGTGTTTGAAAGTCCAATTATTTCTGAACCAGAGACAGTCTTATTAAGTTGGGCAGAAAATTAATTAGGCTAATTAGAAAACCTCATTGGAATTCAGCAAGGAGATATGAGAGGAAAAACGACAATGCTGGATGTGGTGGGCCTGGGATGAGGTTCTGGGGGAGAGCAAAATGAGTTCTCAGGAAACACTCTGAGGTGAGGCACCCACATTGCAGCTGATCGCTGGGTCACCTCAGAGGGAAGCAGCTGCACTTTTATAGACCTTGTCTTTCCTGTTGTGGGGCTTCACTGCATGTTGAAAACAATATCTGGTATATGTTAAAAGGAAAAAAAGAAAACTACGATTTATTCTGAGGCTTCAGTGGGATTTTATATTTATTTTGGTACTTCCAATACACTGGTTCATCAGCATGGCACATTGTTAAAAAGTGCTGGGTGGGTGGCTTTTTACCGTCACGGATTTATGAACTCCTTAAAACATCTGTTCTGATTCCCCCACTCAGTACAAAGACATTAGTCAGGGAATGGATGGAACGCTGCACTGTTTCATTTCACTGACGTTGGCAGCCCGCTAATAGAGGTAACCCTGACAAGGGATTCTGTGATGTCTGGGGCTGGGGAATGGCCAGGAGATCCTGTCTTCCTGAAATGGGCCCCTGTGGCAGAATTGGAGCTGCAGACCTGAGGGGGCCCAGGAAGGGGACATCCTGTGGTGGAGAACAGGCTGAGGAAATTAGTTCCAAGGGTGATCTGCACTTATGAAGAGGAATCTGCCCACCAAAACCAAAAAACCCATTGCCATCAAGTCAATTGTGACTCATAGCGACCCTATAGGGCAGAGTAGAACTGCCCCGTAGGGTTTCCAAGCAGTGGCTGGTGGATTCAAACTGACAACCTTTTGGTTAGCAGGCCAGCTCTTAACCACTGGGCCACCAGGGCTCCTGAAACTGCTCACAGTGATGGAAAATGATCTCTCCACAGCTCCAGGGCCTTGCTTGCCTAAGGCCCTATTACAATGCTCCTCTTCCCTGGGACTCCCAGAAGAGAAACCATCTTAACTTCTGGGTTATGATTCTTAGTGCTGTTATTTTTGGGAAAAACAAGGTGCAACCTCAGACAAATTCACCATGATGGAGAGAATTTCCAAAGAATTGCTTTCCAAGCGGAATGGGGGAGTAGGACACTACCGATGAAAACGAACGCTACAACAGACGAGAGACTCCTGAGAGAGGCGGGAGAGAGGAAGAAAACTGACATTTTAGTACCTAGGTGAGGAGCCTGATGGTGCAGTGTTTAAAGTGCTCGGCTGCCCACCTGATGGTTGGTGATTCGAACCCAGCAGCTGCTCCTTAGGAGAAAGATGTGGCAGTCAGCTTCCATAAAAATTGACAGCTTTGGAAACCCTATAGGGCAGTTCTACTCTGTCCTATAGGGTCGCTATGAGTCGCAATCCACTCGAGGCTTTCTCTATATTAACTCATTCTAGTCCTTATAGCAATCCAATGAAGTAGGTATTGCGAGTTACAGTTTACTGGTGAGGAAAGTAAGATTCAGAGCATTGAAGTCATATTGAATCCACACCTAGTAAGAAGCGGAAGCTGAAATTCAAACCCAGGCTTGTTTGATTTCAAAGCTTCAGGGCTTTCTACATCACCACAGTGCCTCCAGGTAATTGAGGGCACCTGTCATTCTTCAGCTAGGTTCCCCCTAGGCTCAACATAACAGTGATAGGAGACCCCATAGGAAGGTTCCTGTTGTCCCAGGCCCATGGAGATTTGCCCTGCTTATCTAGAGAAGAAATACGACCTTGTTTTCACCCTCCTCTGGGGAAGGGTAAAGGGATCTTAACCATGGGATTTAAAGATGCAGTATTGGGGGATGGACACACACCAAGGCCAAAGAGCCTGAGTTCTTGGTGTCCTTCGTTATCTAGCCCAGGGTCACAGGCAGATGGCTGACATAGTCTCTCTGCAGGCCAGAGTTGCATGCTGGAAAATTACAACCAAAGCTGGTAGGCACTGGCAAGGGGCAGTCTGCTCAGATCCCCCTTGGCCTGGCAGGTGCAGTGCTTCTTGGCCTGAGCCCCTCTGAGACCATCCTTCTCTAATCGCTAGGTCTGTCTGTTAAGCTGGGCCAGGTAACAAGACAGGAGTCAATTAGTTCTCCCCAATAGACCATTCCCCTGTCTAGTTCCAGCCTCCCAGGTGACCCCATTATGGTAATGAATCAGCCTGGCTGCCTGAGAACAGGCCTGATAGAGTAGTGTGAGCCTCCTTGGAACGTGAGTTAGGGAGAGGCTGGCAGGGATGCCTCGCTCCCTGCTGGCTCTGGACAGGAGCCTTCTGCTCCCCATTGTCACCACTGAGCACTTTCACGTGCTTATTCATACCACATGCTGCTGGCATCCCCACAACATTCCATCATGCCATTCATTCCAACAATGGGTTTGAGTTTGCTGACACCCAGGGAGACAGCTGGATTCAGAGTACAAAATATGTTGCTATCCTTCTAACATCCCACGCTGAATTCAGTCTCTAGAGCAGGTGCTTGTTTTTATATCCTCAGGTAGATAATGGTGTCCCTCATGCCAGACCTCAATAAGCACACTTTTACGTAAAATACAGGCAGCCTGACTACAGTGCTGTGAGTAAAACGATTAAGAAGCGGTCGGTCATCTGGATATTTGATTTCACGTCAAACATCCAGTGTTTCCAAACACTGGCGATATTAATGTTGTGATAACACCACCAAAGGGAAGCCCTGACAGGGTGATGGAGCGCTTCAGTAAGCTCCAACGACTTTCAAAACGGAGTCATTCTCCACCTCTGGCAAGCATTTCTTCACACGTGCAAACGCTCGTCATTGAACCCAACCAAGTAGTTAACAAATACTAGTACATAATATTTAGTCAAGACTTAAGCTAAATTTTGAGCTAATTTAAAACACAGATTAAAGATAGGTCACACATGATAGGCTATTCAGTTAAGGGGATTATATTAGCCAAGTGATGTATTGCCTTAGACAGATGACTTTGTCTTGCGAGGGTGATAAAATCCCAGTATACATCTGAATCTAGAATAGGAAACCAAATATCTCATACTACAAACCCCAGAAGTCCCTATTCCAGGGCCCATGCTGCTTTGTTTTGCATTTATTGGCAAATTATTTGTTTATTTGTTTATTTTTTTTGCATTGCTTAATGGTTTTCCTTTTCTCCTCCATTCTGTGAGCTGCTTTATTTAGCGCATGCCCCTGTAGTTCTGGGATAATTTATTATTTAATTATGTAACCATTACATAATTCTTCAGCTTCAACCTTCAATGTTTCTACTGTTGTTAATGTAACTGTTATAGAGGCAAGTAAGTTTTATTTATTGTTTCCATTGTGGGGCAATAATTATGTAACTCTGCAATTCTGCAACCATTATTTCTATTTGTTTAATCATATAACTATTAATTATATTAAATCTCTAAAATATTTGGTGATAGATTTATGGCAAAGATGCTAGGAGAGAGCAATAATAATGATATATCAGAGTAATAATAAAACTAAATAACAGTATTAATATTAATGACAATAGCAATAATAGCAGCAACATTACTGTTTGCTTTTTCTTCATGTTGTATTTGGTCTTTTTAATGGGTTCCTTCCCAAGTCTCAGTGGTTAATTAGCTATATAACATTTGGTACTCAGCAGTGGGTGCAACCTCGTTTCCAGAATTTACCTGGCAAGGCTATATTTTACAGAACAGCAGATGGAATTAGTCAATTTCGTCCTTTTTTATAAGGCTTGGAGTGGACAGATTTCTTTCTTCCCTGTGTCACCTGAGGGCCTTCCATAGATAAGATACCCTATGTTGAGAGACACAGATGCTGTAAATCCTTAGAGCTGAGATATGTTTGAAATGCAGGTGTTGTGCCTTTGATTAGCCTTTAATGGTAGAAAGGGCACAGGATTTGGATTCAGACAGATCTGGATTTGAATACTGGCTCTGCCATTAAGTGGGTGACCTTGAACAACTTGTATATCTTCTGTGGACTACAATTTCTTCGTATCTATAAATGTCATAATATTTATATTGCAAGACTACTGTGAGAATTAAATACAGTAATGTGTGCAGATGACTAGGTTCGTAGTTGATGCCTATTGATAGCTATTGCTTTAGAGTTAGTAGTTAATGAGATAGAATCCCTGGGTGGAATAAACAGTTAATGTGCTTGGCTGCTAACCAAAAGATTTGAGGTCCAAGTCTACCCAGTGGTACCTCAGAAGAAAGGCCTGGAGATCTATTTCTGAAAAATCAGCTGTTGAAAACCCTCAGGAACACAGTTCTAAGCTGACATACCTGAAATCACCATGAGATGAAATCCACCTGATGGCAACTGTTAGCTGATGAGATTAAGAGCAAGAACTTAATCTCTACTTGCTCTCTTTTACAAATCACCTTGTCCTAGGAGTCTCGTGACCAAGAGCTCCCTCGAAGACCCCCAAAGTTACTCTAGCAGTTAAAAGGAGCTGATAAAAAGGACATTCACTCTGCACCAGATATGCCACATGTATTATCTGATTTAATAGTCACAAACCTCCTAAAAGATAAGTACAATTATTATCACCTAGACAAAGAAATGGGGCACAGTGAGGTTAAGAAACATGGCAAAGTTCCCCAGCTCCTTGGCAGTGGTGCCTGGTTCTGAGCCAGCCTGTCTCCAGAGCCAGTGCTCTTAACCTATGCTACACATTCTCTCAAGGTCCATGTCCCAGCAGCCACATGAAGAAGTCCGCTCTAAGGAGTCAAACTCTCTGCTTCTCCTCTTGCTCTCTTCCAGTCCATTCTCCACACAGCAGCCAACTTGATCTTCCTAAAATGTAAATGAAGCAAAACTATAGAGATGATAAAAGGTCAGTGATTGTCAGGGGCTTAGGGGAGGATGGGAGGGAGGGATGAATGGGTGAAACAGGAGATCTTCAGGACGGTGAAATTATCTGTATGATACTGTCATGGTGGACACATGACATTATGCATTTGTCAAAACCCATAGGATTGTACAACACAGAGAGAATCCTAATGTAAACTCTCGACTTTAGCTAATAATAAGGTATCAACACTGCTTCATCAGTTGTAAAAAACGTACCACGTAAGTGAAAGATGTTAATAATAGGAGAAACAGTGTAGAGGGTGAAGAAAGAGTATATGGGAACTCTTGGTATTTTCTGCACAATTTTCCTGTAAAACTGAACATAAGCTATTTTTAAAAAATGTAAATCACTGTCCTCTTCAAACCCTCCAATGGCTTTCTATCACTCTTAAAACCGTCTCCTTTGCCAGGGCCTCATTCTAAATATTTCCATGATCTGACTCCTGCTGACGTCCCCAAATGTCCCTCCTGCCACCCTCTACCTGGCAGACGGGGCCCAAACCTTCCGTGGTGATGCCAAGCTCATCCCACTGCAGGCCTTTGTACCCCCTGTTCCCTCTGCCTGGCCTGCTTCCCATTGTTTTACTCCATAGTTCTCAGCAATGTGTAACCATCTCTTCAGAGAAATTTCCCCTGAAAGCCCCTCTAAGTGAAAGCTGGCCCTGTGTCTTATTATTCACTAATAAATGCCTGATTGGTTCCATTTATATCATGTAGCGGAGTCCATGGGTAGCACAAACAGTTAAGCACTTGAGTACCGGTGGCTCACATCCTGTACCCCTTCCCAGAGGCACCTTGGAACACAGGCTTGGCCACCTGCTCCTGAAGGGGCACAGCCATTGAATACCCTATGGAGTAGTTGTACTCTGCACACTTGGGGTCGCCATGGTTCAGAATAAACCCAATGACAACTAACAACAACTGTCCCCACAGTCACTGTGTTCATTGTTCTGATCCTTTGGTTTCTGCAGTGTGTCTCCCACTAGAGTATAATCTTCATGAGGAAGGCTCTGTGGCTGGCTTGTTCAGAGCTGTATTCCCAGCATGAAGCTCAGAACCAGGTCTCAGCAGCACTCAGTAACATGTGCTTTAATGAAAGAATGACTATCCGTACTTGGAGGTCATAAATGCCCCTGTGGTTTAAAGAGTTCACATGTAACAGGAAGAAAAGGTGGCTTGCATTTTCTCTTGAGGAGTTACTGATTAAAGCCTCAAAAGTGATGTAGCATCTGTGTTTAAAAGCTCAAGTCTAGATTAGGATGTGCTGGGGGTTCAAGATCTGGGAGCACAGCGGGACTATAACATGGCCAGCAGGGGGCAGAGAGCGCACCAGGGGAGAAGGAAGCTCAATCAGAAGCACTGGAGGGGTGAGGGTGAGGCAGTTTTCCCCACGCTATGAAAGTGAGGGAAAGCAGGGTGATTGCTCTACACTGACATTTGTGCAGGAACTCTGGGATCAAAACAGCTCCATTGCCCAGTGCTCACACAGCAGGCCCCTATTCAGCCAAGAATATCTCTTGTTTGTACAATTATCACCAGAGAACTCAGACAGGCCAACCTCCATTATTCTAGCTGTCCTCTAGTTATTATTATCTTATTGAAGCATTCTCTTTCCTTGGGTTATATATATACAGTGTATGTGTGAGCTTAAAACTATAACTGACATTATTTATAGCAATGCATTCTTTTTTCTTTCCACAGACTATTTTCCTATTCAATCAGTCGCTTTTCATTTTCACACAGCACATGCTGTGACTGAATAACAGGCGGCACAAATACTCACAGATAGTCCCTCCTTCTTATCCTCTTTTCCAATTCTCATTTTTCTTCTCACTTCCCCTGTACGAGGGCATTCTTCTGCCTTTCTCCCAGTGGCGTTGTTACCATGATCCTATCTTCTTTAACGGCCATTGCCTTTCTTTGTTTTATTTTGTAGTTATTCAATCCTGTGACCAAGCCAGAATCGCTCGCTTAAATATTTCAAGGCCTCTCTCTGTATATATTTTCTTTTGCGCCTAAAACTATGAGCGAGGTAATATGTATCCCGTAAGGGTATCAGTTCAAGCTCTGGAATAGTGCACGTGGCCTTGAATCTCAGCCGCACTGTGGAGTTATTTACTAAGTGCCTGAGGGCAAGTTAGGGGAGCCCTAGTGGCACAGTGGTTAAGCGCTTAGCTGCTAACCAGAAAGTCTGCAGTTTGAACCCACCAACCACTCCTCAGGAGAAAGAAGTGGCAGTCTGCTTCCGTAAAGATTTACAGCCTTGGAAATCTTATGGGGCAGTCTACTCGTTCTATAGGATTGCTATGAGTCGGAATCAACTCGACAGCAATGGATATAGAGAGCAAATTATTTCACCCTTTTGGAACTTGGTTCTTTAGTCTCCAAAAAGAGTTTAATACATGGGATTGTTGTAAGAATGAAACAAGATAATCCATGTAAAGTGGATTACAATACATCTTAACTACATTATTATAGATTGTAGTGGTAGTGGAAGCATTTATGGTACTAATAGCACTGGTAGAGAGTAAGTCATGATTCCCAACCTGTGGGACCCAGAGTCTGGCCAGTATAGGCTAGATAACTAAAATGCCTTCAACATTTATATATTATTTTTGGAAGTGTGCAGCTGCTGTTATATTTAATAAAATAAACTCATTTAAGTGCTACTGGTTTAATCAGATAAAAGTAAACCTTAATATAATCGATCGAAGGTCTTGGTAGGGTCTTGACATCTCAAAAAGTTGGTAAACAATGGCATGAATTACCAAGTATAAAGACTGGGCATTTTCCATGTGCCCAGGAAGTTTCCTATCAGAGCAACACACAATTAAGCAATTAATGTTTTGTTGTGATGCTGATGTGTGTGTATCTCCAGCAGGTTCTCTCCTAAGGCTTTCCTTAAGTTTAACATTCATCCCCAGCTCCGGATCCCAAATCCCACATGCTTTCTCCCATTCTGTCAGTTCTTATTTTATTCTTCATGATTTGGTATTCTTAGTTTTTTAAGGGTAAGACATCACCCACTGAAATTACTCTTTCAATCATGTAGCAAAGCACACAAACCCCCTTCAAGCTTTACACCTCTATGAAAACCTTAGCAGAGAAACTACAGTGTAAACACAAGATGAGAAGGAGGCAAGAAGGAAGAAGACAGAGGAAATAAAAGAACAAAGAAGGAAAATAAATGTTTATCAGTAACCAGTTCGTCTGGTATTTATAAAGCATTTACTGTTTCCTTTTTTTCTGCGAGAGCAAAGTATGTTGAGTTCAGTAGTTACAAACATTTGGATAATGCTGTCTTCTTTGAGTTCCACACAACCCTGCCTGAGGAGCAAACATTATTTACTCTCTTACAAATGAGGGAGCAGGGAGGTTCAGAGCATAGGTGAGAACTGCCCAAGAGAACATAGCCAGTGACTCCTGAATCTAGATGGGACTTGAAAGAGGGCCTTAGGTTCCAAATACTATGCTCTTTCCCCTTGCCATGAAGGAAGAGCTGGGGGGATCATCAATCACATCTCCCTCCCTGTGAATTCTGAACCAATTGAGAAATATACCTAGAAGTCAGATGAAGGTTCACAATCAGTACCAGCTGGCCCCAGGCAGATGGGCAGGACAACCACAGGCCCCTCTCTCACTGGTCGGCTGTTTGCTGCAGGGGTGTGGGGAGACTGTATCCTATGCACACTTCCTGCCTGAACTACATGCTCAGTCCCTTTCCATCTCTGATCAGTCAGGCCCCTCCTCCTCTCAGAGGCAGAGTGAGTGAGGGGGAGAGGGGCCAGAAGTATGGTCCAGTTCAAGTTCCCTCAGACAAAGAAGAGGACAGGCAAAGGGTTTCCCCCAGGTAGTTCGCTCTGCTAATTTACTTATTTGTTTTAATTAAATCCTTTATCCAATGAATCAGGCAAGAAGTATTCTCATTCATAATCACTGGATTTGCCCACACCCTCTGACAGACCAGACCAGATGGACCACGGTGAGCAGCCTGCTCAAGACAGTTTCCAGACCCAAACATTTTTTTTCCTTCTCTTTGTACAGAAGGGCGAGTTCAGGGTGTTAGGGCAAAGGAGCTATGTAGCTCTAACACAGCCTACTGCCGAGAGCTGATGTCAACACGGTAAGTTCTTCCTCCGTTTCTTCCAGCAGAGGCAAAAGTACCCAAGATCCTAATGATCCAACACAAGGTCTCGGGCTTGCAAGGACATAGGGGTGTGAGAGAACAGTCAATGCAGCTGTCGTTGGCAGCCTTAAAGGAACTAGTTCTTCACTTTCCAGTCCCCACGGCTGTGATCACTTCCAAGCCCGCACTTTATTTGGAGTCATGAGGTTTTTCTAGTAAGAAATAAATCTGCTATATTAAATCAGTAGCCTGTGGGAGGAAATAACAGCTTCTACAGGCAGAAATCCCCAAATCCTGAACTGCAGGAAACTGAATTAGAGCTTCCTTAAGTCTCCTGTTCATTGTGTTCTTCCAGTGCTTTGCCCCTGATCCCTGGAATGAGCAGAGGCCTGAGCCCTTCACAACTTTCCTCCGTAACTTTGCGGTCAATGTCCTCAGTCACGGCCTGCTCCCTCATTCTCCTCATTCAGTATTTCCTGTGTCAGAGTCACGCCAGAAAGGTCGCTGAAGCAGAGCTGTCTGTGGCTGTCCCTGCAAAGCTTCATGGCTGTTTGAAGGTGGCGGGGTTGTTCTATTTCCTGCTGGTTCTATGATTTTTTTCAGATACCTATACAAAGACTTCACCACCCATCTGTCAGTTTGTCCTACTATAATGCTGGAAGTTATACCACCAGCAATGTAAATACCTGCAGGGTTACCCATGGTGGACAGGTTTCAGAGGAGATACCAGACTAGGACAGATTAGGAAGAAAACCCTGGAGATCTACTTCTGAACATCAGGCAATGAAAGCCCTATGGATCACAAAAGCACATTGTCTTATATAGTGCTAGAAGAAGAGTCTGTAGGTTGGAAGGCACTCAGTGGCCACAAGAATGGATCCAAGCATACCAACAATCAAGAAGATGGCACAGGACCTGGCGACTTTCTGTTCTGGTTTACACGTGCTCACCATGGATAGGAGCCAACTCGATGGCAACTAACAACAGCAAATATTCAGGATGATTCGATCACATTTTTTGTAGCACTGGCTACTTGCATGAAGAGGTCCTCTAAGCAGGTGCCTAGCAAAACAGAGACCCAACCTCTCGGCGTGAGCTCTAAAAATCAAGTAACACCCACTGTAAAACTTATAGGACAAGTCTGGCAATAAAAAATGCAGTCTTTTGATGCAAGCTATCTTAGAAGTTCTCAAAATCCTGCATTTATTTCACAGTAACACTTTTTATCTACGATGCTACTCTTGTTCATCACCAGAAGTGAACTGCAGTGTGGTTTTTATGTGACTGTGTCAGAACATCGTGGGACGGGAAGGCCACAGGTTTTGTGCTCTGAGATGTGCTCATCATGCCAATGACACAGCTGAAATGAAAGCTCCAAGGCTTCAGTCATGCTTGTCCCAGGGCCTGACTAGGTTAATGCCATGGTTTGTCTAAATATACCCATCAGAGCTTACCGGGTATGTTCAGGGCCTTTCAACATCTTCATCACCTGATCAAACCAGCAGCAGTGTTAAGTGATGTTCTGAGGCCTCTTTTGGGCTCAAGTCCCTGTTGCTTCATAATTTCCTGATCCTCCAGAGTCAGAAAATCAGTGTTGTGGAGAAGGGGGACTGCAGGTACTGCTGGGAGCATGTGATAGATACCGTCCGTTGTTCAAGTGCTGGGCTGAGTGTTTCTCCAGAGGGGACTGCCCAGATCAGCATCTCCGTCATCTGCTGGCATGTCCACTCAGCTCGGAGCTCCTTTATCTTGCTTCAAAGCTGGGGCACTGATATTTTTTTTCTCACTCCACCGTTTCTCTAGGAGAAGTGGCTTAAAGCTCTGAGACTCTGCATGTACATGTCTGTCTGTCTGCATTGCACATGTAGACAGGCTGTGCCCCAAACTCCCAGGCAGCCACAAGACTGTTGGGAATCAGATACAGACACCCACTGGCATCAACCATTCCATGGGTGCCACATTCCTCTGTGATGGGGCCAGACACATGCCATACTTACCCAGTGTTGGCAAAGTGAAAGCAAACATCAAACAATAACAACAGGCTCCCAAAGGAGAACGCTTACCCTTCTCCAAGTTACCCACGTCCATTCTTCAGTTGCTGGGTAGGTACGCCGTGGTTCAGCTCAGATATTGTGTTCCCCTCACCACTGCCTCCGGCCACCACCACGATGCTCAGGCCCGCACGTCTCCTGAGGCTTCTGCTCTGCCAGCTGGAAGACCCCTGCACAGGATGTCCGGAGGCTTGCTGCTGGGCCCTTCTAAGCCTCTGCTGCCGGCTCCCATCACAATACCGGGGCCTGTGGGGCTCTCTTCCTGCCACACTACCCAAGCCCCCACTGCTGGGGATAGGGAGGAGGCAAGCAACTCCCGTATGGGTCACACTCAGGCCTCTCTTGCCCTGCACAAGAAAATATTTCATCTCTTTTGGCTCTGTTGGAAAGCCTCCTGCCCAGAGACGGCCAGCTCCGCCCTGCTGTAGGAAGATCCTGCACAGGATCTTCGATACAACCCCTGTACAGGGCACATAAGTTCTCTGTCCTGCACAGGCAAGTGCTGCTACTCTTTTAGCTCTGCCGGCAAGCCTCCTGCCTGAAGACGCTCAGTTCTCGCTCTGAGGGCTGGGCAGGGTCACCACTGCTGTCTCCCGCTGTTTTCAGCCTTTGCTCTTTCTTCTGGGTCTAAGAGATTCTCAGCCCAGGGGGCCCAGGTCCTCGGTCCAAAGGACGCTCCCCGCTCCAGACTCTTGTTTATGGTAGTGAGGTCCCTCTGAACCTCCGCAGGATTAGCCCTTTTAAGCCTAGCAGGATGGCAAAACCGACCAATCCCCTTGATATTTGCATAGTCATAGTAAACTGTCCAATCCCTGCAAGGGTTTTGCACATCTTATTTATATAGTCCCAGCCAATCATTTTCTGAAAGTTACAAGACCATGGCTAGAGAGGACATAAACAAGCAATTCTCTGCACCCTAGACTAGGAAAGAACATAGCGCTCAATCCCTACATTTCTGAAAGAGTTGCATTACTCCTCTTGTGGTTTTAAAAAGTATCTAAAGGAATACAAGAATTCTGTTAGTGGTAGCATAACATAGCGTCTGCTTATTACGAAGTTTGGAGGAGGCATGGCAGGCTGAACTGGACTCATTGCCAGAGACTCTTTCAGATCCCCCAGGACAATTTGCTTTCCTTTCTATTCTCTTCCTTCTTATACCATTTCCCAATCTATGTCTCATTTTTTTCCCCAAGACTATCCCTAAGTTTTGTTGTTGTTTGTGTGTTATTTTTCTATTGGCATCCAATTTAAAAGGAGTCATTGAGAATCCATCGTATTCTGGCATCCTACTAGTTGCTAGTGATAGAGATTTGAAAAAGACATGATCTCTGCTCTGAGGGAGCTTACAATATGGCTGAAGAGTAGTGATAGATATGACTATTATGCCACATGTTGACTTTTATAGAATTTGGTAGACAGAATTCTAAGCTGACCTCTAAGATTCCTGCCCCGACTCCCACTCCCTGTGTACACACCTGTAAAACCCCCTATCCTTGAGTGTGAATGGCACCAGGGAATATGATGGGATGTCATTCTCATGGTTAGGTTACTAATCAGTTGACTTTGAGTTATCAGAAGGAAGATTGTCCTGGGTAGGTCTTACTTAATCAGGAAAGCACTGTTAACAGAAGGTGATGTGTCATAGAGAGACTCTTCTGCTGGCCTGGAATAAGCAAAGAACCATGCTGTGAACTACCTGTGGAGAGGGCCACATGTCTACAACCTCAGGGCGGTCTCTAGAAGCAGAGAGTCACCCCTGGCTGGCAACCATCAAGAAAATGGGGACCTTAGTCCTACAGTCACAAGGAAATGATTCTGCCAGCAATCTGGAGGATCTTGGAAGCAGATACACCTTCTCCTCACTTATGAATGATCTCATTATCTGACATTTCACATTTATGACAATAGTAAAAAATCTGCTGTCTGACTATTTTGCACATTAACAATGTATGTATGGCAGTAATAAATGCTAAGATGCGAGGCAAGAGTAACACTGGCTGTGATGGTTAAGGTTCTATGTCAATTTGGCTGGGCTATGATTGGTTTGGTAGCTACATAATGATGTAATTTGGCGGTTATATAATGATGTAGTCATCCTCCGTTCTTTGATCTGATGTAGTCATCCTCCATTTTCACACAACGTCAATTTCACATAATGACTTGGTCTTTGAAACCTAACCATGCTGATAAGTGAGGAGGGGGTGTATGTCCTGAATTGAGCCTCTAGATGAAGATACAGCCAGCCTACACCCAGATTTCAGCTTTTTGAGACCCTTACTAGACCGCCCAGCTAAGACGTAAGGACTCTGACCCATTGGAACTGTGAGATAATACATTTGTGTTGTTTTAGGCTGCCACTTTTTCCCCCCAGTTGTCGTCAAGTCAATTCCAAGTCACGGTGACTCCATGTGTGTTAGAGTGGAACTGTCCTCCATACACTTTTCAGTGACTGACATTTTTGGAAGCAGACAGCCAGGCATTTGTTCCAAAGTGCCTCTGGGTGGACTTCAACCTCCAACTTCTCAGTTGGTACCTCAGCTGCTACATCTCTGGTAATTTGTTATACAACCATAGTAAACTAACACATTAAGGACGTATAAAATACTACGGAAACAGAGAGGTTGGAAGATCGATTCTGTTTAGGAAGATGTGGGCATGCTATAGATGGGAGGTGATATCTGAGGTAAGACTTAAAGGAAGAGTAAGAATTTGTCAGACAGACATGGAGGAGAGATGTTTATGGCTGCAATATCAGCCCAAGATCTATCTGTAGAATGAGAGGGCATTGACATATTCAAAGGACAGGGTGCATAAGCTCACTTTTCTTCTTTCTTAATGTAGCCATTCCACAATTATATGTATGGACTTTTCCCTGGATGAAGAAGGGGAGCTGCCCTCATCTTAGTCTCTCATATCATTGATGTCCCTCGTATAAGCTTCTTTCCATCATTTTCTGTGTCCTTTTTCTCAGCATTGGCCTCATATTGATGCATTTTTAAATCAGAAGTTCATTACTAATGCATGCAGCAAAATTTTGAATGGACATCCTTACCTTGTATCATGGCATTTTCTCTTCTTTCTCACTACCCATATTCTTTTTTTTTTTTTTTTAATTGTGCTTTAGGTGAAAGTTTACAGAGCAAATTCGTTTCTCATTCAATGATTTATACCCACATTGTTTTATGACATTGGTTGCAATCGTCATGATGTGTCAACACTCTCCCCTTCCCTACCCTGGGTTCCCTGTTTTTATTCGTCCATTTTTCCTGTCCCTTCCTGCCTTCTTGTCATTGCTTTTGGGCAGGTGTTGTCCATTTGTTCTCACATACATGATTGAACTAAGAAGTGCATTCTTCACATGTGTATTTTTTTATGGACCTGTCTAATCTTTGGCTGAATGGTGAACATCGAGAGTGGCTTCAGCTCTGAGTTAAAAGGGTGTCTGAGGGCCACAGTCTCAGGGGTTCCTCCAGTCCCTGTCAGACCTGTAAGACTGCTCTTTTTCTGTGAAGTTGAGTTTTGTTTACATTTTTCTCCCGCTCTGTCCGGGACCCTCTATTTTGTGATTCCTGTCAGAGCAGTTGTTGGTGGTAACCAGGCACCATCTAGTTCTGGGCTGGTGGAGGCTGTGGTTCATGTGGTCCATTAGTCCTTTGGACTAATATTTTCTTTGTGTCTTTGGTTTTCTTCTTTGTTCTTTGGTCTGGACGCAAAGCTCGCAAGCTTTTAAAACCTCAGATATCACCCTATAGCATGCCCACATCTTCCCAAATAGAATCGAGCTTCCCACTTCTTTGTTCCCACAGTATTTTATACATACTCAACGTGTTAGTTTACTATGGTTGTATAACAAATTACCACAGATGTAGCAGCTGAGGGAGTCCTTGGGTGTAAAATAAGGATGTAGAACATTTCCTTTATGAACTACGTTATGCCAATTGACCTAAATGTCCCCTGAGACCATGGTCCCCAGCCCTCAGCCCCAGTAACTGGTTCCCTCAAGGTGTTTGGATGTGTCTAGGAAGCTTCTAAGACTTTGTCTTGGTCAGGTTGTACTGACTTCACCAGTATTGTATACTGTCTTTCCTCCCACCAAAGTTAACACTTATCTACTATCTAATTAGTGATTTCCCCTCTCCAAACCTCTTCTCCCTTGTAACCATCAGATTGTTTCTCTCTGTGTGTAAACATTTTCTTGAGTTTTTATAATAGTGGTCTCATACAATATTTATCCTTTCATGATGATTGACTTATTTCATTCAGCATAGTATCCTCCAGATTCATCCATTTGCAAGATATTTTGCAGATTTATCATTGTTCTTGATGATTGCGTGGTATTCCATTGTGTGTATGTACCATTATTTGTTTATCCATTCATCTGTTGATGAGCAGTTAGGTTGTTTCCATCTTTTTGCTATTGTGAATAATGCTGCAATGAACACGGGTGTGCATATATCTATGCAATGAACATGAGTGTGATCGCTCTTGTTTCTCTAGGATATCTTCCGAGGAATGGGATTATTGGATGGTATCCTATTTCTATTTCTAGCTTTTTAAGGAAGCTCCATGTTATTTTCCATAGTGGTTGTACCATTTTACATTCCCACCAGCAGTACATAAGAATTCCTATCTCTCCACAACCTCTCCAAAATTTGTTATTTTCTCTTTTTTTGATTAGTGCCAGTATTGTTGGGGTGAGATTGTATCTCAGTGTAGTTTTGATTTGCATTTCTCTAACAGCTAATGATCACTACCCATATTCTTATTTGTCTAATATATTTTGATATTGTACTGTAAACTCATAATCTTCACAACCCAGAGTAACTCACTGTCTTGTCAAATACCATGTCTTTATCCAAGAGTAGTAAGTAACCCAATTGTGTCCCAACTTCAGTCTGTCCTACTTTTTCATGTAAAGTGACTAAGTGTGGGTGATCTTCCTCCTTTTATTACATGATCTGGGGCCTCATGTATCATTCTGTCAGCTACAGCTGCTGGACTTGCAATGCAATTCCCACAAGTGTTTTAAAGCCTGAGTTCAATAGCGTCAAGGACCTCTAATTTCTGACATCTTCTGTCGGCCCATTTTTAAACAAAACAGTCAATAGCCTTGATATCATTGACTTCTCCTTCTGCTGTCTTTCCAAAATTGCTCTGAAACCTTCCACCAAGCTTATAGTACTTAATCGTCAGTGAATTCTTCATAAATGTCAGTGGGAAACCCATCTGTTCTAAGAGTGTCCCTTTATCTCCATAGCCTTTATTAAGCTTCCTATCCCTCAGGCACTGATTTTGGCCTCACATAACCTCAATTTCTTCTTCAGAGGCAACATACCAGGCAGAACACTAATGTGCTGCTTCATTTCTTCCTTGCTCCCCATTTCTGTCTTCCCCTTTGGGGGTGTCCTTCCTTATCACCCACACTAACCTCTGACTTTTCACACAAATACACATACTTTTTTAAGGAGCTGGAGAAATAACTTTCAAAAGTCACTCAGCCATAATTCTTTTTTGCAGAATAATATATATTTTCCCACCTTTTGCTTTCTGAAATAGTCTTCTCCACTTTGTACCATAGTGTTTAACTGCTAGGGCTGCTAACCAAAAGGTCGGCAGTACGAATCCACGAAGCACTCCTTGGAAACTCTATGGAGCAGTTCTACTCTGTCCTATAGGGTCACTATGAGTTGGAATCTATTCGACGGCAATGGTTTTTTTTTTGTTTGTTTGGTTTTGGTTTTGCTAGGTCAATATAGCCACAGATATATTCATGGCATGTGGAATATATAAGAAGTTCATATTTTTGGCTCCAAATATAATTTCCCTCCTCTGTGTTCAGTAATTGTGTAGTCGTGAAGAATTGCAGCAGGAATTTTTTGTTTTTCTTCTATACCTCTCTATTAAAGGGCACTCTTCGGCGCTGTTTTCTCTGTGGTTTCCAGGAATGCATTAATCTTAAGGTGAAAATAATTTAGCTGCAGCATTCAATGCAAGTGTATCATTAATGATCTGAGTGCTATTGTGGGCTGCTTTCTCTCTGAGATGTCGGTCGCTTCTGAGCAGACTCAGGTTTCTGAACTGCTGAGAGAACCTTGGCCCTCTGGCGAAATCCTAGGATGCCCCTTGAACAAGGGGAGTGCCTGTGTTCCCTCCCCTTTTCGTCTTCTTCCTTCTTTGAACATCTGCACACTCACAAGGCTCAGTAAATGAACTCTCTCTTGGTGTTTTGTTTCTCCTGGAGTTGGAAATAATCTTTCCAAGGTGAACACATGCCCAATTTACAGCAGCCTCACCATTGCCTAAATTCTAATGTCTCTGAATTATAACTCAGCACAGTGTTCCTCTGTGGGGGGTGCTGCTAATCTATAATTTACAAAACACAGACAGCCATGTCTTAGGGAAAATACGTGCAATGCTTTGCATGGGCCCTGTCCCTTGGAAAAGTTAGATTTGTAGCATTATTACTTAACTGCAGTTGGCACCTTTATTTATTAATTTACTTTGTTTGCTGTTTAATATTAGGTTCCTTTCAGCTTTGTACAGTACCTATTTAACAAGGAAAAAGATCATGGGCTTTCTAAAGGGTCACTGTGGGTCGGAATTGACTCCAAGGCAATGGAGGGGGAGCTTCTCTACCAGGCAAAGATGAGATGATAGTTTGGTGATTTTTAGATAGGGGAATCAACAGAACTGAACATTTTGTCATTTTAGTTATTCTTACTTAATAAGTCCTCAAAGGAAAAAAAAAAGTTGCCCCCAACAGTTCACTCTCCCCTCCCCTGAAACCACCTATAAGTATTCACTTAGGGAACATCTCTCCCAGATACCAGTTTCGACAATCTCTCTCATCCAAGAAGAATAGCCGTTTAGCAACTCGTAGCATTTGATACATATTGTAGCTCTGTCTAATTTGGGCACAGCATGAAAAGGATTGCATATATTTGATTTATTTCCTCTAAAACCAAAAAACCAAGCCCATTGCAGTCAAGTCGATTCTGACTCACAGCAACCCTATAGGACAGAGTAGAACTCCCCACAGGGTTTCCAGCTGGTGGATTTGAACTGTCGATCTTTTAGCTAACAGCCAAGCTCTTAAGCACTACATCACCAGGGTTCCCTATTTCCTCTAGAAGCCTTTAATTCAAGATACACAGGGATGTAGGGAATCAGTCAATGTGATGCCAATGGCCAAAAGAGGGCCTCCGTGCCGAATGAGCACAGGTAATTTGAAATTTACGTTGTGCCAGGGCAAGTTGTGATGGGGATTATGCTTAATAAGTGACTTATTTAGGACAGTGTATCACTTGGGGTAGAATAAGTGCTTTGACAAAAAGAACCCACACTGATTACTGTGTTTCCAGTTAGTTCCACACACCAGTAATTACACCAAGAGTACTTTCTAGAATTATTCTGGTGCCTGCTTTATTTCTCTGCATACACAGCCGCCTCCTGCCTCTCTCACAAGGTAATTGTAGGTGCCTTGAGGATATCTGGAACAATAGGCTTGGGTGGAAGCCCCACTCTTGACCTGATCCCATCTACAGAGATGTTCCACTTTGTTTACTTGAGAAGTCTTAATGGGCCTTTGTGGCTCAAAGGCTTTGAAAGTCTTATTTCACATTGTTTGCTGTCTAGAGCAGTTTCAAACTTATGCAACTCCAGATTTCTGATACTTTTATTCAATTTATTCTGTTTCTTTTTTGCCTGCAAACCAGCTAATTCTTTCTTGGACTCGTCTTTCCTGAAATACCTTGCCAAACTCAGCAAGGGAAAACCAACATATGCTAGCATTCTGGCTCTCTTTCCCACCACCTCCTTCCGTGCAGGGATCAGTAGGCACTTGGTCTGCCTTTCACGTTAACAAGGGTGACAGTTTTACCAAATGTTTCACTACAGCAGAGCAGGGACTTCCAGCCTGCGAGATCTGTTTCCTTACTACCTGCCACAAAGCTGCTAAGCTGGTGTCAGATATTACAGATATTTTTCAAGTAATGCTAGCTGCTGCGACAAAGAAAGCCCAACATCTTAATGGCCATGAAAAGAAGAGTTTACTTTTCCTTCATAGAAATCTCAATGCGGGTGTTCCTGGGTCATGGGAGGCTGGCTTTCCTCCACATGGGGATCCGGGAATTCAGGCTCCTCTGTCTTGCGACGCCACTGTGTCCTAGGGCCTCAAAATTCTAACCATCCAGCCAACAGATGAGGGAAGAGTGGGAGGTTTTTGTGATCCAGTCTTGGAAGCAGTGCATATTGCTTATTCATTTTGCTAAACCAAGCCGAACCAAACCCCTTGCCATTGAGTGAATTCCAACTCATGGCAACCTTGTGTGTTACACAGTAGAACTGTTCCATAGGGTTTTCAGTGGCTGATCTGTTGGAAGTGGATTGCTAGGCCTTTCTTCAGCAGCACCACACAGTGGGTTGAACCACCAACCTTTTGGTTATAGTCTAGTGCAAACCATTAGAACTCAGTTAAATAGCTGCAGGTAAGTGCAAGGGCAGGAGTCCCCGGGAGGCACAAACAGTTAAATGCTCGACTACTAGCCGAAAGATTGGCAGTTCGAACCCACCCAGAGGTACCTTGGAAGGCAGGCCTGGTGATCTGTTTCTGAATGATCACAGCCTTGAAAACCCTATGGAGCAGTTCAACTTTGCACACATGGGGTCACTATGAGTCGAAATAGACTCAGCAGCATCTAACACCAACAAGTATAAGGGCACTGGCAAATATGTTCTCTGTCTGGACAACACTCCCTAGTGACAACCCTATCGAGTGAGGGGATCACCAAGCTTTGGTGGCAGGAAGCTGCTTCTGTTATACATGGGAAAAAAAGTTATAGAAGAAATTACTGAGTTCTACTGTGGAGAAGAAAGAGGTATTCGGTAATCTTTATATGTATTGGAATGTAACATTCTCACCACTACTCCTTACTCCCCCGGCAGGGTACTCTCTCCTTGCAAGCCTGAGTTAGACAACTTGGTTTGGGTAGAGTTAAGGTGAAAGAGAGACACACGTCTGTGTGCCCCCATCTTAAATGAAGATCTTTTTGTGAAAAATAGGAATTCAAATATAGTCATCCTTATGCTACAAGGGCTCTTTTTTTAAGTTTTGATATACATAAGCCATTCATTTGCATACCCAGTTTTTTATGCATAAACTAGTCTTCCCTCCTGCGGTCCTGGAGTCGGCCTGCACTGAAGCATGCATACCAGTCTTCTCCCTCCTAGCCTTTCATAGGGAGAAGTTGAAGTAGATGCCTGCTCAACACAGTGTGCTCTCATTTTCCGGGTTCTTGCTTCAAAATGCAGTATTAAATAAGACAAAAACAAAAACTTTATGCTTGTTTCCACAAAAATGGCTTCCAAAAGTCTTGTTAGTAATACTGTGAGTTCACTCTAATTTTCTGGCTAATTGACATGCACAGATATTACAACTGCTACCAAGATTCTGGTTGCTTGAGGAATTTTACATTGTATTAGGGCACTGACAGAGTTTATCCACAGTGTATGATTATGGACGCACCAGCATACATTTTCATGAATAGAAATGACGTATTTTTTACATTAATCCTAAAGGGAACTGATAATTGCCTATGGGAGTTTTTACCTATGAGCAAAAATGTTTAAACCAATTATGCTTGTACTGTGAGGGATGAATATATTGAGTTATGATACATAGATCATTGGTGGATTCCAGGGAAGGAAAGAAGCTATCCCAAGGGAGTAAGCCCTGAGTGAACAAGTGTTAAAAAATTTAAAAACTGATAATGCTGTCATTACATCACCTGTCACAGCTCAGAGGTTTAATCCCATTCAAGGCAGGAGACAAAAAGATAAACCTGGTATGTTCAGTAACATTAAGCAGCTGTCATTCAAATCCCAGGATCCAGATGGATTTATAGCAAAGTGACATACATCTTCCACAAGGAGTCAAAGCCTGTAGTGGTGACTGGTGACTGGCTTTCCAGGAGGTTAAATTGAAGCTAATTCAACTGGCTCCACGTTATGCTTTGCAAAATGATAAGATGCCAGTATTATTTCAAAAGCCATCCACTATATTATTTAAAGCCTGAATTTTCAGATTATATTTAGAGTTGATGAAGTTGAACAAGAAATTTAAGAGTAACGGAATAGGCTTAGGATCCCTGGGTGGTGCAAGCAGTTAAAAGTACAACTACTAACCTAAAAGTTGACAGTAGGAATCTACCCAGGGGTACCTTGGAAGAAAAGCTTGGAGATCTGCTTCTGAAAGGTCACAGGAACTGAAAACCCTACGGAGCACAGTTCTACTCTGCACACATAGGGTCGCCATGAGTCAGCTAGAAGGCAACTGTTTGTTTTTATCACACTTAATTCCACAATTAGGTCTCTTTCACAAACTTAACTATACAAAGGCTCAGGGGTTTTTGTTTATCTGTGTCTAATGGCGTGGAATAGAAGAAAGGTCACTTTAGTAGCAGTCAGGACTTCTGCTGCTGCCATAAAGTACAAGTTCCTCAAATTTTACATTCTTCAGTCCTCTCATCTATAAAACGAAGGATTTAACCACTTTGTTTATTTTTTTCAGAGAGGAGAGACTTTAAGGAGAAATTTATTGTCTCAGTGTCTGGAGGTCAGAAGTCTGAAGTTGGGGCGTTGGGCTACCCTCTCTCTCTCTCTGTCGGCCGTAGAGGAAAATTCTTCCTCCTCTTTCTCGCTCTGGTGGCTTTGGATGTTCCTTGGCCTGTAAATGAATTCCTCTGTATGTAAACGAATCCTCACGTGGTGTCTTCCCCCGTGTGCGAGACTTTGTTGTGTGTTTGTTCTCCTCTTTTAATAAAACACCACTCAGGAGGGGTTAGGATTAGAACTTCCCCTACTCTGGTGTGACTTAACTGATAATATCTTCAAAGAAAGATCCTGTTTCCCCAAACAACTGACCGCATGCATTTTAACCCCTCCAACTCTAGCATATCATGATGGCAGAACTCAGATCGATAGTATATGCATTTGCGCCTCATTTTATCTTTGCTTCAATACTGGCTCCCTTCCCCATTTTCCTATGAGCCCCTCCATTTTTTCAGTTAACCATTGTGGTAGGCAAAATTCTAAGATGGCCCCCAAGGTATCCACTCCTGTGCACATACTTGTATAATCCTGTCTCCTTGAGTGAGGGTGGAACCTGGGAAGAAGATGGGATGCTCCATCATGTTGTTGTTGTTGTTGTTAGGTGCCCATCGAGTCGGTTCTGACTCGTAGTGACCGTAAGTACAACAGAATGAAAAAATGCCCTGTCATGCGCCGTCCTAACAATCTTTGTTATGTTTGATCCCACTGTTGCAGCCACTGTGTCAAACCATCTCTTTGAGGGTCTTTCTCTTTTTCGCTGACCCTCTACTTTACCAAGCATGATGTCCTTCTCCCGGGACTGGTCCATCCTGATAACATGTCCAAAGTTTGTGAGACGTAGTCTT